>NC_136067.1:1572884325-1573408825 GCF_964261635.1 Lissotriton helveticus
TTCTTTCCGGTGAGACGTCCTGGGCTGCTCAGGCAAAAACTGCCTCTCTTCGTGCTCGTCGTCCTGTTCCTCTTCTTCTTCTTCTTGTTGAATTATAACTTGAGCAGGTGGTCCACTCTTCCTTGGATGTGGTGGAGGTGGTGGGGAAGCACCAGCTGAAGCTACTAAAGAAGCCATTGCTCAGTGATCACAAAGGGTCTTTCTCTCACAATGATGAAAGTCAGAGTGAGGAAAGAAGGAGGGATTTTCATCATTTGGGAAAAACAAGAGTTCTCAACCAATCAAAAGTGTTCATTTTAGATTATATGACCTAGTCTTACATCATTAGGAAACCAAAAGTGAAATGAACCAATGAAAAGTGTTATTACCAAGTCACATGACTTGCTGTGTTTACGTTAAGCGCTTTGCAGGGCCTCCCGGTTTGCTTCCAGAAACCTGCGCTTTGCGACTCGCTTCGCGTACCAGTTCGCTAACGTAGCACGTCATATGACGTATCACGCGACAACGTGAAACGTCATGCAGACGGGAGGCGTCACGATGTTGTTTTCTAACGCGGCACTTGCGGTAAAGAAACGTTTACCGGCTCGCGGTCTATTTCGCGGCATCAAGGTCAGCTAACGGGAAGCTTCCCGATTCACGAAGCGGGAACGAAGAAAAAAAAATATTTAAAAAAAAAATTATTCATAAACATATAAAATATATTTTTGGATTTAAAGAAGAATACATTTTACAGCTACAGATATTAGCTGTTAAAAAACCAATGAAATTCACAGAAAAAACCATAGGTTATAGACCATATATAGTTAGGAATTAGCATTTACAAAACCTTGAAAATTCACTGAAAAAACCATAGGTTATAGACCATATATAGTTAGGAATTAGCATTTAGAAAACCTTATTTTACTCACACAAAACCATTGAAATTCCATATATAGTTAGTTGCACTAACTATATATCGCGCACCCGCAATCCACTGCTGATGATGTCACATATTACATCATTCATGACATGGTCAGTGACATCACTGATGACATCACTGATGACATCTCAAATGACATCACTGATGACATCACTGATGACATCTCATTTGACATCAATGACCACATCACTGATGATATCATTCATGTGACAATACAATGCATCTCCTCACATTTTAATATAACCTCTGTTTCACCCAGTGTTAAAAAGAGAGTATCATTTTTGAAACCATTGACACACCAATACTAGTTACTACATACGCACTCACTGATTGCTACGTCTACACACACCTTCACTCATTCACCCATACAATCATTCATACATACAATCACTCATCTTTACAACACTATCATATGCACTCATACACCTATACAGACACTCACAGTCTGCCACTCATCCATGGAGTTACTCACACACCTAGTCAGTCCTGTAAAGAATCAATGACACTTCCATTTTCTTGTCTATACAGTTAAACATAGAGCACCTTACATTTTCAAACATATACTAACACATACTTACCTTCTTATACAATCATTGATACAAGTACAGATTGATCTGCACAGAGTCACACACCTCCCAGCTAGCCACACACACACTCAGTCTCCCATACAAATACTTGGGCAATCAATCAATAACCCATATAGTTACTCATATAGCTACTGATCAACACATGCAGCAGTTTACAGAACAACAGACATAATGATGCACAAATTAAGACAGTTTAGTCACTAACCCATGCAGTCAGTGAGACACATTTAATCACTCACTCATACAGTCAGTCATGCACCTACTAAATCCTTCGTCCAGACACTTACACATCCACTCATTCTTCAATATGTAAGACATATTTAAACTTTATAGAAACAAAAAATCACTGGATGTTGTTATCAGTGATGTCACTGACCATGTCATGAATGATGTAATATGTGACATCATCAGCAGTGGATTGCGGGTGCGCGATATATAGTTAGTGCAACTAACTATATATGGAATTTCAATGGTTTTGTGTGAGTAAAATAAGGTTTTCTAAATGCTAATTCCTAACTATATATGGTCTATAACCTATGGTTTTTTCAGTGAATTTTCAAGGTTTTGTAAATGCTAATTCCTAACTATATATGGTCTATAACCTATGGTTTTTTCTGTGAATATATATATATATATATATATATATATATATATATATATATATATATATATTCACTGAAAAAACCATAGGTTATAGACCATATATAGTTAGGAATTAGCATTTACAAAACCTTGTAAATTCACTGAAAAAACCATAGGTTATAGACCATATATCGTTAGGAATTAGCATTTACAAAACCTTATTTTACTCACACAAAACCATTGAAATTCCATATATAGTTAGTTGCACTAACTATATATCGCGCACCCGCAATCCACTGCTGATGATGTCACATATTACATCATTCATGACATGGTCAGTGACATCACTGATGACATCACTGATGACATCTCAAATGACATCACTGATGACATCACTGATGACATCATCCAGTGACTGTGTGTTTCTGTAAAGTTTAAATATGTTTTACATATTGAAGAATGAGTAGATGTATAAGTGTCTGGATGAAGCATTTAGTAGGTGGGTGACTGACTGTATGAGTGAGTGATTAAATGTGTCTCACTGAGTGCATGGGTTAGTGACTAAACTGTCTTAATTTGTGCATTATTATGTCGGTTGTTCTGTAAACTGCTGCATGTGTTGATCAGTAGCTATATGAGTAACTATATGGGTTATTAATTGATTGTCCAAGTATTTTTATGGGAGACTGAGTGTATGTGTGGCTGGCTGGGAGATGTGTGACTCTGTGCAGATCAATGTGTACTTGTATCAATGATTGTATAAGAGAGTAAGTATGTGTTAGTATATGTTTGAAAATGTAAGGTACTCTATGTTTAACTGTATAGATTAGAAAATGGAAGTGTGATTGATTCTTTACAGGACTGACTAGGTGTGTGAGTAACTCCATGGATGAGTGGCAGAGTGTGAGTCTCTGTATAGGTGTATGAGTGCATATGATAGTGTTGTAAAGATGAGTGATTGTATGTATGAATGATTGTATGGGTGAATGAGTGAATGTGTGTGTAGACGTAGGAATCAGTGAGTGTGTATGTAGTAACTAGTATTGGTGTGTCAATGGTTTCAAAAATTATACTCTGTATTTAACACTGGGTGTAACAGAGGTTATATCAAAGTGTGAGGAGATGCATTGTATTGTCACATTAATGATATCATCATTGATGTGACCATTGATGTCAAATGAGATATCATCAGTGATGTCATCAGTGATGTCATTTGAGATGTCATCAGTGATGTCATCAGTGATGTCACTGACCATGTCATGAATGATGTAATATGTGACATCATCAGCAGTGGATTGCGGGTGCGCGATATATAGTTAGTGCAACTAACTATATATGGAATTTCAATGGTTTTGTGTGAGTAAAATAAGGTTTTGTAAATGCTAATTCCTAACGATATATGGTCTATAACCTATGTTTTTTTCAGTGAATTTTCAAGGTTTTGTAAATGCTAATTCCTAACTATATATGGTCTATAACCTATGGTTTTTTCAGTGAATTTCAATGGTTTTTTAATAGCAAATATCATAAGCTGTCGAATGTCAAGTACGTGGTAAGTAAAAACATTTTCGTGTTTATGCACACTGATCTGCTTTGAATGCTGCCCCCCACCCCTCATTTCTATTAGGAGTACTCTCTCTTTGCAGATAGTGAAGGGTAGTTAATGCAGGCCTTTGCCCACGTTGTAATCCGTCGTGCCTGCTTCTCTCTCCATTTGATTGATTGTTCTCTTTGGTTCATTCTCTATTTACAAACAAGCACAGAGTCGCAATACTCTGTTTAGTCTTTGCAGATAGCGAAAAATCGTGTAAAAAAACAAAAGGAATCGAGCAAAATCAGTAGGCCACTAATGGGATCTCTTTTTGACCTCGCTAAAATAGAAACATTAAGAACAACCTGTTGAAAATAGCAATGTGTATGTACATAAGCGGCGTCCATTTGTGTTCACAGTACCCCTTGTTGATTGTTTGAATCGAGCATTGAATTGTTCGAAGTTGGTTCTCTTAAGGATCTTCTCTGCCTGCAAACGAGGAAGAATAGGAATATTCTCTCTCCCTTTGCAGATAGTGAAGGGTAGGTAACGCAAACCTTTAACACGTCGTGCCTATTTCGTTCCTCATTGATTGATTGTTTGCCCAAACATTGACTGTTTGGGAATTGGTTCTTTTTGGAGGTATTCCCTGTTTGCAAATATACGTAGGAAAATCTTTGCAAGTAGTGAAAGGGTAGGTAATGCGGACCTTTCTCCCCCGTTGTAATCTGTCATGCCTATCTACTCCCCACTGATTGATGCACCTGTTTCACCCGGACCATTTACTAGAGATACGTCATCTGGCCCGACCAGAGAGCACCCCTAGTGAAAAGGACATATGCAATAATAACGAAGTGATCACTGTATCCTGTTAACAGAAACTTTAGCATGAAACAACCTGGAAAGAAAAGAATAGGAAAACGAAAATCAGTAGGCCACTGATGAACTTTTTATTAAATAACAAACAAAGAAACGATAACAATACGTAATGATAAAACTTATTATTGTCCTAGAAACAAGAAACGTTAGAAGTAAGCCTGTAATAAGAAACCTGAAAACATCGCCCCTCACTGCCCCAAAACCTGTCTGTCCCACCGCCTGCCACGGCCAAATAACGGCAAACTGGGAAAGATAGAAGTCAGCAGACATCCGCCCCATTCTAGAAACTTCCAAAGGGCAACAGGTTTTCGGCTACGCCCAGCCGGAAGCAACACATATAAGACGGGTCCTGCTGCCACGCCTCGGCCAGGAGATCATCACGTAGGGTGTAGCCGGAGGAGAGGCCGAGGCCAGCGGGACCCGGCCAGGGGGATTGACAACGCTGGAGAGTTGCAGGGGGGGGAATGTCCGTGTCCTCGACCCTCCCCTCTCTCTCCCAGTCCGGCCGCGCTGGCCCTTGACAGTTGCAGGTAGTCCCGCCACATTCTCTACCGGTCCGGCCACCAACGGCCGGGGCCGATGGGATCCGGCTGCAGCCGATAAACCAAGGAACCCGTTCATGGGGCCAGAGCAAGGGGCGTCCGGCCGACATCCACCGGAAGCCCGGCCCGAAGACGGACGGGACATTTCTTCTTTCTTCAATAATGGCTTTGACAACACTGGGGGGGATGTCTTGCGCATGCCTCCGACCCCCCCCCCCCTCGTCCTCATCGCCTGGTCCGGCCATAACAAATCTCAAGCGAGACGCCGTGGGGTGCACTGGGAGGGAGAGACGGTGCGAACAGGCCTCTCCCGCCTCCCCAGTGGAGGCTTCCCACCTGCACCCTCAGCGCTCCAGGCGCCCGGAAAAGGGTTCTTCCACTGTGGCGATGCTGCAACGTCTCGCCCGGCAGGGTGGAGCCCGTCCGCTCATTTGACCCCGCGATCGCCAGTAGCTACCGAACTCTCAAAATGGCGGTCGACCTGGCAAGAGCGGGCCCAGCATATAGAAATGGCCCGGTCACTGGTTGACTCCACCACCGTAGTCCTCCACGACCTTGAAGATTCTAGAGGAGCCGCGGGAGTCTCCGACCCCCGCAGACACCCCCGATGGGGAATGACTGCCATGATCGCCCGTGGAGTGACGAAACTGTATCCGCGGGACGTCGGCGCTCCCATGCTGGCGCCACCCTCACTTTGAATGACTAGAATCCTGCAGACCTCAGTTCCGGTGAAAGCACACTGTGACCCGGTAGGAAAAATTGTTGCACCCCCTCCCCTTTTTGACTGATAGTTCAAACCACCGATCCTTTCCTTTGCCCTTTTACCAGAACTTTGGACTGCCTCCCCCTCTTTTACATTTTCTAGAGAAAACAAAACATTAACCACTACATTAGCATAGCAGTTGACACCAAAACTGTTTTCAAATTGAAAACAAACAACATCTTCAACAGAATCCTTTTTGTTTCTGCTGTGACCCTGGACAATGCCTGCTACAGCACAGGCATTGTCCCCAGCAGTAATTCTGCAATGCCGGTAAGTATAGCTGTGGTGCCTACTGGACTCACTCACCCCCGCGGCGCCCCACGCCGTTATTTGCTGGGCGGCAACTTACTAGACATCACCTTCGTGACATCCAGATTTCAGCGCTTTCTGCTGCCTTGGAACTATTCGCACAACAGACCGCTACTGCCAATCCACCCCCCGGGACGCCCCACGCCGGATACCCAAATCAGTGCGGCACCCAGGCAACATCTTCTGAATTTTCATAATTTGAAAGAACTAGTAACATGTCCTCATCAGGAATTTCCTCATGAAAAGTCTGCAATGATGATTCTTGTAACTCTATGGTCTCCAAACATTCGATAAATTCGCCATCAAGAGATTGATCAAAAAAATCATTCAAGTCATCTCCTCCTTGTGAGAATATTTCATTATTGGTGCTGTCAATTTCAATAAATGTATTGGATAATTCAAAAGAAATTGCCACGGTCTCTTCGTTGTTTAAATGTTTTTACTGTTTTTGTTTTGTATATATTTATAAGTTATTAAAGTTTTATAATCCTACTACTTTGTTGGAGTGCTATATATTTTTAATGTGACACATAAATGTAAAAACTTTGATGTACAAAGAGTCATCCCTGGAATCTTCCGCTTCAGGCTCGGTCCCCTCCCCAATCACAATACAGGATGGTTTTCAGATAGTAGGAACACGTGTGGTGTGACGGATCTCATCGGGTGTGGGCCTTGATCTACTATAACTCCTTTGAAGAGGGGTGATTCTTTACAGCTGGGGCCATAAACTACATCTGCAGGGCTAGCTGATAGCCTGGACAATCGGACACAGAGGAAGAGGAGTGTCAGAGGGTGCGGTAGTGAATAGGGCGAAAGGGAGGTGTCGGGCGGGCACAGAGTGTGATTCTCAGGGAAGAGCAGCGCAGATGGGGGGAGGTTTATTGCCCATGCATAAGACAGAGAGCGGGGGTGACCAGTGCCTGGGGAAGATGCTTGCGAGGGTGGGGAGCCATGCTACGAATCGACAGCGTGCAGAGAGTGGGTCTGGTCAAGGCATCTAAAATGGCTGCCGTGCACGACAAAAGTGTGGCATTTCAAAAAAGGCAAGATGGCGCAAACAATGTTTTTCAACACTTCCTCATTTCCTTCGAATCGAACGTTAACAGACGTTGGTGCATATTACCAAAGTTAAGCGATATTTATCGCTAACGATGCTTACCAACGAATTTTTTACCGCTAAGCATCGTCAGAAATTATCGAAGATAAACCTTGCTATTATCAAGGTTTATCGCAAATGCGATAAAAAACGGCCGCAATGCATGAATATCGCTAAAAAGTCAGCGATATTCATGCATTACCGAGCTAATGCTCTTAGCCATGTTATCCACCTCCCATTGGATAACATGGCTAAGAACTGCTCAGGGCAGGTGTTAGTTTTTGGAGATATTCGCGCTTAGCGCGAATATCTCCAAAAGTTGGTAATAGGAGATAGATATCTTGCATGTTGTAATGCAAGTTATTGTGGTATATGGAACTCATACCATAATCTCTCAGGAAAGCAGAAACTGATCCTTTTGGGACCGCCTGAGAAGGCCTAGGGGGTGAGGGGTACTCTACTTTGCCCCCTTTTCACGTTCCGAACTATTTTATTTTACTCTCTTCTGTAATTACACAAAATAGCAGCGATAAGATGCATCAGAGACACACAGTGAGAGAAAGGAGGCCGGAGATGAAGAAGAGATGTCAAATACACATTGGAGATAATATAGTGGGAGAAGGGAAGTAAATATGAGTAAACTTACCATGTAACATAAAAATGTTGCACTCTATACTATAAGTCTCATTTTATACTACAATCACTTCGCTACAACCTCATAAATTAAAAATAAAAATGAATAATGTCTCAAACAATTTTTGATTTCTAAATATACATTTATTCTTCTGAATTTTCTAAATTTGAAAGAACTAGTAACATGTCCTCATCAGGAATTTCCTCTTCAATCATCTCATCTGGAATCTCCTCATTAAAAGTCTGCAATGATGATTCTTGTAACTCTATGGTCTCCAAACATTCGATAAATTCGCCATCAACAGATTGATCAAAAAAATCATTCAAGTCATCTCCTCCTTGTGACAATATTTCATTATTGGTGCTGTCAATTTCAATCAATGTAGTGGATAATTCAAAAGAAATTGCCACGGTCTCTTCATTGTGAGCCATTTTATTTTGAAATTGCTTGCTGTAAATTGCAGAAAAAAATAATCACTTTCATTTATCGTTTTCAGTAATACATAATATAAAACTAACTTTATCAAGTATTTAGTATAACAGAAGGACTGCAAATAAATAACAGAAAACATTTTTCAAATTATCTTCAAGTGTACAACATAGTTCCCCTTACAAATTAACCCCTTCGCTGCTAGGCCTTTTCCCCTCCTGTGCTGAGGCTTTTTTTGGCGTTTTGGAGTAGTGCGCGCTTAGGCCCTTGTAACTTTTTGACCACATAAGGTATCCACGCCAAATTTGTGTCCTTTTCTTCCAACATCATGTGGATTCTAAAGGCGCCCTGGGTTTGTGGATTCCCTTGGAGGGGGCCCAGAAATTTAGCAAAATATAGTGATTTTTTTGTTTTTTTCAGAAAAATGGGAAAAACGGGCTGCAAATGAAAGCCTCTGGGTGTTTCCCTGAAAATGGTATCACAAAAAGGTTTGTGGGGCTGAAATCTCCATTTTCTCAGCTTTCAGGGAATGACAGACTTTTGTCAGAGAACCGAAATTTTTCACTCAGTTTTGGCATTTTTCTGGGACATAGCCTATTTTTGCTATTTTTAGAGCTTTCAACCTCCTTCCAGTTAATGGTAGAAATGAGTTTAAAAGCAATAATGGATCCTGGAAAGCTTTACATTTTCGAAAAGTAGACAAAATTCTGAATCCAGAAAGGGGTCATTTGTCTAAATCCATGAAGGTTTCGTTATAGAAACTAACAGTTAGATATTGGAATATTTGAAATTTTGTTGAAAAAAACAGCCTTTTGTCTCAACGTTTTCACCTATAACTTTTTCTAATTTTGACAGCTCTTGTAAAGCAATATACCGTTACATCCGTTAGACCTTCCTGGTTGTGGGGATATATAGGACTTGTAGTTTCACCAAGAACCCGACGAACCCAGATCCAAAAACTGAGCAGCAACTTGCAATGGTATTTTTTCATTTACTGGGTATAGTGCACTTTGTCTTGGAAAATGTATACATGGAATAATCTGTATGAAAGACACCTATGTATTTCTGAATTGGGTACAAATTATAGACTTCAGAAACAGTATATAATTGCACATTTTCAAAGTTGGGAATACTCATACTAGCATGAGAATTATTGGTCATTTTTCATAAAGATTTTTTTTTTACTCAATGTCTTTCATTCAAAGGGAGAAATGCATGAAAGCTCAATTGGTAATAACAGTTGATTTACAAATCTGAATTACCCCAAGTGTCCCGATAAAAACGGTACCTCACTTGTGTGGGTCGGCCTTGTGCCTGCGACAGGAAACGGCGGAAAATGCAACGTGGTCACACCTAAATTTAGCAGTTACAAATTGACCCTTTTTTGGCAAAGTGCCTACCTGTAGTTTTTGCACCCTAGCTCTGCCGGCACCTAGGGAAACCTTGAAAACCTATACATTTTTGAAAAGTAGACACCCAGGGGAATTCAGGATGGGGTGACTCGACTGCCTACCACCAGGTTTTGTTACCCAGAATCCCTTGCAAAGCTAAGTTTTTCACAAAATAAACACATTTTCCTCACATTTCTGTGGTGGAAAGTTCTGGAATCTGCGTGGATCAACAAATTTCCACCCACCCAGCATGCCCCCAGGTCTCCCGAAAAAAATGGTACCTCACTTGCGTGGGTAGGCATAGTGGCTGCGACATGAAACAGCACAAAACGCAGCATGGTCGCACCTCAATTTCCCAGTGAAATTTAGCACGATTCGGACAAAAAGACTACCTTTTGTTTTTGCGCCGTAGCTCTGCCAGCACCTAGGGAAACCTAGCAAACCTATACATTTTTGAAAACTAGACACCCAGGGCAATTCAGGATGGGGTGACTCGCCTGCCTACCCCCAGGTTTTGTTACCCAGAATCCCTTGAAAACATAAATATTTGACCAAAAAAACACATTTTCCTCACATTTCTGTGGTGGAAAGTTCTGGAATCTGCGTGGATCAACAAATTTCCACCCACCCAGCGTGCCCCCAGGTCTCCCGAAAAAAACGGTACCTCACTTGCGTGGGTAGGCATAGTGGCTGCGACATGAAACAGCGCAAAACGCAGCATGGTCGCACCTCAATTTCCCAGTGAAATTTAGCACGATTCGGACAAAAAGACTACCTTTTGTTTTTGCGCCGTAGCTCTGCCAGCACCTAGGGAAACCTAGCAAACCTATACATTTTTGAAAACTAGACACCCAGGGGAATTCAGGATGGGGTGACTCGCCTGCCTACCCCCAGGTTTTGTTACCCAGAATCCCTTGCAAACATAAAAATTTGACCAAAAAAACACATTTTCCTCACATTTCTGTGGTGGAAAGTTCTGGAATCTGCGTGGATCAACAAATTTCCACCCACCCAGCGTGCCCCCAGGTCTCCCGAAAAAAACAGTACCTCACTTGCGTGGGTAGGCATAGTGGCTGCGACATGAAACAGCGCAAAACGCAGCATGGTCGCACCTCAATTTCCCAGTGAAATTTAGCACGATTCGGACAAAAAGACTACCTTTTGTTTTTGCGCCGTAGCTCTGCCAGCACCTAGGGAAACCTAGCAAACCTATACATTTTTGAAAACTAGACACCCAGGGGAATTCAGGATGGGGTGACTCGCCTGCCCACCCCCAGGTTTTGTTACCCAGAATCCCTTGCAAACATAAAAATTTGACCAAAAAAACACATTTTCCTCACATTTCTGTGGTGGAAAGTTCTGGAATCTGCGTGGATCAACAAATTTCCACCCACCCAGCGTGCCCCCAGGTCTCCCGAAAAAAACGGTACCTCACTTGCGTGGGTAGGCATAGTGGCTGCGACATGAAACAGCGCAAAACGCAGCATGGTCGCACCTCAATTTCCCAGTGAAATTTAGCACGATTCGGACAAAAAGACTACCTTTTGTTTGTGCGCCGTAGCTCTGCCAGCACCTAGGGAAACCTAGCAAACCTATACATTTTTGAAAAGTAGACACCCAGGGGAATTCAGGATGGGGTGACTCGCCTGCCTACCCCCAGGTTTTGTTACCCAGAATCCCTTGCAAACATAAAAATTTGACCAAAAAAACACATTTTCCTCACATTTCTGTGGTGGAAAGTTCTGGAATCTGCGTGGATCAACAAATTTCCACCCACCCAGCGTGCCCCCAGGTCTCCCGAAAAAAACGGTACCTCACTTGCGTGGGTAGGCATAGTGGCTGCGACATGAAACAGCGCAAAACGCAGCATGGTCGCACCTCAATTTCCCAGTGAAATTTAGCACGATTCGGACAAAAAGACTACCTTTTGTTTTTGCGCCGTAGCTCTGCCAGCACCTAGGGAAACCTAGCAAACCTATACATTTTTGAAAACTAGACACCCAGGGAAATTCAGGATGGGGTGACTCGCCTGCCTACCCCCAGGTTTTGTTACCCAGAATCCCTTGCAAACATAAAAATTTGACCAAAAAAACACATTTTCCTCACATTTCTGTGGTGGAAAGTTCTGGAATCTGCGTGGATCAACAAATTTCCACCCACCCAGCGTGCCCCCAGGTCTCCCGAAAAAAACGGTACCTCACTTGCGTGGGTAGGCATAGTGGCTGCGACATGAAACAGCGCAAAACGCAGCATGGTCGCACCTCAATTTCCCAGTGAAATTTAGCACGATTCGGACAAAAAGACTACCTTTTGTTTTTGCGCCGTAGCTCTGCCAGCACCTAGGGAAACCTAGCAAACCTATACATTTTTGAAAACTAGACACCCAGGGAAATTCAGGATGGGGTGACTCGCCTGCCCACCCCCAGGTTTTGTTACCCAGAATCCCTTGCAAACATAAAAATTTGACCAAAAAAACACATTTTCCTCACATTTCTGTGGTGGAAAGTTCTGGAATCTGCGTGGATCAACAAATTTCCACCCACCCAGCGTGCCCCCAGGTCTCCCGAAAAAAACGGTACCTCACTTGCGTGGGTAGGCATAGTGGCTGCGACATGAAACAGCGCAAAACGCAGCATGGTCGCACCTCAATTTCCCAGTGAAATTTAGCACGATTCGGACAAAAAGACTACCTTTTGTTTGTGCGCCGTAGCTCTGCCAGCACCTAGGGAAACCTAGCAAACCTATAAATTTTTGAAAACTAGACACCCAGGGGAATTCAGGATGGGGTGACTCGCCTGCCTACCCCCAGGTTTTGTTACCCAGAATCCCTTGCAAACATAAAAATTTGACCAAAAAAACACATTTTCCTCACATTTCTGTGGTGGAAAGTTCTGGAATCTGCGTGGATCAACAAATTTCCACCCACCCAGCGTGCCCCCAGGTCTCCCGAAAAAAACGGTACCTCACTTGCGTGGGTAGGCATAGTGGCTGCGACATGAAACAGCGCAAAACGCAGCATGGTCGCACCTCAATTTCCCAGTGAAATTTAGCACGATTCGGACAAAAAGACTACCTTTTGTTTTTGCGCCGTAGCTCTGCCAGCACCTAGGGAAACCTAGCAAACCTATACATTTTTGAAAACTAGACACCCAGGGGAATTCAGGATGGGGTGACTCGCCTGCCTACCCCCAGGTTTTGTTACCCAGAATCCCTTGCAAACATAAAAATTTGACCAAAAAAACACATTTTCCTCACATTTCTGTGGTGGAAAGTTCTGGAATCTGCGTGGATCAACAAATTTCCACCCACCCAGCGTGCCCCCAGGTCTCCCAAAAAAAACGGTACCTCACTTGCGTGGGTAGGCATAGTGGCTGCGACATGAAACAGCGCAAAACGCAGCATGGTCGCACCTCAATTTCCCAGTGAAATTTAGCACGATTCGGACAAAAAGACTACCTTTTGTTTTTGCGCCGTAGCTCTGCCAGCACCAAGGGAAACCTAGCAAACCTATACATTTTTGAAAACTAGACACCCAGGGGAATTCAGGATGGGGTGACTGGCCTGCCTACCCCCAGGTTTTGTTACCCAGAATCCCTTGCAAACATAAAAATTTGACCAAAAAAACACATTTTCCTCACATTTCTGTGGTGGAAAGTTCTGGAATCTGCGTGGATCAACAAATTTCCACCCACCCAGCGTGCCCCCAGGTCTCCCGAAAAAAACGGTACCTCACTTGCGTGGGTAGGCATAGTGGCTGCGACATGAAACAGCGCAAAACGCAGCATGGTCGCACCTCAATTTCCCAGTGAAATTTAGCACGATTCGGACAAAAAGACTACCTTTTGTTTTTGCGCCGTAGCTCTGCCAGCACCTAGGGAAACCTAGCAAACCTATACATTTTTGAAAACTAGACACCCAGGGGAATTCAGGATGGGGTGACTCGCCTGCCTACCCCCAGGTTTTGTTACCCAGAATCCCTTGCAAACATAAAAATTTGACCAAAAAAACACATTTTCCTCACATTTCTGTGGTGGAAAGTTCTGGAATCTGCGTGGATCAACAAATTTCCACCCACCCAGCGTGCCCCCAGGTCTCCCAAAAAAAACGGTACCTCACTTGCGTGGGTAGGCATAGTGGCTGCGACATGAAACAGCGCAAAACGCAGCATGGTCGCACCTCAATTTCCCAGTGAAATTTAGCACGATTCGGACAAAAAGACTACCTTTTGTTTTTGCGCCGTAGCTCTGCCAGCACCTAGGGAAACCTAGCAAACCTATACATTTTTGAAAACTAGACACCCAGGGGAATTCAGGATAGGGTGACTCGCCTGCCCACCCCCAGGTTTTGTTACCCAGAATCCCTTGCAAACATAAAAATTTGACCAAAAAAACACATTTTCCTCACATTTCTGTGGTGGAAAGTTCTGGAATCTGCGTGGATCAACAAATTTCCACCCACCCAGCGTGCCCCCAGGTCTCCCGAAAAAAACGGTACCTCACTTGCGTGGGTAGGCATAGTGGCTGCGACATGAAACAGCGCAAAACGCAGCATGGTCGCACCTCAATTTCCCAGTGAAATTTAGCACGATTCGGACAAAAAGACTACCTTTTGTTTTTGCGCCGTAGCTCTGCCAGCACCTAGGGAAACCTAGCAAACCTATACATTTTTGAAAACTAGACACCCAGGGGAATTCAGGATGGGGTGACTCGCCTGCCTACCCCCAGGTTTTGTTACCCAGAATCCCTTGCAAACATAAAAATTTGACCAAAAAAACACATTTTCCTCACATTTCTGTGGTGGAAAGTTCTGGAATGTGCGTGGATCAACAAATTTCCACCCACCCAGCGTGCCCCCAGGTCTCCCAAAAAAAACGGTACCTCACTTGCGTGGGTAAACATAGTGGCTGCAACAGGAAACGGTTCAAATTGTACGGTGGTGAATTTACATTACCTTATTGCAAAACTACCTTGATTTTGGGGGGGGGCATCTGAGTTTGTGGCCCGGGGCTCGGTGGTATTCTTTGCAAAGTAGCAAACCCAAACAGTTCTGAAAACTAGACACCCGGGGGACTCCAGGGAGGTATGGCATGCATGGGTCCCCCAATGTTTTCCAACCCAGAACTCTCTGCAAACCTTAAAATTAGGTAAAAATTGCACTTTTCCAAACTTTTTGGCGTGGGATCGCCGGGTCGGCAAAAAAGTCATACCACCCTGCGTTCCCCTTGTTCTCCCGAGTAAAAGGATACCTCACTTGTGTGGGTGCCCCAAAGCAGAATACGCCAAAAATGAATTTTGAAAAAAGTAGTTTTTACTCATATTTACGTTTTACAAATTAAGCACCCCAGCCTAAGTCACATGCCTTTGGCCCACCCACACAAGTGAGGTATCATTTTACTCGGGAGAACAAGGGAAACACTGGGTGGTAGGACATTTGTTCCGGCAGCGAGATCCCACCCAAAAAAGTATGGAAAAGTGGGTTTTTTGACCAAAATTTCAGGTTTGCAGGGGTTTCTGGGTAGGAAAACATTGGGGGACCCACGCATGCCATACCACCCTGGACTCCCCCGGGTGTCTAGTTCTCAGAACTGTTTGGGTTTGGTAGTTTCCAAAGATGCCTGCCAAGCCCCGGGCCAAAAGCTCAGGTGACCCCCTCAAAAAATAAGATTATTTGGCTAAAGGTAAAGTTTTTGTCTCCACAGTATGAATTGGGCCTTTTCCTAAAGCAGCCGCTATGCCTACCCACGCAAGTGAGGTACCATTTTTATCGGGAGACCTTGGGGAACGCTGGGTGGGAGGTAATTTGTGTGTGCCCAGTGATGCCACGCTTTCCCACACTAAAACGTGTGAAAAAACTGATTTTTTACCATGCAAAAAATGAGGTTTGCAAGGGATTCTGGGTAAAGGAACGTTGGAGGATCCACGCAAGCCATACCTCCTTGGAAGCCCCCGGTTGTCTACTTTTCAGAAATGTGTGGGATTGGTAGGTTTCCCTAGATGGCTGTCTCGCACGGGGCCAAAAACCCAGGTAACCCCTCTTGCAAAAGCTGGTGGACTTAGGGGTTACCTGGGTTTCTGGCCCCGTGCGAGACAGCCATCTATGGAAACCTACCAAACCCACACATTTCTGAAAATTAGACACCCGGGCGCTTCCAAGGAGGTATGGCTTGCGTGGATCCGCCAACGTTCCTTTACCCAGAATCCCTTGCAAACCTCAATTTTTGCATGGTAAAAAATCAGTTTTTTCACACGTTTTAGTGTGGGAAAGCGTGGCATCACTGGGCACACACAAATTACCTCCCACCCAGCGTTCCCCAAGGTCTCCCGATAAAAATGGTACCTCACTTGCGTGGGTAGCCATAGTGGCTGCAACAGGAAAAGGTCCAAATCTAACAGTGGTGAATATAAAATACCCTGAAGCAATATAACTTTGATTTTTTGGGGGGGAGGCACCTGAGTTTTTGGCCCGGGGTGGGTGGTATTCTTTGGAAAGTAGCAAACCCAAACAGTTCTGAAAACTAGACACCCGGGAGAGTCCAGGGAGGTATGGCATGTGTGGGTCCACCAATGTTTTCCTACCCAGAACTCCTTGCAAACCTTAAAAATAGGTAAAAATAGCACTTTTCCAAACATTTTGGCGTGGGATCGCCGTGCCGGCAAAAAAGTCCTACCACCCTGCGCTCCCCTTGTTCTCCCAAGTAAAAGGATACCACACCTTAACAGAGTTACTCAAAAGTCAAACATTCAAGCACGGCTATCTATTCCTCAAAGACACACACATACAGGTTGGATTTGGCACGAGGGCGAGTGATGGTTCAGTACATAAAATTTTATTAACAAGATATTTCAAAAAAATGAAATGCTCTGTCAATAAATAAATGCATAAAAACTGAACCAGTGACTCGCAACTCGTGAGCTGTAAAGCCACGACAAGGCACCAACCGTTTTACAGGCCATTCACGCACCTTTCATACCTGATACAAACCAGACCATTGACACCATCCGAATGGAAAAGCAACACATAACAACAATCACAATAAGGGGCAAGGTACACCCTACTGCAGAAATTAGAAAAAAAACAATTATTACTGCACACCCATCTAATCCGCAAGCACACACACATACTGGTTGGATTTGGCACGAGGGTGAGTGATGATTCAGTACATACAATTGGATACGCAAGTAATTTCATCATAAATGAAATACACTGCGTATAATTGAAAGTATGATAAACTGAACCACTGACTCGCAGCTCGTGAGCTGTAAAGCCACGTCAAGGCACCAACCTCTTTACAGGCCATTCATACACCTTTCGTACGCGTGACACATACAAAACATTCACACCGCCAGCCGCGGACCCATCACATTTCAACACTCACACCAGCAAACAGCGCCATTCAAGGGCCCATCACTTTCACACGCCCACATTTCTGACACTGCAACTACACAAAATGATGGACTGTGTGGAGTGTCACTCAACTAGCAGTGTGTGTAGTGACCAACAGAAAGTAACTACTCACACACCGCCTGCCGAGCGCCAGTCCACCCACACCACCATCCAAGCACCAGACCATGCACACTGCCAGCCAAACACCACTCAGCGCACACCGACAGCCAACTACCACTCCACACACACCACCAGCCAAGCATCACTCCACGCACACCACCAGCCAAGCGCCACTCCACAAACACAACACCATCCAAGCACCACTCCACACACGCCGCCAGCCAAGCACCACTCCACACACACCGCCAGCCAAGCACCACTCCACTCACACCGCCAGCCAAGCACCTAACCATACACTCCGCCAGCCAAGCAAAAATCCACTAACCCCCCCAGCACAACTCCAATCCATGCACTATTCCAGCCAAGCACCAGACCACGCACACCACCAGCCAAGCGCCTGTCCACGCACACCAACAATCCAAGCACAATCCTGCACACACCACCATCGAAATTAGAATTTTTTAAAGAAATACCACAAATCAAATGTAGAAACCTACAAATCTGCTAACACAAATTCAAAACCTAAATGCTTTGCACTAATGCAAACCTAAAAGCAAACAAAAAAATATTACAGAAAACAAACCAGACAGTACACTTACAAGCTCAATGAAACTCCCAAAACTTCTTTTGTGTGTGGTACGATTTAAAACAAGCTGGCACACACAATCCAGGATTTGAAGGACAGTCAGGACAGTGCATACGAGACTCCCTCCGCACTTCTCTTCGCCAACAGACTCTACATCTTTTAGTGGGTTTGTCTTTTGCAGTTGTGGGAGGAATGTATTCTGGAAAGTGGCGATCTTTCAGTCTAGCCACTTCCTCCACCACTCCAAATCTTGGCACACTTGCCTGTTCCACTAGTACAAGGCTGCCTATTATAGTCTCCTGAAACTTAACAAAAGGCATCTTTGACTCAGGACAAGATTTCTGGAAAACAACAAAAGCATTAAAGGATGCCAAGTGGAAAAGATGGATAGCCAACTTCTTGTACCAAACGTAAGCCTTTCGAAGAGCAGCATAAGGTTCCAACCTCTGATCTACTCTGTCAACACCACCCATGTGCCTATTATAGTCTAAAATGCACACAGGTTTACGCACTTCAGCAGTCTCACCCCGAACTGGCAGAGCTTCAGTGCTTTCGTCATGGATAGTAGTCAGCATGTAAACATCTCTCCTGTCTGAAAACTTCACAGCTAGAAGCTTCCCACATCGCAATGCAGTAGACTGTCCCCGCACAAGCCTTTTGCAAACAAGTTCTATTGGAAAACCTTTCCGGTTACTGCGCATCGTGCCACATGCAACAGTGCCCACTTTGGCCAACTCCTTGAACAAACGCACACTAGTGTAGAAGTTATCTACATATAAATGGTGGCCTTTGTTAAATAATCGTCTACCTAGTTCCCACACAATTTTCTCAGTCACTCCAAAAGTGGACGGACAAGCAGAAGTGTTAATGCTGGAATCCTTACCGGTGTACACCCTGAAATTATAAACATATCCAGTCTCACTGTCACACAGCATATACAGTTTGATGCCATAGCGTGCCCTCTTACTAGGAATGTATTGCCTAAAAACCAAGCGGCCCTTGAACAACACCAAAGACTCGTCCACAGCTATTTCTCTTCCAGGTGCAAACATCTCAGGAAAACGATCAACAAAGTGATCAAGGACAGGCCGAATCTTAAAAAGACGGTCACAATCAGGGTGATCGCGTGGCAACGCTAAATCATTATCAACAAAATGCATCATGCGAAGAAGAAGCATATATCGATCACGAGTCATAAGTGCTGGAAATATAGATGTTGCCATCAAGGGACTAGTGGACCAATAAGAAGACATTGATGGCTTCCTTAGCAAGCCCATCAAAAAAGTTAATCCCAAAAACTTCTTCATCTCTTCAACATATGTGGGAGACCAATGGGTAGCTCTGGAATGGGGCTTAAGGCTGGCACTGTGGTCCCTCAAATACTGCTCTGCATACAAATTAGTTTGCTCCACAATCTCCTGCAAAAACTCATCATCAAAAAACAATTGAAAATATTGAATTGGCAAAAAATTGTCAGTATCCACTCTACACCCTGGAACACCAGTGAAGTCTGGCAATTCCGGCTGCACCATGCCAGGGGCAACCCAGACGTCATCACTAACATGAGGAGAAGAAGCCACCCTAGCCTGCAGGCCAGATGCCTCTTGCTGCACTACATCAACGGGAACACTAGCATCCCCAGATGCCTCTTGCCTCACTACACCAACAGGAATACTAGCATCCCCAGATACATTTTGCATCTCTTCACCAACAGAAGAACTCACATCCCCAGCTGCCTCTTGCATCTCAACATCAACAGAAGAACTCGCATCCCCAGATGCCACTTGCTGCTCAACAACAACAGAAAGACTAGCAGCACCAGATGCCTCATGCTGCTCAACAACAGGAAGACTAGCAGCACCAGATAACCTTTGGCGCACCACAGCAATGTGAAACCTTTTGGGCGCAGCCTTTCCCACACTTGCCTGTTCCTGACGAGAAAAAAAGGGAAACCTTGAGGACCTAGGCTGCCGCTCACATGGCTCTTCCCTCTCTACCGGCACATCAATGTCCCTCTCTACCACAGGCACTTCATCAGCACTAGAAGAAGAATCATCATCCGATGATACCATGCGAAGAGAAAACTCACTGCCTGAATCTTCTGCACCTAACTCAAGCTCCGAATCGGAGTCAGTGTCTGGACCATGGTCAGAGGAAGACTCAAAAAGCAAACTAACAACCTGCTTAGCAGTAATCCTGCGAGCAGCCATTATCCTTACAAATCAAGAAGACTACACACACAAGTGAACAACAACCTACACTGTGCAAAGGAAGAAGTAAACAAGGTAGAGTCTTCACACAAAAATCAATACACTCAAAAACAATTCAAATCTAACCAAATATAAGAAGACTCACCAGCACCTACTCTGCTGAAACACAGCAAAAAGAAAGGAAATCCCACTGGAAAGAAAAAAAAACAAGTATAGATTAGACAAAGTACACATCAAGCAGCAATACAAAAAAAAAAGTTAACAATCAAGAAACACAAAGCCACACAAACAGCAATAACTTTATCTAGGAAAAATAGTACAAAAAACATTTACTTACCAAGCACATGCAACTACACAAGCTGCAAAACCAGCATTAACCGAACCACAACCTACACCAATACAAACAGCAAAAGCCTGGATCAAAAACAAAGAAGAAAAAAAATAATTTAATACTACATTTCACAAACAACATAACAAATGAATAAACAATACACAAATGTACCCCCAAAATCACATCCACACAGATGGGCCATCAAAAAGGGCAAAACGGACAAAAGTACGGGTTGATTTGCCCACCGGGGGGGGGGGCCAGAAAATCTAAATTTAAAATCCGACCCACCTGAAAGCGACCCTTGCACAATGGGTCACTTCCTACAATCTAAAATAAAATCCCTGGTGCTAGTGAGGGCATTTCCACCGCACAATCGCAATGCTGTGCGCGACCGTGAGCCAGAAATGCCCTGCAAAGAGACATCAGAAGAGAGGAAAATCACTTACCTCTCCCCTGAAGCCTCTTTGCAAACCCCCCCAAATATCTCAAAACCAACCTAACACCTCCAGGCGCAGGAAGCAAATGGCTTCCCGACCGCCTGGGAATCCCTGAAGATGTTGGCGCGTGCTGTGCGCGCTGACATCATCAGGGATTCTCATGGGGAGGGGGACAACAGAATTACTGTGGTTAACTGCGATGCTGGACAGAGGCACTTGCATCCTTGATTTTCACAAGCGCAATCCTAAAACAGTTCCTATGACCAGGAGCTTCTTTCTCCCCATCTGCTGCTCTCAACAGTCTCTGACCATTTATACACATAAGAGGCATGTGAACTCACACAGAAGATCCCCTATTGGCAACGCCCACCAACTAGCGGAGTGCACCATCTTTCCTAAATTTACCCACTATGATGGACAGCTCACTCAAGGGACCTGTGCACACATTGGTGCGATGGCATAGTAACACACACGGACACTGGAGACAAAGCAAGCGCTCGAGTTGCAGCACAAATTCAGGAAAACATTCATCAGCCCAAAAACATTTGTGACCTTCCCACTATGATTCACAGCTCACACAAGGGACCCCTGCGCACATCTGTGCAATTGCATAGTAACGCACACATGGACACTGGAGACAAAGATGGGGCTCGAGTTGCAGCACAAACTCAGGAAAGCAATCATCAGCCCAAAAACATTTGTGAACTTCCCACTATGATGAACAAATGGTCTCTGTTTCCAGATACCTAAGAGCCTTGCTAGTTTATTCAGATAACAACCAACACACACTGGGGTCGATTGGGGTCGATTGTGAAAATATGGTATTGTGTACAAAAAAGGGGAGAAATGCTCCTCTTTTAGGTGTCCCCTCACTCACCAGGGTTGCCCCACGGTGACATGCTTCATCATTGGGGCCATCCCAGTCCTCTACGGGCTGGGGCGTGCTGCGACTTGCGAAAGTTACGTAGGAGCACTTTATTAGACTATGTGTGGTGCATGTGTATTTGAGGAGTGGACTATGTGATGTGTGAAATACCTGCCCAGTAGGTTTACAATAAACTTTATTCTTGCCTCTAGGTGTTAATAAACGGGGTGGAAAGATAGGCTGCCCTAAACGTAATGTGTCCAGATGTACCTATCAACTCCTATCGTCGACATGTTTCGTGCATACACCAAGCACTATGATGGACAGCTCACACAAGGGACCCCTGCGCACATCTGTGCAATTGCATAGTAACGCACACATGGACACTGGAGATGGCGCTCGAGTTGCGGCACAAACTCAGGAAAACAATCATCAACACAAAAACATTTGTGAGCTTCCCACTATGATGGACAGCTCACTCAAGGGACCCCTGCGCACATTTGTGCAGTTGCATAGTAACGCACACATGGTCAATGGAGACAAAGATGGCGCTAGAGTTGCAGCACAAATTCAGGTAACAATCAACAGCCCAAAAACATTTGTGAGCTTCCCACTATGATGGACAGCTCACTCAAGGGACCCCTTCGCACATGGCATAGTAACACACACATGGTCACTGGAGACAAA
The DNA here is from genome assembly GCF_964261635.1 of Lissotriton helveticus. NCBI lineage: Eukaryota > Metazoa > Chordata > Amphibia > Caudata > Salamandridae > Lissotriton > Lissotriton helveticus. The sequence goes on from NC_136067.1 coordinate 1,572,906,607, forward strand.
GCATGTGTTTGAAAAGCAGCACACAAAAAAAAACATTCATCAGGCCAAAAACACTAGTGAGCTTTGCCTAGGCAGCACAGGTGTGTTTTTTAGCCACTTCAGAAACACACATCAGTATAAGTAATGAAGGACAGAGGCACTTGCATCCTTCATTACAATGCACTATCATTTTACTTTATAAATGACCCCCATCAGCATTTTTGTACAAAAAACGGCCTTTCCAATACATTGCAGCCAAGAAAAGACTTCATAGATAATGTTCCCCCAACAAGGGGAGCGACCCTTCCCCAAGGGGCCGCTCCCCGAACTAAGAAACTGATCACAAAACCCCCCAAAAAAAAAAATCCCTAACATTCCTGCTGCACGATCGCACGATCGTGCAGCAGGAAACCTCTAAAATGCCACCGAGGGAAAGGAAAAGCCTTTCCTTTCCCTCGATGCAAGTTGCATCACAATCCCCCCCGCCCCAGCCGCAAAACTAACCTCTTTGTGCAACGACGCGCAGGAAGCAAATGGCTTCCCTGCGCGTCTGTAAACAAAGGAAGCCTCCGGTGACGTCAGCGCGCCTCGCGCGCTGACGTCATTGATGACGTGGGCGGGGAGGGCGGGGGGAGGCAGGGGAAGGTCTTCCCCTGCCATCCCCGCAAAAACAAAAAAAATCAGGCAGACTCGGAGGGAGCGCTGGCGCTTCCCCCGAGGGTGGGGCTCATGACGAGCTGGGCTCGTCATGAGCGTGCGAGGAGGCTACGCCATGACGAGCCCAGCTCGTCATCAGCCCCGAAGGGGTTAACAACTCACCTTTTTAAAAGTAGGAGAAGTGTTAGTACTGTGTAAATCAAACACCAGAAATTGACCACCAAAAATTCCTCACAAATGTACCTCAGACAGTAGTATCACAAAATGGCTGTGGTTTCCTCTCATTTGAGATATATACATAACCAATTAACTTTCATCACACACAAATACAAAACCAAAGTAACATTTTAATTGGTTCTAAATTTCAACACTTTCAAATGTGTTTTCCCCATGCAATTTTCCATAGGACATTTAGATACGTCTACAGCCTGAATGGCTAAACGGAATTACACCAAACTTGGCAAAATGGTACATCAAACCTAAGAGGTCAGGGAGGATCTACTATGCCCCCGTATGGTCATTTGCCCCTTCGCTTTGGCCTCCTCTTGTCTCTCGATCCTACCGAGAGACAAGATGGCGGCCGCTACGGACTGTTTGGAATGTTTACAGACGCCGGAGAACCAATCAGCTTCGCAAAGCTCCGTAACGCGAAAAGTACGCGAAGCGGAGCGCTGTTACAGATATATATCTTTTTTTGAACGTTAATTTCTCAAAATCCACTGGAGCACATATATTGAGACCTAGCAAAGGCACATCGGGCTACCAGTCCCTAATATTTTGCCACGTTTCGTGCAAATCCATTCAGCCGTTCGATTATTATTATTATTTTTTTTTTTTGCCCCGCGGGGCCCTTTTAAAACCTCCACATCAAACCTAGGGGGTCAGAGAGGATCTACTATTCCCCCTTATGGTCATTTGCCCCTTCGCTTTGGCCTCCTCTTGTCTCTCGATCCTACCGAGAGACAAGATGGCGGCCGCTACGGACTGTTTGGAATGTTCACAGACGCCGGAGAACCAATCAGCTTCGCTTCACAAAGCTCCGTACCGCGAAAAGTCCGCGAACCGGAGCGCTGCCCGGTCCGCTGTTACAGATATATATCTTTTTTTGAACGTTAATTTCTCAAAATCCACTGAAGCACATATATTGAGACCTAGCAAAGGCACATCGGGCTACCAGTCCCTACAATTTTGCCAAGTTTTGTGGAAATCCATTCAGCCGTTCGGGCTAAAAGTGAGGCCAACCGCCCTATGGAAAACTCAATGTTAAAAACACGTTTTGGGACCCCCCTTTTTTCTCGGCCCCCCTTGACGAACCCCCCCCAAATTTCCAAGGGCTGCTCAGAAACAAAATGTTCAATTTTCCAGAAAATTTCAGCCAATTCCGTCCACAAACGCCAAAGTTATTAGACATAGAATTTTCAAAAATCCCATAGAGAAAAAATCCTAACTATATATACCTACTGGCGACCGCCAGTAGGTAATATATTCCCCCGTTATAGTTGGTTGTACTCACTATAGCTTGCACGCCCGCAATCCACTGCTGATGATGTCACATATTACATCATTCATGACATGGTCAGTGACATCACTGATGACATCACTGATGACATCTCAAATGACATCACTGATGACATCACTTATGACATCATCCATGTGACAATCAAATACACCTCATCACACACTAGTATAATCTTTCATCACTCACTGTAAAATAGAAAGTGCCATATTTGAAACCATTGACACACCAATAGAAATTTCTAAACACCCACTCATTTATTCATAGAACTATACACACTTCTAATCACTTACCTATAGATTCAGTGTTATATGCAGTGAATAATCAACAGAACACTATCAAATATACTTATACGCCTATTTCAACATTACACACCAGCACACATTGTATTCACTTTTAAAGACATCCTTCTGACTTATGCAAACAATTGATTATACTTACATTTACTCACCTACACACTTATACAAACACCACTTCATCTATTTATATAGATAGTAACTCACACTTAGTGTGTTATAAAATCACTATTACAAGTATACCGTTATCCATATAGTGACTCATACACAGGCACACTTAATTAGATATAACTGTCACATACACTGCCTTTTTTTTCAAGTTTAATGGAGATGTACAATTGAGAGAAATAGTTCATCACCACCACACCCATAAACATATACACTCACTGAAACAACTGTTATAACATGTAGTCTTAACCTCATATACCTACTGAATGAACTATTCACACATTTTTTGGCAATCACACCCCCCCCACCAAACCACATAGACATTAATTTACCCATACAAATACTCAGTTAAGAAACCAATAACAAATATAGTCTTTAACATAGCAATTAAGACAAAGCAATAAAGACTTTCACACAGTTTAGTAACTACATATTATATATAGTGAGACTCTACAAATCAATGACACTGTTACTAAATCCACCATCCACACATTTATATGTATATATCCACTCATTCTTCAATGCAAAGTAGTGTATTTATAATACATATTTAAATATCAAAGCAAACTACATTCACTGTGTGATGTCATCAGTGATGTCATCAGTGATGTCATTTGAGATGTCATCAGTGATGTCATCAGTAATGTCACTGACCATGTCATGACTGATGTAATATGTGACATCATCAGCAGTGGATTGCGGGCGCGCGAGTTATAGTGAGTACAACTAACTATAACGGGGGAATTTCAATGGTTTTGTATGAGTAAAATGTCCAGCTAACTATAACTGGTGTGAAACCTATGGTTTTTTCAGTGAATTTCAAAGGTTTTTTAAATGTTAATTCCTAACTATAACGAGTGTGAAACTTATGGGGCCTTATTTACGAGCCCCTTGCGCCTCCGGAAAGTCACTTTTTGTGACATTCCGGTGGTGCAGAAGACTGAGTGATATTTATCAGGCAGGACTAAGCCACTTTTTGTGGCGTAATCCTGCCTGATAAATACCAGTCCCTTTAACGCAGTGTCCTGCTTTAAAGGGGCATGCAATGGGTGTTGCTGGGGGCGTTCCGAACAGCATCCATGGACTTGAGTAATTTATAGCATCCTCAAAGTCAGTCTTTCATAAATTTCAAAGTATAGGACATGATAATCCAAATCCAAATGTTTCTCAAGAAAAGTCATAAACCGTGTCCGTGGGTCATATCTGCCCAAACACCGATGTTCTGAATGATTAAAAATGATTTTTCTTGAGAAACATTTGGATTTGGATTATCATGTCCTAAACTTTGGAATTTTTGAAAGAGTGCATTTGAGGATGCTATAAATTACCCAAGTCTGCCCGAATTGTGTGGGTAAAATTGATACCTAGTCACTTTGAATAAGAATGTACTTACAACTCGTCTAACATTTGGAAGAAATATCTAGTTATATGACAACAGGATACCGACATAACTTGAAGGAAATAAGAACGCCCTGAAGAAGTTCTGTTGTACAGAACGAAACGCGTCGGCTGGCTGTGGCACATAAACTTAAGGAAAATAAAAGCATTTGAATATACACCAAGATTCAGCGCTTCAATAAGGACTCTAAGTGATATGATTTGATTGGACTTGTTGTGCAAGTGGTGCTGTGCCAAACTTTGAAATATTCTCCACTACTTCCTACTACTCAGTCTCTACTATTCCACTACTCTCTAATACTCACTCTCTACTGCTCATTCTCTACTACTCTACTAACCTCTACTACTCTCTCCCTACTACTCACTCCCTACTACTCACTATCTACTACTCTCTACTACACACTCTCTACTACTCTCTACTACTCACTCTCTACTACTATCTCTCTGCTACTCACTCTTTACTACTCACTCTCTACTACTCTCTACTACTCACTCTCTACTTCTCACTCTCTACTACTCTCTAATACTCACTCTCTACTTCTCTCTCTACTACTCTCTACTACTCACTCTCTACTACTCACTGTACTACTCACTCTACTACTCACTCTCTACTCCTCACTCTCTACTACTCTCTACTACTCACTCTCTACTACTCTCTCTCTACTACTCTCTACTACTCACTCTCTACTACTCACTACTATTCTCTCTCTCTCTGCTACTCATTCTCTACTACTCCCTCTCTACTACTTACTCTCTACTACTCACACTCTACTACTCACTCTCTACTACTCTCTACTACTCACTCTTTAATACTCTCTACTACTCACTCTCTACTGCTCTCTACTACTCATTCTACTACTTACTCTCTACTATGCTCTACTACTCACTCGCTAGTACTCACTCTCTACTACTCTCTACTACTCACTCTACTATTCACTCTACTACTCTCTACTACTCACTCTCTGCTACTCTCTCTACTGCTCTCTACTACACTCTACTACTCACTCTCTACTCTCTATTACTCACTTTCTACTCTCTACCTCTCTCTACTTCTCTCTACTTCTCTCTCTACTAGTCTCTACCTCTCTACTAGTCTCTACCTCTCTACCTCTACCTCTCTACCTTTACACCTCTACCTCTACACCTCTACCTCTCTACCTCTCTCTACACGCACACATATACACATATATGTATGCATATATATGCATATGCATTTATATATATGTATGTGTATATATATATATACATACATATATAAACATATATAATCTGCATATCTATATAAATACAAATATAAATGCATGCATACATATACATATATGCATACATATGCATGTTATTTACATGAAAGTTTGAAAAACACTAATAAAAGCAAAGCTAAAAAGCCACCTCATTACCAACAGAATGGCTTTTACTTAAACGAGGGCAAGATCTATTGCATTTTCAATGCTTGTTTACTTTGGTTCCATCAAGAAGGCATTCAGATGTGTCACACATTTGCCATAAATTCTGAATGTTAGCACTCTAGTTGCTCATTAGATCACTGTAGTAAAGCTACTGCTCACCAGGGAAGTCTGATGCTGGTATTCAAAGTGCATGTTTCAGTCTGCATGTCAGAATTCTTTTAATGAAATAGAAGAGGATTTGAGAAGTCAAAATGTGCCCTAATTTTTCTTTCTTCAGCACTAATCATAATTTCTATGGCAAAATGAGCCCCCTCATTTTGTTCCTCTGCAAATTAAATGTTTTAAGTGTTACCACTTTATTCCAATCAAGATGACTTCAGGTGTGCCATACTTTTGTCATATGTAAGACTGTTAGCGCTCTAGTTGTTCTTTAGAACACTCTGGGACATTCTGTCATTGGGCTATACTTGGGCTACATCTGGTGCCATCTTGGGAGACTTATTTGTTATGAAGTTTCCTAATTTCCTCATTTACTACAGTCTCCTCAGTAGGAAATACTTTCAGTTTTCTACTTTGATTCCATCAAGAAGGCATTCAGATGTGATACACATTTGCCATAAGTTCAGAATGTTAGCACGCTAGTTGCTTATTAGATCACTGTAGTAAAGCTACTGCTCACCAGGGAAGTCTGCTGTTGGTATTGAAAGTGCATGTTTCAGTCTGCATGTCGGAAATTTTTAATGAAACAGAAGAGGATTTGAGAAGTCACTCAAAATGTGCCCTAATTTTTCTTTCTGAAACACTAATCATGCTTTCTGTGGCAAAATGAACCTCCTCATTTTGTTCCTTTTTAAATTAAATGTTTTCAGACTTACCACTTCATTCCAATTTAGATGGCTTCTGGTGTGCCATACTTTTGTCATAAGTAAGACTGCTAGCGCTCTAGTTGTTCTTTAGAACACTCTGGGACATCCTGCCATTGGGCTGTACTTGGGCTACATCTGGGTGATATTTGGGCTACATTTGGGCTCTTTTGTCTCTGGTGGCCTTCTTGGGAGACTGCATGTCAGAATTTTTTAATGAAATAGAAGAGGATTTGAGAAGTCACTCAAAATGTGCCCTAATTTTACTTTCTGCAGCACTAATCATACTTTCTATGGCAAAATATACCCCCTCATTTTGTTCCTTTTTAAATTAAATGTTTTAAGAGTTACCACTTTATTCCAATCAAGATGGCTTCAGGTGTGCCATACCTTTGTAATAAGTAGGACTGTTAGCGCTCTAGTTGTTCTTTAGAACACTCAGGGAAGCTGCAGTAGAACACAAAGGAATCAACTGACAGTCTCCATCCTTGTTGGATGTACATGTTTTACTGAGAATGCCAGACTTCATTCTCACATGACAGAAAGATAATGTGAATTTACAGAAAATATGCTCTCAGTTTAGCTTATAGATCCCCTTCCAAACCACTGTGGGAAAAGCATGAGATAATAGTTTTCTTTCAAACATGATTCATGATATCCCAGCAGAAGGCTTTTTCACATGGTAAAATCACCTTAGAACACACCACAATTCCTAAAATGAGTATGGTACCATCAACAAATGATTTATAATGTAACTAAAGTCCTAAAACCTATTAACTGCAATGCTTTTTAATGAGGTGCTATCATGTATATTGGTCCCAAGATGGCTGCCAACACTTCTTGGATGAAGTGCTGACAGCCAATCAGATCTCACGATGAGATGTGTGGTTAGGCTCTGCCCAAATATATATATTTTTTCACATTTGATTTTTTCAACAACTACTGGAGGGATTAACACCATTTAAACAAAAGGGCGATCTGCGAATCAGACTCTACCATTTTGCCAAATTTCTTGTAATTCCGTTCAGCCGTTCGGGCAGGAGCCGTGTCTAATCGTCCTATGGAAATTAACATGGGGAAAACACGTTTTGGGACCCCCCTTTTTTTTGGCCCCTGTTGACGAATCTTCCCAAGACTTTCAGGGAAGGAGGGGAGCGGGCCATCTTCTTTAAGAAATTCGCAAAGATTCAACAACCGGCGCCAAAGTTATTCCCAATAGAATGTTGCAGATTTCCTATGGAAACTAGGTGCTAACTATAACTACCTACTGGCAACCGCCAGTAGGTAATATATAAATATTATAAATATATAAATCAGTACTGGGCAGGCTATTTTAGCTCAGACACACGCCCGTATCCTGAAACCATCACACCTGGCGCTAAAGAAGGCAGAAACACGCCGAAATGCATCCGCCATAGGGGGTGACACAGAACTTTCTTACCTTGTGCTGTGGAATAAAGGCGCTTCCTCAATCATTCCCCTGGAGTGGCCTTTCTCTTTCGTGAAGGAGGTTTTGGACATTATTACGGCGCGAGTTCCAGCATTGCGCTTCAAAGGCCCCCGCTTCCTTAAAGAGGTCCTGGATTCGCTGGACTCTGCTTTTGTGGACTATTCTTCTACAAGTAACTGGAACAACCAGGACTCACCACCTAGCCGGGGAGGAGACAAGGCGGTGTTGTTGTCACTGTACAGCACTTTGGGCTGGTAGGATTTCCAAGCCGAGCCCCCGCCGAAAGAATTCCCTTGGTTAGGAGGTCGAAGCGGTTGGGGACTGGAGGAGGCACCACTGTTCTAGAGGCGCAATGTCAGTGGGATTCTGTTTTATTTTGAAGCACAAACTTTCTCCCTCTTTTCCGCAAAACCTACCAAAGGATGTTATTGCATGCTGGGACTTGTATGCGCTGCTTACCGGGCGTAGAACAAGAGGTTTGATCGATTGGAAAAGACCTCTGGGGGAGGAGCTGCGGTCTTGAAATCAGGACTGGGCAGGCTATTTTAGCTCAGACACACGCCCGTATCCTGAAACCATCACACCTGGCGCTGAAGAAGGCAGAAACACGCCAAAATGCATCCGCCATAGGGGGTGACACAGAACTTTCTTACCTTGTGCTGTGGAATAAAGGCGCTTCCTCAATCATTCCCCTGGTGTGGCCTTTCTCTTTCGTGAAGGAGGTTTTGGACATTAATACGGCGCGAGTTCCAGCATCGCGCTTCAAAGGCCCCCGCTTCCTTAAAGAGGTCCTGGGTTCGCTGGACTCTGCTTTTGTGGACTATTCTTCTCCGGGTAACCGGAACAACCATGACCCACCACCTAGCCGGGGAGGAGACAAGGCGGTGTTGTTGTCACTGTACAGCACTTTGGGCTGGTAGGATTTCCAAGCCGAGCCCCCGCCGAAAGAATTCCCTTGGTTAGGAGGTCGAAGCGGTTGGGGACTGGAGGAGGCACCACTGTTCTAGAGGCGCAATGTCAGTGGGATTCTGTTTTATTTTGAAGCGCAAACTTTCTCCCTCTTTTCCGCAAAACCTACCAAAGGATGTTATTGCATGCTGGGACTTGTATGCGCTGCTTACCGGGCATAGAACAAGAGGTTTGATTGATTGGAAAAGACCTCTGGGGGAGGAGCTGCGCTCTTGAAATCAGGACTGGGCAGGCCATTTTAGCTCAGACACACACCCGTATCCTGAAACCATCACACCTGGCGCTTAAGAAGGCAGAAACATGCCGAAATGCATCCGCCATAGGGGGTGACACAGAACTTTCTTATCTTGTGCTGTGGAATAAAGGTGCTTCCTCAATCATTCCCCTGGTGCGGCCTTTCTCTTTCATGAAGGAGGTTTTGGGGGGTCTCAAAAAATTTTCCCCATGCAATTTTCCATAGGTACCGTTCGTCGCGGATACAACCCGAACAGCTGAACGGAATTTCACTAAATTTGGCAAAGTTGTAGTCCTTGGTTCAGACTCGTGCCTTTTGCTTAAATGGTGTAAATCCGTTTAGTAGTTCCTGAGAAAATTAAAATTGAAAATACATATGTATCTATGACCTCAGTGGATCCGCGCATCTTGCTCGCACTCTAAGCGCACCGTCCCGATGACGCACTGAATGCTAATTGGCTGTCAAGTGGTTGTTAACATTCGAAACCAGGAATTGTTGGTAGCCATTTTGTGCCTCGGTAGAAGCGAGGATCTAGAAAATAGTGGGACAAGTGTTTAAAAGGTATAAAGGGGGCATGTAAGAAATATTTTGATCCTCTAGACCTGCTTATGTGGTCCCACAAGGACCCCAAGGGCTCCCCCCCAATTTTCTTTGGGGAGAAAAAAACGGAGAAATGTGCGTTGGGTGCATGGATATGCCGTAATAAAAATAAAAAGGAAGCGAGGGCTCCTGTACTTGTTTAAGCATGAACTACCTGGGATGGCCAAATCCCAGGGTCTATAATATTACATTTGATGGGGGTCCAGAGGGGCCCTGTAGCCCGGGGACCACCATTCCTCAGTGCTACAAAATAAATGGGTGAGGGAGCTCAAAGGTCCCTCTAAGCCCCGGGGATTACCACCTTCCGGGGTTTTTTATATTTTGAAGGGGGGCCGCGTGGTCTGCATTCTGGAGCAGTCGAAAGCCTTGTGGAAAACCACCCCCAGGAGCAGCTCCTGCTGTGTCTCGGGGTGTCTACCCCAGGACACTGCTGTTTGCTGTGGCAGGGCGGGAGTTGAGGTTCCCGTTGTGTCATAGCAAACTGGGGGGGATATTACCAAGTGCTATTTTGCTGCAATTTTTGTAAAAAAGCCAAAAATGCGGCGAAAATTATATTGCCCTATTTACTAGGTGACGCTAAGATGCATTAATGCATGTTAGCAGCCGGTTTGCTAAGGGCTTGCCTCGTATCTTCAATTAGTGGCAATGTAGGTGTTGTCAGTAGGAAGGTAGGTGTTTCTATGAGAATATAAAAAGGAAGAGGCAGGTATGACAACAGCATTGTATTTACAAGGTGGCCCTGGATTTGAGGACCGATAGAAAAACTCTTGCTAATTGCGGTTTATGTCGGATCCTAACATCTGTTCTGAAGTATACTTAAGCATGTTTAATATGCAATGTGGCAGATTTACAATTTCCTTGCGTCACTATTGCATCACTTTTAACATGGGAAACGTGACGCAAAATTGGCACAAGGGGCTTGTAAATCGAATACATAGTGTGCTCTCTTAGTTTGCTTTCCTATCTGTCATGTAGAGGAACCTGGGTAAATATAACTGTTTCTGTACAGCCAGTACCTTTCAACCCTACCTCCAAACTGCTTACTGCCTGTTACCATAGTAACAGTTCATGGAACACTTAAGTGAGCACACACGTTACAAGTTCACCACACAATGTTGCTAATTGAAACAGTTACTGTGCTGGAGTTTTACATTTTTTCCATAGGAACCGTTAATCCCAGATACAGACTCTGGTAATGAGCTGGTAAAGAGTTAGCCTCACTATTATTCTTCTAATTATAAACATCATTTCTATTTTAATTGTTTAATGTTTTGTAAGCATATGATTATCACACTAAATATTAGTGAAATGTTGTCAGAAAAATAAGACATATATACTTTTTTTATTAACTTTTATTAAAACAACAATAAATAACTAGAAAGATAACTTTAAAATAACAATGAAATAAATAACTAGAAACATAACTTTAACATAACAATATAATAAACAAAATGTTTGATGGAGTCCAATGCAAGGAGGGTAGGTAACCTGCAAAATAAAAATGAAAATAAGTGTTTAAAATTAGATCGATGATTAAAAAAGTGTTTAAAAAAGATCTCATCCCTACTAGAGGGTTGGTCCCCTAAGTTCCTTTCTTGGGGGGGTAGAGCGGAAACGCTGAAAATGATGATCACTCCCTTGATTAATTATCTTACTTATATGCTGCCCATGACGTTGTCCAATTACTTCCTGAAAAAAATTACTTCCTGAAAAAACACCTTTTTATGGCAGGGGAAGAAGCCAAGAATTTCCATACGCAAACTTCAGTTACCTAAAGGGAAAGGAGGTATAGGATTACCAAACTTCGGGAATTACCAGATTGCCTACTTATGCAAACAAGGCGTTAATTGGCTCCTCCCTCATTCGGACTATACCCCTGTATGGGTTCATATAGAAAGGGCGATTATTAACAATATGCCTCTCTCCAATATAATGACAGCTGACGTCTCTGCTTTTCCTCATTCAAGATACATTCGGCTCAACACTAAGAGGGCCCTGTTGCACCTAGAGAGAGCATACAAATGCAAGGTTAAAATACACAAATCTAATCTGGCTTCCTTATGGCACAACCCGGCCCTTAAGGTAAATGGCAAATCCCTCTATTGGGAACATTGGTCGAATTGTGGGGTTAACTCAGTCAAAGACCTATACATGAGCTCTTCACCCTTGCCTTTCTCCAGCCTTCAGACTCGGTTCAGTCTTACGCCCATGGACTTCTATAGATTCCTCCATCTCAAATCATTAATTGCAGCTCGATCTATTTCTCCCTCCGATCCGTCACTATCTGGCAGGTTGGCCCATTTAACACAACAAGGTCATACGGTATCCGCCATATACAGGGCCCTAACCCCCAATCCGCAAAAATCACATTGGAAGTGTGAAACGTCCTGGGAGAAAGAAGAAAACTCCTCTAATATACTGTTTGATTGGGATAGGATAAACCTCACTCCTTTCCTTAGCAAAATATCGCCCATACTCTCGCAGACAAAACTAATGATTATCAATAGATCATATTGGACTCCCGAGCGATTATTCAAAGTCGGACTTCTTGATAGCCCCAATTGCTGGAACTGTAAGCTTCAGGTTGGCGACTTGGCCCATATGCTTTTTAACTGCCCACAGCTACATTCTTACTGGGACAAAATTTATAATTACATCCAAATTGTATTTTATCACCGTCCACCTAAAGAATTTGCCTATGTTTTACTAGGAGCTATAGACCCGCATCTGGAAAGTGTAGAGGATCGGCATTTACTAGACCTCATGCTCACACTAGGGTGCAAAGTTTTATTAAGCAGGTAGAAGAACTTCAGAGAGGTTTCCTTTGGGATGTGGAAGGAATGGTTGTTTGCTTTAAGAGGTGCTGACAATGAGGCTCTCCACACCTCACCATGGCGCAAATCCCACAGGAAGCTTTGGGCCTCTCTTGACTCGCTTGAGCTTTGTTATGACCCACCATTAACCCTTTCACCTGCAATGTATTCCTACTGCCTCAACCTTAGTCTAGGTCATTGTCAATCCATCTTGACATAGCTTACTATGCTGCCACTGGCCGACATAAGCCACCTTTTGCCACGGAGCTAGTCTAGCTGGCCACCCTCATTTTCTTACTAATTTTCTTACTGTTTTTCTTTCTTGTTATTCTTTCTCCCTCCCGTGCACGTTATATTCAACCTCTCCTTCGTTCCTTTCTCTTATACTTTGTTGCTGAGCTGGTGCTGTTTCCTCACCTCTGTGCCACATGGTCTCACTCTCTTTCTTTTATGCTACTATCACTTTTTGGAACCATATTATAATGTTTTTCTTATTGTGATGTGCCTACCCTTGATTTTCAACTTGGTAACCATACGTTCATTTGTATTTTTCATTTTTTTTCCTTTGTTTCTTATTTGATTAATAAACACGATGTGACTAAATGAGGTTTCCGATCACAAATTAAGGTAACACTTGGCAATATTAGTTAAGTTGCACGTCTGTAGTGTGCCTGATACATTCCAACTCTCTTATAGGCCCGCGTTCAAGAGGTGTCTGTACGGAAGTGATTACTGCATCAGATTTACAGTATGGACCAACAGGTCTTTAAAATGATTCATAGATGAGACAGAATTAGGTGAGAGATCATGCCAATATGCAGGACAATATTCTTTATTTGGAACACATTTAATCGGAGGCATTGTGTATTTAGGCCGCTCTGCTTACCTTGTGTAAACACTGTGGCGAACAGAGTTCACAACTGCAACTCATCTTTGGTTCTACATTGCAAACTGTATTAAATTCAGCCTTTTATCGGCAGAGTGTACAGCAGCGTCCATAACTTTAAAAGAGAAAGAGAAATAATATGAGAGAGAATGAGAGAGAGAAAGAGAGAAAAAAACAACATTAAAATTGTGAGAAGGGGTCGTGGTCTCGCTGTGGGTGGAGTAGGATGTGCGCTGCGGGAGCTCTGGGCCACCGCTGGCATTCTAAGCATTTTTAAGCAGTATATAAAGCGCGGAGGCCCTGGAATGTGGAACATTGTGACAGCGAAAACACCTGGGCGATGATTTTGAGGCCCAGTGACTCTCGGAACTGGCAGACAGTGGCGCGAACAGAGCCGGTGGGAAAGCGCCCAAGAGTAAAATGCCGAGGCCGCTATCTTAGCCACCACCACCTACTGAGCCCTGGGGTGAGTGGTCACTGCAGACATCCCACAACTTTGGTCCGGGACTGGAGGAGGCCTGAGGTGTGACCAGCGAGTAGGGCGCAGAGTTCAAGGTGTCTTGCAACGGTTCCCAAAGGTGAGAACCTCAGCTGCTCTCCTGTCTTGCCGCCATTTGGAGACTTAGCTGCACAAGCACATACGGGGCCTACCTGGTACAGACTACCGACTGGCGGAGAGGCTGAACCCCTGAATGGGCCCCCCAATTTCAAGGACTCCGGTGGTGTTTGGCTGCCCCCCTGCGAGGCCCCGGAGCTGGCGGACGGAAGCGCGAAGGCGGGAGCCAGTGGGTGAGCGCCCCAGCTGATGAGGCGGCATCCGCCAGCTTAGCGCCTGCAGCTGCACTAACCTATGAGTGAGCGGGTGACGCTGGCGAGGTCCCCGGGCCTTGTTGTTAAACTCTCCCAGAGGTGCTGGGCTGTCCTTGGGGGGGCCCCGGAACAAGTTGGCACATAACGACGCAGCCGCCCTCTTGGGGTCTCCCACCCTCAACAAGAATTCGTGCCCTCTGCCCAGGACCTGATGACTGGGCCCAGTAAAGCCGGAGGTGCAGTTATGGGGGCTGGGTGGCCCTGCTGCTGCTTCCCAGGGGGGCCTCTTGGGCGGAGGCCTCTCACTTCCTGGATCGGGCAGACGCCTCTTCCACCTTGTCTCCAGGCCCCAAGATCACCTTGTGGGGGGATCCTGCTGACTGTCATTGGCGGGAGGGCACCCTAACCCACGGTGGCCTGCCCGCCATTTTGAGGCCAGGTTCGCCTGGGCCTTGGTGTGCCCGGATATTCCAGATGCCCAGCCTGGTGGTGAGTGGAGGGCCACTGGCGTGGGTAAGCGGACAGCACAGAACATCGCGACACCTTGGGGACCTGGCTGGATCCTGGGGTGCCTGGCTGGGCCCTTGAGCCCCGGCGCTGCTCCCTTCGGGAGGGTTAGTGGACTCCACATGGACTGCGGATCTTGTAGGAGATAGTGTGCAGGCCCATCGCATCGCCCCCCTCAGGCCCCATAGCACAGGCCTGGACAGCTGGCCTTCTTGGATCCCCACTGCCCCAGAGAGAGTGAAATGCAAGGGCATTGACTTGTGCTGTTGCTAACCGGGAGGAGGCTGAGGTGGAGGACGGCTCGTCATTGGGTGTCCTGGAAGTGAGGGGGTTCTGGAGCAGACCTGGGTGGTGGGCCGGTGGGGACCTGGGGTGCAGCAGGCATGACAGCAGTGGTGGACTGTGACAGCAAGGAGAGCCCCATAGCTAGCGCGAAGGCGCCCCCATATGGCAGGCTTCTGCTGCTCCACTAAGCCGGGGATTGGCTCGAACAGCTGAGGCCCTGCCCACTTTCTGGGGCCTTGGGAAGGCAGGTGGAGGTAACGTGTATGGCAGGGGCCTACTGCGCTTCCCCCCTATACTGAGACATTAATCCCGGGTCTTGTCTGCCTGCAGGAGCAGAGCGGCCCGCCCCTCTCCCGTTAATTGCGACGCCCCTTAACGTAATGCATCTTGTCCTGGTGGGGGGACTGGATAAGGAGCTCCACAGGCACTGCGATTCCTTCTGCTGACTCCTGCATCAGAAACCTCACGGACTACGTTCCGCAGTGTGCCAGTGTGCAAACTATTGCAGTCCCGGACCACCTTTGGGCAATGGCATGCGGAAGGGAGCATCTCAGACCGCGATGACGCGCACTAGGGGGGGCAAAGTCACCCTGGGTTTGACCCCCAGGATAACTCAGTGGTGGCAAGGTGGGGCTGGGCGGGCGCATCTGCCCTGGCGGAGGTGGCCCCGCTGTCCGGGGGGGACTCGCCGCCGGTCACGCAGGTGTTCATGGCCTTATTTATGTCCGACCTAAAAACTGAAATTAGGTACCTTCGCTCTGAAGTGCACTCATGCATCTGAGAGCTCAGAAGAGAAGTAACCGACCTGGGCGAACAGGTGGATGGACTGGAAAGGACAGTTGATGCCCGTTCGGAGGACCAGGATCAAATATGGCAGCGCTTGGCCAGCTTGGAGGAGCAGCACATAGAACTGCAACTTAAACAGGAGGACTTGGAGAATCGGAGCTGCCGGAACAACCTCCGAATCCGGGGGGTTCCGCGTGGAGCGTAGTGGAAGGACATCATGTCTTATGTGGTGCAGCTCCTACATGAGGTGTTGGGAGATGACAATGCTTCTCCGCCGACCCTAGACTGGGCCCATCGAGTGTCTGGCCCCGAGGGGATGCCGGGAGTTCTTCCGGACATCCTCACCAGAGTCCACTTCTTCACAGAAAAAGAGGCCATCCTCAAGGCAGCGCGAGCTAAGCAGGACCTCACATATGATGGCCACAAGATACAGATTTTTCAGGACCTGGCACCCAACACTCTGAGAAGACGACGTGCCTTCAAGCCGATAATGGACAAGCTGCAGAGCCTGGACATCTCTAATCAATGGGGTCACCTGTTTGCCCTCATCTTTTAGTGGGAGTCCAAGCGCAGGGTGATGCGGTCCTACAGAGAAGCAGCTCAACTACTCCGGTTCCCATCCTCACTGTCTGCCAGCCCTACCCGGCCCCTGCCTTCAGTGCAGGTTCCAGCCAAACCGACATGGTCCACTGTGCGTCACAGCCGACGCTCACCACCCCTTACTGAGCATTCATCATCGCAGGTCAAACAATACATTATTGAATACATCAGGTCCCTAGAAGGGGACGCGGCGGGGTCTGCTCAACATCTGCCAATCCCCTGAAGGCTGTCTCACGCTACCACGCTGTATGTTGTGGCCTGCCCCAAGGACCGCCCGCCCCCACTGGGCTGGAAGGTCGCATAGATGAACCAGACAAAGCTTCAACCACCTGACTGCACCATCGGCGGTGCCGGAGCCCCTTGCTCCGTTTGATCAGACTGCGGCTGCAGACCTACACCCAACTGTTCTTGTGAGAGTGACATCTCTGGGACTCTCCAAACATAGTGGTGTACGATGTCCCGACCCTGGAACAGAACATTGAGGCCCGGTTGGCCATGGTTGTTCTTTTTTTCCTCTTCTCTCCACTGTCTCCCTGGTCTAGCTTTTCTACTCTACCGTCTCTTGTCTCCTTGTTGTGGCAGGAGGGTGACCATGTGGCTGCGGTGCATCCTCTTGGCTGGTTTTGATAGGCCCTCCTGCACCTTTAGCCCTATTCTGCGCTCGCTCCTACAGTGGCAGGACAACCCGCTTTGGGATCAGTCAATGACTCGGACTCTCCCTAGCCCCTTGAAAATGATATTGCTTAATGTTAAGGACCTCAACTCTCCTAATAAGCGGCAACAAACATGGCGCTACTTTCTCCAGCACAACCCTGATATCATATTCCTCCAGGAAACCCACCTCTTAAAGATCGACGTGTCGCACATGGCACACCCTACAATTCTGGGCTGCAGCAGACACCATAACCGCGGGATTGGCAATTTTGTGCAGAAGTGATATTAGGCGGGGAGGCTAAACCCTTTTGGAGCTCAGACGGACGCTTCATCGGAGCGAGTGTTGGGGTTGGGAGTCGCCTCTTCACCTTGTGTAATGTGTACGCACCAAACCAGATCCAGAATAACTACCTCCGGACGCTCCTGTGGGACCATGTACCACAGGACGATCCCTCAATGATCCTGGTGAGAGATTTTAACCTGGTATGGGACTCTAGAAAAGATCGCAGCGAGGCCTCCTTGAATGGGGCGGGGGCCATTTCTTCTACTCTTCGGAAGCAGATTACAGACATTGGCCTGATGGGCACATAGGGGCACCACTCACCGGAAGTGCGAGATTACTCGTATTATTCCCACGTACACTGTTTGTACTCGCGCATCGACTACCTGTTTGTATCTCATGCCCTGATACGGGATACGCTGGCTGTGTCCATGTCTGCCATATCGCTCTCAGACCATGCCCTCCTGCAGGACCCAGCCGCTTGCCCCTCTCATGCGCCATGGTGGCGCTTGCTGCTGAGTGTCCTCTGGGACCCGGCAGATGTGGAAAGCATACGAGCTGACATTCACTCTTACTTTGCAAATAATGACATCCTGGAGATGCCGTATCCCTTGGTGTGGGATGCATTCAAGGCCACGATCCGACCGCATATCACCTCCCTTTCGATTGCACGGGTACAGGAAGCTTGACTCCTTGAAGACAACCTTACCAAGGATATAAAGTTAGCAGAAAAACGGGACCAGGGGCAGCCCTCACTGGCATCCCGCCGGCGGTTCACGAACCTCAGGGGACAACTCCGCACTTTGCGTACCAATAAGGCGGAAAACTCCCTATTAGCGTTAAAACAGAGGTACTTTGAGGGGGGAGATAAGGTGGGCAGGCTGCTAGCAAAGCATCTGAGAGCGCGAGTGGCAATGGCCCCTATAGCCAATGTAAAGCTGCTGGATGGAACAGGAGCCACCATGGAACGGTCCAAGTGTGAGGCTTTCAGGACCTATTACGAAGCCCTCTATATGGCGGAGGTGCCGTCACAGGACATTATAGTAGGGGTGGGAGGAATTTGCGTAATTGCGTTATGCAAATCTCCGCGAAACAGCAAAAAATCTCTGCGAACACGCAGTAATACTGCAAACACGCGGAATTGCTTGTTCTCAATGCTTTTTTCCTGTTCGCAATCACTGTTTGCGTGCTAGTGGGGAAATATCTCGCGAACATATACTTTGAGAACGCGAACAAGCAAAAAAATTCCCGAAGTCACGGAATGCGGAATTTTGGGCAATTTCGCATTCTCCACAGAACGCAAAATTACCCAAATTCCGCAAGCGGAACAGAATTTACCGCCCAGGCCCACCTTATAGCAGATGTGCTGAACCAATGCACCTGGACCCCGATACACCCCTTACACCCCTATCACGCCAGCTCCCTGGAAGGCCCCCTCACTGCAGAGGAGCTCACCCTGTCCTTCTATCGCATGTTTCAAGCACAGCTCTGGCCTTATCTCCTACGGTTGTGTAATTCCTTTTCAGATGCGGACGGACCAATGCCAGACATGGGCATGGCAGAGATAGCGCTTATCCCCAAGCCGGGGAAGGATCCCACGCTTTGCGCTTCCTACCGACCCATAGCCCTGTTAAATACTGACCTGAAAATATATAGCAAAATGTTGGCGAAACGTCTAGACCCCCACATGCCTGGTCTTGTGGAGCCGGACCAAGTTGGCCTCATTCGTAACCGCCAGGGGCAGATAATGTGTGAAGAATTGTGCATTTGGTGGGGAAAGCGCACCACTGGAATGTACCAGCCTGTCTTCTGTCACTCGACGCGGAAAAGGCATTTGACCGGGTGGATTGGACCTTCCTCTGGGCAGTGCTGAAAAGAGTCAGACTAGGGCAGAATATGATTATGATATCTATGATCATGGCCGCATATATCACTCCACAGGCGAGGATCAGGGTAAATGGGCAACTTACAGAACCTTTCTCTATACACAGAGGTACTTGGCAAGGCAGCCCCTTGTCACCCCTGCTGTTCACTCTCGTGGTGGAACCTCTAGCAGAGTTGATTAGGCAAACAACGGACACACATGGCATCTCTCTTGGGGGCTGACAGAAC
Source organism: Lissotriton helveticus (assembly GCF_964261635.1). Taxonomy (NCBI): domain Eukaryota; kingdom Metazoa; phylum Chordata; class Amphibia; order Caudata; family Salamandridae; genus Lissotriton; species Lissotriton helveticus. Next base: position 1,572,925,877 of record NC_136067.1, read on the forward strand.
AAGGTGCCGCTATTTGCTGATAACCTCATCCTCACATTGTCACACCCTCAAGTATCTCTCCCAACGCTTTACTCCTTGCTACAAACCTTTGAGCGGGCCGCAGGCCTCAAAATCAATCATGGTAAATCCTGGGCCCTCAATCTTACAATCCCACAGGAGGAGATACCAATTCTGGAGAAGCTCGCTCCGTCCCAATGGGCCACTGACTACATCCGGTACCTAGGATTACAGCTGACTCCCACCTTAAAAACGTGGACCCAGGCGAACTGGTGAGAATGTAATAGGGCAATCCTAGAGGAACTGAGGGGGTGGAAACCCTTTCTGATGTCATGGCTGGGCAGAATCAACGCCATCAAGAAGTCGATTATCCCCAAAATATTATATTTATTCCAAGGCCTTCCCATTCCTATCCCACAGGATCAGATACAGGGTCTTCAGTGCAAACTCACCACATTTATCTGGAGTGGACATAGGCCGCGATTTTTGCATAAGATCCTCATATTGCCGCGGGACAGAGGGGGACTGGCCTGTCCCAACCTCATGGATTACTACTGGGCCTCCCATCTCCACTTCGCAGTGGAATGGACAACAACTGAGAGCGAGAAAGTCTGGCTGCACATGGACAGGGTGGTAACTGGCCGTAATGTTTGGGATCTCACTTGGCTCCACCGAACAGCCTATCGCACACGAGCCTCTGATAAATGGGTGCAAGGGGGATGCAGAGTAATTGGCAATCTATATGAGGGGGGTACGCTTAAGACATTTGCCCAGTGGAGGGAAGAATTTTGTCTCCCAGCGGGGGCGGAAATGCAGTACGCGCAACTGTGGCACTGAGTTACTTTGTGGGAGATGCAGCAGGAGGCTACCCGCCCATTCACCCTTTTGAGCCGCTGGTCCGCTCTTTTGATGAATCAAAGGGCCTCATATCTCGGATTTACCAGATCCTACAACATCCCCAGGAAACGTCTTCCCATCCATCCCAACGTCAATGGCAGTTGACGTCTACTGCAGAAATCACGCCCTCGCAGTGGAACCGCCTATGGCAGGACATTCCCAAGGTATATCGCAGTATACCGCAAGTAGAAAATGCATATAAAATCATGACACAATGGTACTATACGCCCGCACACGTGTACAAGATGTTTCCTGCCTCGTCTCCCTTGTGCTGGAGGTTGCAAATGGCAATTTCATACACATTTGGTGGGCCTGCCCGCTCCTGGCTTTGTTCTGGGAGGAGGGCCTGAGCCACATTAAAAGGGTGTTGGGATTCCCACTGCCTGAAGCCACAAGCACCATCCTTTTGGGTGTCAAACCTGCTAGCCTGAAGGCGCTCACTCACAATGATTGGATTTTGGCGTTTCACATGCTTGGGCCTGCCAAACAGCTCATTGCAGTATACTGGAAGAAAACGGAGACTCCTCCCATCTCTGCTTGGTATGTGCGCTTTTGGCATATCATAACTGTAAAACTCTTTACAGCACGACTGCAAGCGCATGACACTCGCTTTAAGACTGTCTGGCATCCTCTGATTAAGTACCTTTGCGCGATAGAGCATGTACGCTATATGCCCCCCAAGCTTAGGACGCTGCGACTCTTTGAAAATGCCATACTTCCACCTGATCCTGGCAGATTGCTCCCACAACCAGATTATATGGCTGCGTAACCTCCCGCTATGGGTAATAGGCATTCCAATACGATGCCCCACCATACTCTCCCTCCTTGCCCGCACGCACCACTCTTATTCTTACTGCACTTAGCCTGTCTTCTCTCCTACTCTCTTTTCCTTCGCTGTCTCTCTGTCTTTACTTGTCTTCCTTGGGCCTCTTGCCCGTGATCTTCAGTTACAGTTCTGAGAGAGGTCTTGTACAATCAAGCATCAAGTCGACTTAGCGTTATATAATGTGCCACGCGGCCGGCCCCACAGGGGTTGTAGGCGACATGCTGTGTACCCACTAGGCCCTTGTGTTGCCTTACTATGTGACCAGAAGAATATCCACAGACGCGGCCTGCCCTATATAGGGTTGTAGGCTTAACGCTGTGTACATCCAGATCTGTACTCTATTCGCTTTCTTATGAGTTGAAAATAAAACAGAACTTCAGAGAAAACTGTTAGAGAGAGAAAGTTATAGATGGAGCAGTTAGTACTGGAGAAAATCTTCGTAGCTCACCTTTTTGCCTCCGTTGTGTGTCCAAGCACCTGCCGGTTTATAGTGCACCCTCTAGTTTAGTGATCTGAAAGATAGTATAGAGGTAGTAATAGCAGAGTACATACAACTGCAGAAGTATATTTTTTACTTTAAGTGTTTGGACCCTCAGTATACTGCATTTCATCAACTTCTACTGCAAGGAGGTGTCTGTGCGCTCTTTTTCTCCCAGAGTACTATACCCCATGCACTCCCGCTGCATAGCAGTGAGTTCTCATTACTGCGTACCTAGACTGTTGCACCCATTGACTCCCAGAGTCCAGAGGTGAGTGCTTTTTCTTGCTCTCTCAGGGGCAGATTTACAAGCTCCTTGTGCCACTTTTGCGTCACTTTTCCCATGTTAAAAGTGACGCATAAGTGATGCAAGGGGCTTATAAATCCGCTCCTCAGATTTTTGCAACCTATCTATTCTCACTTTTCCGAGGTACTTGTACATTCCTACGTAGTCAAGCTGCTGCACACTACCCACTCTCTCCGCCCACAGGTGACTTGTCGTTTTTTCGGAAACAAGCTTCTTTGCTCACCTTGTGCCATTGGCGTCATTTGAAGAGGGTGCAACACGTGTCGAAGCAGCCTTCTCAGACGTTGTTTCGATGGCCACGCATCATTGCAGAATCTTCTAACGTTGATCTTTGGAGGTGTTAGGGGGGACGCCAATTTGTGAAACACAACCTGTAAGATAAAAAGGAAGTTAACATTGGGAGGAAGCGGCAGATGTGCCATCCCTGGCGGGGGAAAAACACCTACCTTCCTCTTCGGGGACGATACCATCTTGATCTCTAAATCCCCCTACGGTCTTCAAAAACTCTTGGACCGCTTTAGTGTGTTTTGCAATGATAGAGGCCTCACCATCAACACCTCTAAAGCAAAGCTCATGGCTATTTCACCTTCCAAGAGATTCAGGAACAATGTTTCGCTAAATGGTGTCCCCTTGGAGTTGGTGGATTCCTTCGATTATTTGGGTGTTAGGGTAAACAGCCGGATGAAATGGAAAGATCACTTGGCCAAAATGCTATTAAACCACAAAAGAGTCTCAGGGGTGGTTTTAAGGGAACAGCGGGAGTCGTTGAGCAAACCTGTGGCACCAACTCTCGCAATATATGATGGCCAAGTATTGCCGGCAGCCCTATATGGATCCGAGTGTGGGGGTTCAAGAACATAACGGAGTTAGTAACATCTGAAAACAAGTTTATGAGAGATCTGGTGGCCCTCCCAGTTTCCACCCCGTTAATCCCACTACGGCTTGACCAGGGTAGGCGTCCCCTCAAAGATATAGTGCGCCTGCGCCCACTACTTTTTTGGGTGCGTCTAAGAAGGACCCGGGAGCTCCATAATTATGCTGCATTCTAGATGAACTTATCTTGCTCCACACAGGTAACAAGATTAAGTGGCTGTGCAACCTGAGACAGCTGGTTGTGCAACTGGGCTTAAGTGAATCATGGGCGAGCCAAACACCGCCTTCCAAGCCAGTGATCAAGAAGCTCTATTGGGACTGGGTACACGAGACGGCCATCCGCAGAAGTGAAGGGGGCCCTCTCTCCCAGCGATTCCTTGAGATCAAATGGATAAGAAAACTTGAACCCTTTTTAGACTTCATAGAGAAACCTCTGGACAGATCACTTTACCTAAAACTCAGGCTCGGGACTTTACCGGTGAATAATTTTTCTTCCGGGTGGAAAAACCTAGGTGTCCTATCTAAAACCTGTCCTGGATGTGCAGCCCCTAATGAGTCTGTGGCGCATATTCTTTTTGCCTGTCCGGCATATAGGGTTGCCAGGAAGATATGGTTAAAACCACTATGCATGGGGCTGGGCCTGAGATGTCACAAAATGGCCCTACGGGTTCTCTGCACTGATACGTCTTCTATCGCTATGGTGTGTGGGGTAGCCAAATATTTGGGTAGTGCATGGCAAACACGTACAAGGAGGGCCAAGCATACCCCCTATTTAACCTAACCGCCAGATGGCCCTATGGCAGGAAGTGCCTTATATGGTTCCTACTTAATTGTCTATTTTAGAGTTTTTAAAATTGAGTAGTATGTGATGATGTATGTATATATAGGATTGGTGGGTCCCTACTCTTTTACCTTTTTAATGTACTGCATAAATTGTATACTTTTATGATGACATTTTTTATCGAATAAAGTAAATACTGCACAGTTAACATTGGGCGTCATTTCTTTATCAAAGGACAGAGGAAGTGAGAGTGTGAATGAAAAGAATATTCCCAGATCACCTTTCTGTCACCGGTGTGTCTTTCACCACGTGCCGGGACATAATGAATCCTGAAGTTCTACATCTAAAAGATAGTAAAAGAAAGATGTTATGATTGGTAATTGTTACTATCTTAATGTGGAGTAGAATTACATTGCCCTTTCACACACCTTCTCTCCCACCTTCCTTCCCTTCCCGAACTCCTTCCCAACTATTTGTACAGTTACAACTTGTTTAATAGGCTTCGATTTTTGAAAAATTCCTACAGTAGTAATGTTTTTATCCGGTTGTGAAAGCAAGTGGTGCGCAGTGATGCACGTGGTTTCGATCATCACGAGCGGCGGACATTTGACCGGTTATAAAACTTTCCTGCTATTGGAAAAAAAAATACAAATGCAATAAGATACGGTATATAGGACTGTGTACGCATAAATCGCTGCGTTGCCTTTTTGTATCCAGTCTGCTGCACCCCATGTACTCCCTCCGCTGCGCACTAAGTCCTCACTGCTTACCTTTTCGTGGACAGGGCACCTTCCACATCATGCAGCCCCACTCTGCCATCAAGAAGTCTCACATATGGTGCCGAGTCTTGATATCGCTATGGCTAAAGACATACTTGTGGACCCATCTTCATCGCAGATTCTTCACCCGGTCAGTCTTTGCGGTACCACTAACTCAGTGACCAAAGATGCCACGCACGTGGTGGTGGCCCATTGTTCGGTATTTCAGACCTACATGAACCACTAGGACGGGCCATCATAACGCTTCAGATGGGAGCAACTCTAAAACGGCATAGAGCCATGCGTCCCGTTTTTTTTATTGGTAGGGTCACGTGTGTAGTGACATATGTGCTGGATGGGTATGGTGTGGGTTTATACCAGCCATGAGGGAGTGTGTGTGTGCCATTGTGACTACTAGACCTGGAAGTAAGAAATCACTTCAATGGAAATCTGGGCCATGTACGTACCGTTGTTGTGTTTTCCTGGTAGCGTAAGCGGAGTAGGCTGGCCTGACGTATGCCAGTGCTCCGCGAGGCTGTGAACGATGACTCCGGAACTATGGCCGTGGTTCCGTCGTGAGCTATATGAGATATCAACTTATTCGGGTGTCCGTGTTGTAGTGCTGCCGTCACCCGGGTCTTACACACAAATGTGTCATTATATCAGTAAAGTCCCTCAATATGGCTAACATGGAAGGTACAGGGTATCCCTAACCCTATATTCATTCATAGTTGCATGCACAAAAGATGGTGGACATGACGTATTTCTGCGAATATGAATGTTTGTTGTACATTTAGTGGAGCGTTGTAGCTGTAGTAATACATGGTTGTGAACGGTTTAAGTTGCAGTTTTTGGCACATGAAAGGCAGATAATATATATACGTATGTGGTCATTCAGGTATACAGTCAAACTTGGTGCTGGAGATCAGTGCTCGAGGCTTGGAGTTGCGTTCACATCCTATTATTGTAGAGTAATGATGTAATCTAAGCGTGCCTGAAAATGTACTGTAAATATGGTGCTCATGTAAATTGCTGATATAGTTTTGGGTTGACTTTGCGCTATATAAATATGTTGAAAAAAAAAAGCAGGAATAGCCCACACTTACTGTCGGAGGTAAGATGGTTGTATATGCTATTTATAGCACAATATAATGTGGTAGGGCGCAGGAGCAGAATTTTAAAAACATAATAAATACACAGACACAGATAGATAATTGAAGTGCATACGGGCAAGTGTGCTTGACTCCATTTTATTACGTTGCTGTTGGTAACAAGTAGAATAGTCATGACATCATACATAGATATTCAATCGTAAACGGTTTATGACTTCTGCTGTACAAAGGTAGGAGCACTACATGTGAAATAATACACAGAAGATTCTATCGTAAAGGGTTCATGATTTGTGGTGCACTAAGGTAGGGTTGGTTTGTGTGGAACCAGTGATGATGCATGGTTCAGGCAGACCGCACTGGTAAGAATGTCTTTTGGCTTCTGAATTTTGCCTTAAAAGGGCCATGTGGCGATTATTTATGATGCACTGCATTAGTGGTACCTATGGTACTCAGCGTGTTGCCTCCTGGACTGCATGATCTGCAATCACGATTGAAATGAAAGATGAAGCATGTATGGAATACATTGTCGAAATATGTATGCTTTAGAGATATTATAGTTCAAGTTGTGACCTGTGCTGTCCACAGTGTACACTACCATTGAGTGTACCTTTGCACTTGCAGCCTGAATTTTGTTTTTCAACTAAACCTAGAACTGATATAAACAAAGTTTTTAAAGGAAGGCTACTAAAGGGATATTGTGTAAGTTTGAGAGACGGTATACTTTGTTTGGTACTGCACTCTATAAATAATGAATGAAGAATCAGTTGAATTCTGCCTCAATACGGCCATGTGGTGATGAATTATGGTGCACTGAGTTAGTATTAACATTGGGACTGAGCGTGTACATAACCTGTGATGATGCGTGGTCCAGGCAGGCCGCACAGGGGGAATGTTTTTTTACTACTGAATTTTGCCTTAATAAAGCCTTGTGGTGCTTATTTATGGTGTGCTGAGTTAGTGGTACGTCTGGTGTTTAGCATGTGCTCACCCTGCGATAATGCGTGGTCTGAACGGGCTGCACTCAACGTATTGACTGTTGCATAATGGATTGCATGTACTTTGAGTGGAAAAAACAAATACCATGGATGGTTATCAATTCTTTAGCAACAAAACGATCATAATCAGATGATTCTTCCAGTGTTGTAGCCATTTTTGTATCCAAAAAAGAAATTAAGGTTTCCAATGAAGAAAAAGGGATGTTCAAATTGTGACATATGCTGTCCACAGTGTAGACTGTCATTAAGTGTGCATTTGAGCTTGCAGCGTGAATTTTATTATTCAACTACATCTATAAGTGATATTAAAGAAGTTCCTTAAAGGAAGCATACTAAAGGGATATTGTATAGGGTTTGATAAATGTTAGACTCAGTTTGGTATTGTACTCTGCAAATATCAATCAACAGTCTAATTAATTGTGAGCTCTGATGACTGCAGTGTAGGCAGGAGGCAGCGGTTAGCAAACGTCCACGGCCATGTGGCGTGGAGTAGAGCTGCACAGTATTGGTAAGTTAATGTGTGTGCAACCAGTGATGATAAGCGGTGCACAGAGTTAGTGTCACCTAAAGCAACATGGTTCTGTGGAGCCTGCGATGATGCGTGGTCCGAGCAGCACGCACTGGTAGCAAACTCTTTAAAATCAAGTTTTCTTATAAATACTGGTTGTCCTTTTACGGAAGTAAGTTGCAGTAGATCTCCAAAAACTATGATATGTTTTCTTCAAAATAAGTCATATGACTCAAAACGGTCACGTGGCAATGAATTATGGTGCACTGAGTTAGTAGTCGCTTTGGTACTCACCGTGTACGTAACCTGCGATAATGCGTGGTCCGGGCAGGCCGCACCAGGAGCAATGTGTTTTGCTTAGTGATTTCTGCCTTAATAAGTCCACGGGGAGATGACTTGTGGTGCAGTGAGTTAGTGGTACCTGAAGAACTCAACGTGTGCGCACCCTGCGATGATTCGTGGTTCAGGTGAGTCGCACTGGTACAATGTCTCTTGCCTACTGGAATGCGTCATTTTCAATCGCCATTCCACCTGAATCGTGAGCCCTCACAATGTAGATCGAAGGCAGTAGTCATCACAAACATCAAGAAATTCTTTTTATCATATACGTTATCAAAATCTGAGGACATAAAGTACAATTATCTCTACCTTAAATAAATCAAGGCTAAATTTCATGCTGTCCGTATTTTAGATTCAAAGCTGAATTGAAGTTGTGAACCCTGCTGTCCGCACTGTAGATCAAAGGCAGTACTGAGCATAGATATGGACGAATGATTTTTGTCTGTTATTTTAACAAAAGCTGAACACATACAGTACAATTGTCTCTGCATTAAATAAATGAAGGGTGAATTCCCTACTGTCCGTAGTGTAGATGCAAAGCTAGATTCAAGTTGTGAACCCTGCTGTCTGCAGTGTACATCGGAGGCAGTAGTCGACACAAACATCGATGAATGCTTTTTTGTCACAGTTAACAAAATCCGAGGACATAGTACAATTGTCTTTGCTTAAATAAATCGAGAATGGATTTAATATTGTATGTAGAGCTGATGCGTTTCTGGTATCAAGTAGTGAACTCTGTTGATCACAGTGTACATTTGAAGGCAGTACTCAGTACAGACCTTGAGGAATGTTTTTTGTTGCATTATTTTACAAAATTGTCTCTGCCTTACATAAATCAAGGTTAACGTCAATGCTGTCCATAGTGTAGATGCAAAGCTAAATTCAAGTTGTGAACCCTGCTGTCCGCAGTGTAGATCAAAGGCAGTAGTTGACACAGACATCTTAGAATGCTTTTTTGTCACATATTTTAACAAAATTGTCTTTGCCTTACATAAATCAAGGCTAACTTCAATGCTCTCCGTAGTGTACATGGAAATCTGAATTCAAGTTGTGAACCCTGCTGTCTGCAGTGTAGATCGAAGGCAATAGTTGAAACAGATATTGAGGAGTGCTTTTTTGTCACATACTTTACCAAAATCTGACGACATAGTACAATTGTCTCTGCCTTAAATACATCGAGACTGAATTCAGTGTTGTCTGTAGTGCATATCTGCAACTGGTATCAAGTTGTAAACTCTACTGACCGCACTGTAGATCCAAGGCAGTAGTCAGCACAGATATTGATGAAGAATTTTTGTCACTTATTTTAACAAAGTCCAAGTACATAGATTACAATTGTCTCTGCCTTACATAAATCAAGGCTAACTTCAATGTTGTCCGTAGTGTAGATCCAAAGCTGAATTTAAGTTGTGAACCCTGCTGTCTGCACTGTAGATTGAAGGCAGTAGTCGTTACAAACATAAGTCTGCGGTGTTGTGGCGCTGAGTTCGCAATGGGCCTGTATCGAGGAGGCACGTGGTCATAGCGGCAGCCACGTGCCAGGGTGAGGACCTTCACTGTGGTGGAATCTCTTCTCTTTGCAGAAGTGAACCACGCCCAAGGCGTAGCCTAATTATTTATAGTCTTACGCTGATTTTGCGCACATTGGACCAGCCCACTCCACTTCTGCTTCAAGGAGGGGGAAAACACAGCTACATGACCAAAATATTCCCCAGTGTCTGAGATAATATGGTTGCGCCCAATATGCAGTACATTAAACGTATCAATAGTATATCTACACATGGAAACGTTTTTGGTTTCTATAGTGAGTTGTGTATAGCATTTCACCGGTAGTCTTGGCATTGAGTAAATTATTGTTGACGTGCGAGTTCCTTCCCTTATACATAGTTGGTTGCAACATCTCTGAACATTCCGCTATTGTGCGGTTGAGAGGATATGGTATCTTGGGAAGGTCCATTGTCCTGTTTTGCACTGCCTCTGAGGTAGTAGGGGGGAGGAGTCCAGGATGTGGTTGTGGTGGTGGTGGCGCTGGGTGTTGTGATTTTGTTGAGTGTCAGAGGTGCATGATTATTACCTCTATCACATATTTGTCTTTAATAATAGGTGTGAGTTGGATATTATATCACGCAGTGCATAGTCGATGTCCTTACACTACTTAAATGTTGATATTAATTTGTTAGTGTTAAGTGAAACTATTGCCTGTTTTTTTAGGTAGCATTGCAGATTTGGTTTCTTGTTGAAAATATGGGGAAGTGGTCAATATTATAAATTAGGAATTGTCATTTAAAAAACCTTTGAAATTCATTGAAAAAAATCATAGGTTTCTGGCAGGTTATAGTTAGGAATTATCCTTTAAAAACCTTGGAAATTCATTGAAAAAACCATAGGTTTCAGGGGTGTTATAGTTAGCTGGACATTTCACTCATACAAAACCACTGAAATTCCTCCATTATAGTTAGTTGTACTAACTGTAACTCTCGCGCCCGCACTCCACTGGTGATGATGTCACATATTACATCATTCATGACATGGTCAGTGACATCACTGATGACATCTCAAATGACATCATCTACTTGATAATCACATACACCTCATCATACACTAGTATAACCTTTCCTCATTCACTGAACAGTGTATCATCCTTGAATCCATTGACACACCAATACAAGTATCTAAAATCCTACTCAGTGATTTCTAGATCTACACACACATCTAATCGATTACCTATAGATTCACTCATACATGCTGTCAATGAGCGATAGAACACTATCAAATATACTTATACACCTATATTGACATTACACACCAGCACACATCCTATTCACTTATGCAGTCATCCTACTCACTTTTGGAAATAATGTATCATTTACTCAGCTACACACTTATACTAATAGCACTTCATGTATTCATATAGATAGTAACTGATACTTAGTGTGTTATGAAATCATTATTACAAGTATACTGTAATCTATACAGTCACTCATGCAGTTTTATGTATACTTATTCATATACAATGACTGTCACATACATTGCCTTTTATTTGTTCTACTTTGTTGGACATGTACTCATCACCACACCCATAAAGATATGCACTCACCCAAACAACTATTATAACACGTAGTCTTAATCTCATATACTTACTGAATTAACTATTCACATATCTTTGGGTAGTCAGAGATCCCCCACCGAACCACACACAGGTCACACTCCCATACAAATAATCAGTTAACTAACCAATAACTAATATAAACTTCACGTAGCTAGTAACTAACTGGTGCAGCAATTTACACAACAACTGACAAAGTAATACAGATATTCACACAGTTTCGTCACTATCCAATATATTTAGTGAGACACTATAAATTAGTCAAGTAAACAGTCAATCACACTGCTACTAAATCCTCCCTCAAGATAGGTATATATTCACTGATTCTTAAATGCAGATTGCTATATGTATAATATTTATTTAAATAACAAACCAAGTCACATTCACTGGATGATGTCATCAGTGATCTCATCATTGATGTCATTTGAGATGTTTATCAGTGATGTCACTGATCATGTCATGAATGATGTAATATATGACATCATCACCAGTGGATTGCTGGCGCGAGAGTTACAGTTAGTACAACTAACTATAACAGAGGAATTTCAATGGTTTTGTATGAGTGAAATGTCCAGCTAACTATAACACCCGTGAAACTTAAGTTTTTTTTATTGAATATGTAAATATATATACCATTCTTATACTTTTTAGGAACACTCAGTCACTGGATGATATGATCAGTGATGTCCTCAGTGATGTCATTTGAGATATTATTAGTATTGTCATCAGTGATGTCACAGATCATGTAATGAGTCATGTTATATGTGACGTCATCAGCAGTGCATTGTGGGGGAGCAAATTATAGTTAGCTAAGCTTACTAAAACGGCTGGTCTGTTTCCTGTCTTGGGCACTAGGCCTACCCATACAATTGATGTATCATTCTTAATGGAAGACTTTGGCAAATATGGGGTGGGTGGAATTCTGTGGATCTATGCAGATTCCAGTAATTTCCATCACAGAAATGTGAGAAAAATTATTTTTTTTACAGAGTTTGAGGTTTACAAGTGATTCTGGTTACATAACCTGATGAGAGCCAGACAAGTCACCCCATCCTGGATTCCCCTGGATATCTACTTTTCAAAAATGTACAGGTTTGCTAGGTTTCCCTAGGTGCAGGCAGAGCTAGGGTTTCAAAATCTACATCTAGGCACTTAGCAAAAAAAGGGTCAGTTTTCACTGTAAAAATGTGGCGTGTCCGCGTTGTGTTTAGCGCCGTTTCCTGTTGTGGGCACTAGGTCTACCAACACAAGTGAGGAACTTTTTTACTGGAAATCTTTGGATAATGCGAGGTTGGTGGAATTTTGTAGATCCATGCAGATTCCAGAAGTTTCTATCACAGAAATGTGAGGAAAATGTGCTTTTTAATAAAGTTTGAGGTTTTCAAGGGATTCTCTGTAACAGACCCTGGTGAGAGCCACACAAGTCACCCCCTCCTGGATTCCCCAGGGTGGCTTATTTTCATAAGTGTATAGGCTTGCAAGGTTTCCCTAGGCGCCGGCAGAGCTAGGGTTCAAAACCTACAGCTGGGCACATTGATATGTCAAGAAAATGTGTGTTTTTTACAAGGTTAGAGTTTTGCAAGGGATTCTGGGTGACAAAGCCTGGTGAGAGCCACTCAAGTCACACCATCCTAGATTACTCTGGGTGTTTAGTTTTCAAAAATGTTTAGGTTTGCTAGGTTTCCCAAGGCGCCGGGTGAGCTAGGGTTCAAAATCCCAGCTAGACACCTTGCAATAGAAGGGTCTGTTTTCACTGTAAAAATGTGGAGTGTCCATGTTGCATTTTGGGCCGTTTACTGCCGGGCGCACTAGGCCTACCCACACAAGTGAGGTACCATTTTAATCAGGAGACTTAGGGGAACACAAAGTAGAGCAACTGTTATTACCTATTGACTTTTGAATCATTTCTGCCTTCCAAATGTAAGACAATGTGTAAAAAAGAAGTCATTTTGAAAAATGCCCTATTATTCACATGCTAGTTTAGGTACCCACAATTTCTGAGATGTGCAAATGACTACTCTTTCTAAATTCTATATTTTGTTCCCATTTTGGAAATACATAGCTGTCTTTCATACCAATTGTTTACAGTCTTTATTTTCCCCATTGAATTGTTATATACCCTGTCCACAATAAAAAATAATTGCAAGGCCTGCTCAGTTATTGGCTCTGGGTTCCTCTGCTTCTTTGTGAGCCTACAAGTCCTATAAATTCCCACAGCCAGAAAGGTCCTGCAGATGTAACAGTGTATTGCTTTCAAATATCTTTCATCCTTGGAAGAAGTTACAGGTGAAAACTGTGACACAAATAGCTGTTTTTTCAACTCATTTTCAATTTTCCCTATTTTCAGCTGTTAGTTTCTAAAACAAAACATTGAAGGAATTACACAAATGACCCCTTGCTGACTTCAGAATGTTGTCTACTTTTCTGAAATGTATGGCTTTCCAGGATCCATTATTGCATTCATACCAATTTCTACCATTCACTGAAATGAGGTTGAAAGCATAAAAAAATACCAAAAATAGCCTATATCCCATTAAAATGCTAAAATTGTGTAAAAATGTTTGGTTCTCTGACAATAGTCTGTCAGTCCCTGAAAGCTGGGAAGATTGTGATTTCAGCACCACAAACCCTTTGTTAATGCCATTTTCAGGGAAAAAACAGATGCTTTTTCTGCAACACTTTTTTTGCATTTAAAAAATAAAATGTAGCTGTATTTTGGTTAATTTCGGAGTCTCCTCCAGGGGAATCAACAAACCCTGGGTACCTTTATAATGCCCATGATGTTAGAAGAAATGGATGCAAATTTGGCGTGGATACCTTATGTGGTCAAAAGGTAACAGGGGCCTAAGTGCGAACTACCCCAAATATTCAAAGGAAGGCTTAGCACATTGGTGGGGGGAGGCCAAGCAGCAAAGGGGTTAATACTAACATGTTGGTTATTGCCTAGTATGTGTGTCAGAGCTACCAGGGTCTGTTTTACAAAGAGAGTTTACTGTCACTGTTTGTGCCCTGGCATACCTTTAAATTGATGGGCTGGGTGCATATAGAGGCAGTGTGACAAAATGCTGACAACGTGCTGTCCCCAAGGTATATATAAATGTATGGCTCCCCTTGGGGCACCACCCTAACAACAGAAAGAGTGTCTTTTACTAAGCAGAAGGTTTCCACCATCAATTCAAATGGGGAACAGAGATCCCCTGCAGGTGAGTGCAGCGGGAGACTTGTTCTGCCTACACAGGGATATCGCAACTCAGAACAACTGGGGTTGGCTCTAATCAGTAAGGCTGAGCCTGGTAATCAGAACAACAGAACGAAAATGTCAATACTGATACTCTGTTCTAAGACACTCAATTCTCAACCAAAAGAAGACTCCTGATCAAAATTGGGAAATGCTATTCAATATCTATTTTTTATTTTGCAAAACGAATTTTTGAAAGTATATTTATTTTAACTTTCAACTCATATTGTCAGTGCACAATACAATTTATATACAAAATGAAAAAGATGAGGACACAAAACAGGGCAATAAAATTAACCAGGCATTCAAGGGTCAGTCATATCACAGTCATACCAGAAACATACATACATTCATACTCTAGTACTTAGCCCAAATGACATATAGGATAAAACAAAAGGCTAAGTCCTAAGTCTGCTGGATTAATCAAGGAAATTTTACACTCATTAATTTTCGATTAAATCTACTAGTTTGTAAAACCTTTTAAACAAAGAGTGTGGTTGTGTAACTAATCACAGGGATGTATGACGTTACAACGAATACTTTTACAACGCCTACATTTACATCATACGTTTTACAATGCATACCATTACAACGCATAATGCTTTTGGGCGCTTGTTAGTGAATAGTTTAATTTACTATTCCAACTCCAGTCCCCGTGGATAGTAGGGAAGGTGTTGGATAGTACATTAAACCTATTCCCTATCCTAGAGCGCCCCCCCCAGCGCTATGCGTTGTAATAGTTTGCGTTGTAAAAGTTGCGTTGTAATGGTAGTTCGTTGTAAAAGTTTTGTTGTAAAGGCTGTATACCAATGACAGCTAGTGTGGAGGAAAATCAACACTAGGGCAACATGAAAAAGGCAGACGTTGGAGGAAAAGAGGCCTACGTGTTTCGAATCCCTATGGTTCAAGCAGGGATTCTCCTCAGGGCCAAATACACTCTGAAAAAGAAAGAAAAAACTAATGTACACAGTTTTCTTTACAGAACAGAACACTTGAGAGCACTACGACATTCAGTATCACCTCTGCTTACCACAAATGAATATATCCGATGGGACGAGTCAAAAGAGTAGAAATCACCTGTTTAGTGTAAATCAAACAAAACACAAAAAAGAGAAAAACAAGAATTGTGTATAAGCCTCTATTGTTGTTATAGCACTAAGTCTGGGGGGGGGCAGAAAAAAAAGCATGAAAAAGTACCTCTGGATTGTATATTGGCGTGTCCTTAAGCATGAGTAGAACTGGAAGTGGCTGACCTACAATACAATGCACTTCGTTAGTCTCAAGCCGAGGCTGCGGGAGGGCTTCGGTTTGGACGCGTTAAGAAAAATATATAAACTTTAAGACCGGTCCTCTAGACCCAATCCTGTGAGCCATTGACACCTGTGTAAATCTGTGCATCCTACTCAGATATTCTTATGTCAGCATATCAAATGCTTCCCATAGTATCTTGTGGCAGTACAATCCATTATTTAGTTCCTCCAACGTACAGCGCCGCTTCAATCTTCTGATATCTAGGCGCATGCGTAATTAAGTAGTGTCTTGCTTTAAATGAAGGGCCTGTCCCACAACTGATATGCTCCGCGCATGAGCGAAGGATCAGTGCCGATTTTAATGCTACCGCATCCATACAAGATGAAATGAACCCGCCGTCCTGGTAAGCCCTATTAGCTTAAACACTCGGAACCGACACGCAATAGCTCGTGAGACCCGTTACCCACTAATCTTTAATCTTCCCTTTAGAAAAAGAAGATCACGTTACATTTAGAACGACCGCACACGCCAACCTACAAGGTTCCCCGCATAAGATGTGGCTACAGAGTCTCCCGGTAAGATATTTTTCTTAATGCGTCCAAACCGAAGCCCTCCCGCAGCCTCGGCCTGAGACTAACGAAGTGCATTGTATTGTAGGTCAGCCACTTCCAGTTCTACTCATGCTTAAGGACACACCAATATACAATCCAGAGGTACTTTTTCATGCTTTTTTTTCTGCCCCCCAGACTTAGTGCTATAACAACAATAGAAGCTTATACACAAATCTTGTTTTTCTCTTTTTTGTGTTTTGTTTGATTTACACTAAACAGGTGATTTCTACTCTTTTAACTCGTCCCATCGGATATATTCATTTGTGGTAAGCAGAGGTGATACTGAGTGTCGTAGTGCTCTCGAGTGTTCTGTTCTGTAAAAAAAACTGTGTACATTAGTTTTTTCTTTCTTTTTCAGAGTGTATTTGGCCCTGAGGAGAATCCCTGCTTGAACCATAGGGATTCGAAACGCGTAGGCCTCTTTCTCACCAACGTCTGCCCTTTTCATGTTGCCCTAGTGTTGATCTTCCTCCTCACTAGCTGTCATTAGTTACACAACCACACTCTTTGTTTAAAAGGTTTTACAAACTAGTAGATTTAATCGAAAATTAATGAGTGTAAAATTTCCTTGATTAATCCAGCAGACTTAGCACTTAGCCTTTTGTTTTATTCTATATGTCATTTGGACTAAGTACTGGAGTATGAATGTATGAATGTTTCTGGTATGACTGTGATATGACTGACCCTTGAATGCCTGGTTAATTTTATTGCCCTGTTTTGTGTCCTCATCTTTTTCATTTTGTATATAAATTGTATGGTGCACTGACAATATGAGTTGAAAGTTAAAATAAATACACTTTCAAAAATTTGTTTTGCAAAATAGAAAAATAGCTATTGAATAGCATTTCCCAATTTTGATCAGGAGTCTTCTTTTGGTTGAGAATTGAGTGTCTTAGAACAGAGTATCAGTATTGGCATTTTCGTTCTGTTGTTCTGATACACAGGGATATCGGGCAGGTCGTTAGGACTTTACCAAAATCTGACGACATAGTACAATTGTCTCTGCCTTAAATACATCGAGACTGAATTCAGTGTTGTCTGTAGTGCATATCTGCAACTGGTATCAAGTTGTAAACTCTACTGACCGCACTGTAGATGCAAGGCAGTAGTCAGCACAGATATTGATGAAGAATTTTTGTCACTTATTTTAACAAAGTCCAAGTACATAGATTACAATTGTCTCTGCCTTACATAAATCAAGGCTAACTTCAATGTTGTCCGTAGTGTAGATCCAAAGCTGAATTTAAGTTGTGAACCCTGCTGTCTGCACTGTAGATTGAAGGCAGTAGTCGTTACAAACATAAGTCTGCGGTGTTGTGGCGCTGAGTTCGCAATGGGCCTGTATCGAGGAGGCACGTGGTCATGGCGGCAGCCACGTGCCAGGGTGAGGACCTTCACTGTGGTGGAGTCTCTTCTCTTTGCAGAAGTGAACCACGCCCAAGGCGTAGCCTAATTATTTATAGTCTTACGCTGATTTTGCGCACATTGGACCAGCCCACTCCACTTCTGCTTCAAGGAGGGGGAAAACACAGCTACATGACCAAAATATTCCCCAGTGTCTGAGATAATATGGTTGCGCCCAATATGCAGTACATTAAACGTATCAATAGTATATCTACACACGGAAACGTTTTTGGTTTCTATAGTGAGTTGTGTATAGCATTTCACCGGTAGTCTTGGCATTGAGTAAATTATTGTTGACGTGCAAGTTCCTTCCCTTATACATAGTTGGTTGCAACATCTCTGAACATTCCGCTATTGTGCGGTTGAGAGGATATGGTATCTTGGGAAGGTCCATTGTCCTGTTTTGCACTGCCTCTGAGGTAGTAGGGGGGAGGAGTCCGGGATGTGGTTGTGGTGGTGGTGGCGCTGGGTGTTGTGATTTTGTTGAGTGTCAGAGGTGCATGATTATTACCTCTATCACATATTTGTCTTTAAATATAGGTGTGAGTTGGATATTATATCACGCAGTGCATAGTCGATGTCCTTACACTACTTAAATGTTGATATTAATTTGTTAGTGTTAAGTGAAACTATTGCCTGTTTTTTTAGGTAGCATTGCAGATTTGGTTTCTTGTTGAAAATATGGGGAAGTGGTCAATATTATAAATTAGGAATTGTCATTTAAAAAACCTTTGAAATTCATTGAAAAAAATCATAGGTTTCTGGCAGGTTATAGTTAGGAATTATCCTTTAAAAACCTTGGAAATTCATTGAAAAAAACATAGGTTTCAGGGGTGTTATAGTTAGCTGGACATTTCACTCATACAAAACCACTGAAATTCCTCCATTATAGTTAGTTGTACTAACTGTAACTCTCGCGTCCGCACTCCACTGGTGATGATGTCACATATTACATCATTCATGACATGGTCAGTGACATCACTGATGACATCTCAAATGACATCATCTACTTGATAATCACATACACCTCATCATACACTAGTATAACCTTTCCTCATTCACTGAACAGTGTATCATCCTTGAATCCATTGACACACCAATACAAGTATCTAAAATCCTACTCAGTGATTTCTAGATCTACACACACATCTAATCGATTACCTATAGATTCACTCATACATGCTGTCAATGAGCGATAGAACACTATCAAATATACTTATACACCTATATTGACATTACACACCAGCACACATCCTATTCACTTATGCAGTCATCCTACTCAATTTTGGAAATAATGTATCATTTACTCAGCTACACACTTATACTAATAGCACTTCATGTATTCATATAGATAGTAACTGATACTTAGTGTGTTATGAAATCATTATTACAAGTATACTGTAATCTATACAGTCACTCATGCAGTTTTATGTATACTTATTCATATACAATGACTGTCACATACATTGCCTTTTATTTGTTCTACTTTGTTGGACATGTACTCATCACCACACCCATAAAGATATGCACTCACCCAAACAACTATTATAACACGTAGTCTTAATCTCATATACTTACTGAATTAACTATTCACATATCTTTGGGTAGTCAGAGATCCCCCACCGAACCACACACAGAGTCACACTCCCATTCAAATAATCAGTTAACTAACCAATAACTAATATAAACTTCACGTAGCTAGTAACTAACTGGTGCAGCAATTTACACAACAACTGACAAAGTAATACAGATATTCACACAGTTTCGTCACTATCCAATATATTTAGTGAGACACTATAAATTAGTCAAGTAAACAGTCAATCACACTGCTACTAAATCCTCCCTCAAGATAGGTATATATTCACTGATTCTTAAATGCAGATTGCTATATGTATAATATTTATTTAAATAACAAACCAAGTCACATTCACTGGATGATGTCATCAGTGATCTCATCATTGATGTCATTTGAGATGTTTATCAGTGATGTCACTGATCATGTCATGAATGATGTAATATATGACATCATCACCAGTGGATTGCTGGCGCGAGAGTTACAGTTAGTACAACTAACTATAACAGAGGAATTTCAATGGTTTTGTATGAGTGAAATGTCCAGCTAACTATAACACCCGTGAAACTTAAGTTTTTTTTATTGAATATGTAAATATATATACCATTCTTATACTTTTTAGGAACACTCAGTCACTGGATGATATGATCAGTGATGTCCTCAGTGATGTCATTTGAGATATTATTAGTATTGTCATCAGTGATGTCACAGATCATGTAATGAGTCATGTTATATGTGACGTCATCAGCAGTGCATTGTGGGGGAGCAAATTATAGTTAGCTAAGCTTACTAAAACGGCTGGTCTGTTTCCTGTCTTGGGCACTAGGCCTACCCATACAATTGATGTATCATTCTTAATGGAAGACTTTGGCAAATATGGGGTGGGTGGAATTCTGTGGATCTATGCAGATTCCAGTAATTTCCATCACAGAAATGTGAGAAAAATTATTTTTTTACAGAGTTTGAGGTTTACAAGTGATTCTGGTTACATAACCTGATGAGAGCAAGACAAGTCGCCCCATCCAGGATTCCCCTGGATATCTACTTTTCAAAAATGTACAGGTTTGCTAGGTTTCCCTAGGTGCAGGCAGAGCTAGGGTTTCAAAATCTACATCTAGGCACTTAGCAAAAAAAGGGTCAGTTTTCACTGTAAAAATGTGGCGTGTCCGCGTTGTGTTTAGCGCCGTTTCCTGTTGTGGGCACTAGGTCTACCAACACAAGTGAGGAACTTTTTTACTGGAAATCTTTGGATAATGCGAGGTTGGTGGAATTTTGTAGATCCATGCAGATTCCAGAAGTTTCTATCACAGAAATGTGAGGAAAATGTGCTTTTTAATAAAGTTTGAGGTTTTCAAGGGATTCTCTGTAACAGACCCTGGTGAGAGCCACACAAGTCACCCCCTCCTGGATTCCCCAGGGTGGCTTATTTTCATAAGTGTATAGGCTTGCAAGGTTTCCCTAGGCACCGGCAGAGCTAGGGTTCAAAACCTACAGCTGGGCACATTGATATGTCAAGAAAATGTGTGTTTTTTACAAGGTTAGAGGTTTGCAAGGGATTCTGGGTGACAAAGCCTGGTGAGAGCCACTCAAGTCACACCATCCTAGATTACTCTGGGTGTTTAGTTTTCAAAAATGTTTAGGTTTGCTAGGTTTCCCAAGGCGCCGGGTGAGCTAGGGTTCAAAATCCCAGCTAGACACTTTGCAATAGAAGGGTCTGTTTTCACTGTAAAAATGTGGAGTGTCCATGTTGCATTTTGGGCCGTTTACTGCCGGGCGCACTAGGCCTACCCACACAAGTGAGGTACCATTTTAATCAGGAGACTTAGGGGAACACAAAGTAGAGCAACTGTTATTACCTATTGACTTTTGAATCATTTCTGCCTTCCAAATGTAAGACAATGTGTAAAAAAGAAGTCATTTTGAAAAATGCCCTATTATTCACATGCTAGTTTAGGTACCCACAATTTCTGAGATGTGCAAATGACTACTCTTTCTAAATTCTATATTTTGTTCCCATTTTGGAAATACATAGCTGTCTTTCATACCAATTGTTTACAGTCTTTATTTTCCCCATTGAATTGTTATATACCCTGTCCACAATAAAAAATAATTGCAAGGCCTGCTCAGTTATTGGCTCTGGGTTCCTCTGCTTCTTTGTGAGCCTACAAGTCCTATAAATTCCCACAGCCAGAAAGGTCCTGCAGATGTAACAGTGTATTGCTTTCAAATATCTGTCATCCTTGGAAGAAGTTACAGGTGAAAACTGTGACACAAATAGCTGTTTTTTCAACTCATTTTCAATTTTCCCTATTTTCAGCTGTTAGTTTCTAAAACAAAACATTGAAGGAATTACACAAATGACCCCTTGCTGACTTCAGAATGTTGTCTACTTTTCTGAAATGTATGGCTTTCCAGGATCCATTATTGCATTCATACCAATTTCTACCATTCACTGAAATGAGGTTGAAAGCATAAAAAAATACCAAAAATAGCCTATATCCCATTAAAATGCCAAAATTGTGTAAAAATGTTTGGTTCTCTGACAATAGTCTGTCAGTCCCTGAAAGCTGGGAAGATTGTGATTTCAGCACCACAAACTCTTTTTTAATGCCATTTTCAGGGAAAAAACAGATGCTTTTTTCTGCAACACTTTTTTTGCATTTAAAAAATAAAATGTAGCTGTATTTTGGTTAATTTCGGAGTCTCCTCCAGGGGAATCAACAAACCCTGGGTACCTTTATAATGCCCATGATGTTAGAAGAAATGGATGCAAATTTGGCGTGGATACCTTATGTGGTCAAAAGGTAACAGGGGCCTAAGTGCGAACTACCCCAAATATTCAAAGGAAGGCTTAGCACATTGGTGGGGGGAGGCCAAGCAGCAAAGGGGTTAATACTAACATGTTGGTTATTGCCTAGTATGTGTGTCAGAGCTACCAGGGTCTGTTTTACAAAGAGAGTTTACTGTCACTGTTTGTGCCCTGGCATACCTTTAAATTGATGGGCTGGGTGCATATAGAGGCAGTGTGACAAAATGCTGACAACGTGCTGTCCCCAAGGTATATATAAATGTATGGCTCCCCTTGGGGCACCACCCTAACAACAGAAAGAGTGTCCTTTACTAAGCAGAAGGTTTCCACCATCAATTCAAATGGGGAACAGAGATCCCCTGCAGGTGAGTGCAGCGGGAGACTTGTGCTGCCTACACAGGGATATCGCAACTCAGAACAACTGGGGTTGGCTCTAATCAGTAAGGCTGAGCCTGGTAATCAGAACAACAGAACGAAAATGTCAATACTGATACTCTGTTCTAAGACACTCAATTCTCAACCAAAAGAAGACTCCTGATCAAAATTGGGAAATACTATTCAATAGCTATTTTTTATTTTGCAAAACGAATTTTTGAAAGAATATTTATTTTAACTTTCAACTCATATTGTCAGTGCACAATACAATTTATATACAAAATGAAAAAGATGAGGACACAAAACAGGGCAATAAAATTAACCAGGCATTCAAGGGTCAGTCATATCACAGTCATACCAGAAACATACATACATTCATACTCCAGTACTTAGCCCAAATGACATATAGAATAAAACAAAAGGCTAAGTGCTAAGTCTGCTGGATTAATCAAGGAAATTTTACACTCATTAATTTTCGATTAAATCTACTAGTTTGTAAAACCTTTTAAACAAAGAGTGTGGTTGTGTAACTAATCACAGGGATGTATGACGTTACAACGAATACTTTTACAACGCCTACATTTACATCGTACGTTTTACAATGCATACCATTACAACGCATAATGCTTTTGGGCGCTTGTTAGTGAATAGTTTAATTTACTATTCCAACTCCAGTCCCCGTGGATAGTAGGGAAGGTGTTGGATAGTACATTAAACCTATTCCCTATCCTAGAGCGCCCCCCCAGCGCTATGCGTTGTAATAGTTTGCGTTGTAAAAGTTGCGTTGTAATGGTAGTTCGTTGTAAAAGTTTTGTTGTAAAGGCTGTATACCAATGACAGCTAGTGTGGAGGAAAATCAACACTAGGGCAACATGAAAAAGGCAGACGTTGGAGGGAAAGAGGCCTACGTGTTTCGAATCCCTATGGTTCAAGCAGGGATTCTCCTCAGGGCCAAATACACTCTGAAAAAGAAAGAAAAAACTAATGTACACAGTTTTCTTTACAGAACAGAACACTTGAGAGCACTACGACATTCAGTATCACCTCTGCTTACCACAAATGAATATATCCGATGGGACGAGTCAAAAGAGTAGAAATCACCTGTTTAGTGTAAATCAAACAAAGCACAAAAAAGAGAAAAACAAGAATTGTGTATAAGCCTCTATTGTTGTTATAGCACTAAGTCTGGGGGGGGGCAGAAAAAAAAGCATGAAAAAGTACCTCTGGATTGTATATTGGCGTGTCCTTAAGCATGAGTAGAACTGGAAGTGGGTGACCTACAATACAATGCACTTCGTTAGTCTCAGGCCGAGGCTGCGGGAGGGCTTCGGTTTGGACGCGTTAAGAAAAATATATAAACTTTAAGACCGGTCCTCTAGACCCAATCCTGTGAGCCATTGACACCTGTGTAAATCTCTGCATCCTACTCAGATATTCTTATGTCAGCATATCAAATGCTTCCCATAGTATCTTGTGGCAGTACAATCCATTATTTAGTTCCTCCAACGTACAGCGCCGCTTCAATCTTCTGATATCTAGGCGCATGCGTAATTACGTAGTGTCTTGCTTTAAATGAAGGGCCTGTCCCACCACTGATATGCTCCGCGCATGAGCGAAGGATCAGTGCCGATTTTAATGCTACCGCATCCATACAAGATTAAATGAACCCGCCGTCCTGGTAAGCCCTATTAGCTTAAACACTCGGAACCGACACGCAATAGCTCATGAGACCCGTTACCCACTAATCTTTCATCTTCCCTTTAGAAAAAGAAGATCACGTTACATTTAGAACGACCGCACACGCCAACCTACAAGGTTCCCCGCATAAGATGTGGCTACAGAGTCTCCCGGTAAGATATTTTTCTTAATGCGTCCAAACCGAAGCCCTCCCGCAGCCTCGGCCTGAGACTAACGAAGTGCATTGTATTGTAGGTCAGCCACTTCCAGTTCTACTCATGCTTAAGGACACACCAATATACAATCCAGAGGTACTTTTTCATGCTTTTTTTTCTGCCCCCCCAGACTTAGTGCTATAACAACAATAGAAGCTTATACACAAATCTTGTTTTTCTCTTTTTTGTGTTTTGTTTGATTTACACTAAACAGGTGATTTCTACTCTTTTAACTCGTCCCATCGGATATATTCATTTGTGGTAAGCAGAGGTGATACTGAGTGTCGTAGTGCTCTCGAGTGTTCTGTTCTGTAAAAAAAACTGTGTACATTCGTTTTTTCTTTCTTTTTCAGAGTGTATTTGGCCCTGAGGAGAATCCCTGCTTGAACCATAGGGATTCGAAACGCGTAGGCCTCTTTCTCTCCAACGTCTGCCCTTTTCATGTTGCCCTAGTGTTGATCTTCCTCCACACTAGCTGTCATTAGTTACACAACCACACTCTTTGTTTAAAAGGTTTTACAAACTAGTAGATTTAATCGAAAATTAATGAGTGTAAAATTTCCTTGATTAATCCAGCAGACTTAGCACTTAGCCTTTTGTTTTATTCTATATGTCATTTGGGCTAAGTACTGGAGTATGAATGTATGAATGTTTCTGGTATGACTGTGATATGACTGACCCTTGAATGCCTGGTTAATTTTATTGCCCTGTTTTGTGTCCTCATCTTTTTCATTTTGTATATAAATTGTATGGTGCACTGACAATATGAGTTGAAAATTAAAATAAATATACTTTCAAAAATTTGTTTTGCAAAATAAAAAATAGCTATTGAATAGCATTTCCCAATTTTGATCAGGAGTCTTCTTTTGGTTGAGAATTGAGTGTCTTAGAACAGAGTATCAGTATTGGCATTTTCGTTCTGTTGTTCTGATACACAGGGATATCGGGCAGGTCGTTAGGATCCCCTTTCTCTCTCCAGAGGGCTGCCTTCAAGGGGTGAACTGACTATCTGACACCTTTTTATGGTGCATAATCAGTGTGCCTCCTAAATGATTATTTGCCTATGATCCCGCATTCATAATACAGCCCCAAGCAGATGGGGGAATGTCCACATAAGACAGAGATGGTACGGTATGCGCAACAGCACTATCTTTATACAGAAAGGGCAGCACAAGCATCTGCACCCCATTCTCTCATACTTTAAAATATTGGCGCACATGACTGTTGCGCCTCTGGGACTCTATGGGGCAGATTTATGAGGCTCTTGCGCCTCCTTGCGCCGCAATTGCGTCACGTAATGTGACGCAACGGTGGCGCAAACAATGCGCCCTATTTACAACGGGACGCATCTAGGAGATGCGTCACGTTGGAAACCCCTGCGCCATAAGGAGGCGTTCCTGCGCAGGGGGGGGCGTTCCTGTGCAGGAACGCCTCCTAAAAGTGGCTGAGTGAAATCTATGAGATTTCACTCAGTCACTTTCTACGTCAATTCCCTACACCTGCTTGAAGCAGGCGTAAGGGTGACGCACCATACATTGAACAGGTGGCCCCAGTGCATTGCAGGAGTCATGTCGCACCCCGGCAATGCACCGCCCGTGCACCGAGTGATGCGTCACGCATCTTCACTGCCTTGCACCATGGTGCGCCGCATCATAAATGCGGCGCACCATGGGTGGCGGAGCAGTGGCGCACTGTGGCGCATGTTAACTGGCGCATCCCTGGGGATGCGCCAGTTAACATAAATCTGCTCTTTAATGTAATATGGCTCCAGAAATTAAGATTCTCTTAGAACTTCGTTTTGACGTAACCACATTGTGTTCATTAAATTTGTAGGCATCACTCCCTCCCAAAATATTAACATACTATTTGACAGTTAATTACCGCACACTGAACCAGGCTTTATTTTCTAAGGGGCATATTTTCAAGAAACAGAGTTAAAATTATCGCCGCTTTAGCGGCAGAAAACTGCTGCTAAAGCGGCGGTAATGGGCTTGATAATATGCCCTTGAGAATTCCAATAGAAGCCCATGTTACATGGGCATCTATTGGAATTCTCCAGGGCATAATGTTAACTCTGTGCTTGCTAATATGCCCCTGGGTAGGCAGCAAGTGATCATGCTATTGATAGTTTTTTGTACTGCAATACAGTTGACTTTTTAAACATATTAATGGGCTTTTTAGAGCTGCCAGTTCTGTTGCTAGGTGTCCTGAAGCACCGTGCTTTATCATTGCCAATGTCCGTAAAGGTTCTTCTAATATACAAGAAGTGCATTTATATAAGAAACAATCTCGAATAGAAACCAGCTCCCTCAATTGCACTTTTCATTGCAGTTTTCATTTCAAAAGTCCATATTTAAAATCATATTGTAATATTTCTTCTCTGCGCAGCAATTTTACTTGGCCAATGCTGCGCAGGCAATAAAAAAAGGAACATAACTCCCTTTTCTCTTACCCATTAATAGTATCAACACTCAGATTAATCGTTCATCTTGTATTGCAGTTTGTTTATGTGTTATTATCGTTAAAGGAACAAACTGCTCGCTCTTCAACAAGGATAAACAAATGCAAGCTCAACGTGATAACATTTTAAACAAGCTAAATCAGGAAATGAAACGGTCTATAACCTGTCTGAAGTATGTTATTAATTTGATGAGGAAATTACTTATACAGAGCGGGTTTCTCTAAAGGTGACATTGTGAGGAATTGCAACGGAGCTGGCACATGGCGCGTTTACTGTTAAGTGGAGTTTTCTAAATGTTTTTATCTCGATTATAACCGTTTTTCTAACTACCTGTAGGAAGTTTTAAAACTTGCCATGTGCTTTTTAAGCAGCTTTATTTTTTTATACGAATTATGAACATAGAATTCATTGAAAATTAAAGGTATTCTTACCCTATGAATATATAACATAATAACGTATACTATGGCTGTCTGCATATGTCAGCTTAATAAAATCTCCATCACAATCGAAACTGACATGACACAGCATGACTTTAGGCACCAATGACATAAATGAAAGGGGTCTCAAAGTGCCTCCCGCATGAGTGACAACAAAGAAAATAATATCGTGGAAGAACATTTCTGGCAGACTAAAAGTGCAAGCAAGATGAAGACTTAGGATTTCATTTAGAGTTGGGAAGAAAAGGGGAATCTGTAAAAATCTGTGTATTCCCCGCCGTAGTCTTATTTGCAGTTTGAGGAACAGCTCTCTTTGCAACAGCAAAGCCTCAGTTGGAATTGCCATTAGAAATACCCTCTATCCCTGCATCCATTAGACAGAATGGCATTGGAACGACTCTTCTATTTCGGAAAGCTCCTCCAGTATTATTGCTAAAACCTTTTTTCATACCCTCCGGCCACCATGCATTTTCCCTGCTAACCCCAACATGAGAATACTCCCGGTGCATTAGGGAGATTGAGGCTTCTTTATGTCACCAACATACACTTACTTTGAAGAATTGTGATTGAAAACCAATGTGGACCAGTCACCTAAAGTGTCATTATTATATGAGGATGAACAGTCAATATTCTGGTGCACATGCATCAAGCCTATTCCCGTTTGCAAACAGGCAGGTTCGCAGAAACGGCCTGTTTGCGAATGGAAAAAGTCCTTTTCCTATTCATGTAGGTTTTGGCATTCGCAATTTAGGTAATCGCATCTGTTTGCGATTACCTAAATTGTGAATGTATTTAGGTAATGGCAATTTGCGAATCTCTAATGCCGAGGCATGTAGCCCTTCCTAAATGCGAACTTTGCATTTAGGAAACGCTAATTACCATCAACTTCAAGTTGATGGTAATATGTGCATGCTTTGAAAGTGTACAAAAATGCATTTTTCAAACTGGAACGGGTTACCGTAAGGGTAGCCGCCACATATATAAAACATTCCTTCCTCCTTTCCTTTGAGGTGTACTGATCCCAAATGTTTTGGGATGTATTTCACTGTGTGAGTTGTAGTAAAGAAAAGTCTCTTTGAACCAACTGAAATGAAGACCTTCCTAATGAATTATAACTACAATAAAAAGCCTCTCACAGAGTAGGTTTTTAACATTCCCCACAAGACATCATTTGAGGGCTCTGAAAGGACAAGACTAAACCGTCTTCCCCGTTAACTTAAGCGAGGAGGGAAGAACCTCGGATCACAATATATTCGACACAATTAGGACCAGATGTACCACCATTCCATTTTGTGGGTCACAAATTGAGATATTTAGTGACTTGCAATTTGCAAATCGCAAAACGGAATGTACTAATGTGTCTCAGACACATTTAGTGATTCCCAATGGGGTTGCAAATTACCTCCCTCATCAATATTCATGAGGCAGGTCGCTATTTGCAACCTATTGGGAATGGACTACAATCCCAAGGATGGTGGTCTGCTGTGGACAGCAGACTACCATGTCTGTGTTTTTTCTTTTTAAATAAAGCAATTTTTTTTCAAATGCAGCCCGTTTTCCTGTAAGGAAAACGGTATGTGTTTAAAGAAGAAAATTTAAAGATTTCTATTCATTATTTCAGGGCAGCCAGTGGTCAGTGGGACCACTGCCAGCTCTTAAAAATAGTTGTGCTGCCAAACACAATGTTTTCGACTAGCTTACCACCCATTTGAAATGGTTGGTAACTGCGATTGTGTTGCGTCCGCATTTGAAGTCGCAAAGCAATTGTATTTCCCCTTGCGACTCGCTATTAGGCAGGGTCGCTCTTCACACGTCCCTTCCTAATAGCGTCTTGCTGACACTATTTTTCGAGTCGGTAATAGATTAGCGACTCGCATAATAAGCTTTGTACATGCAACAACCCTTTTTAGCAGTTGCAAATGACCCATTTTTCCGTTTGCGACTGCTAAAAATGGTTGCACATCTGGCCCTTAATGCCCAAAGCCCTGCTTAGATGTATCTAAAGTGATTTTAAAAATCACTGCTTTTTAAGTGCCACTAAAATGCTACACGTTGATTTTGAAGATGGTTCTATGATTTAAAATGTTCTCCGTTTTTTCAGATATCTAGATGTTACCATGACATAAAAAAACATGCTTATTTGTGGTCAATGATATTTAAAGTGACCTGTTGTCATCAGCTCTTGTGTATGCCCTGGTTTCAGGCAGGACAGTGACACTTTAATCTTTTTTATCAACAGTTTTGTATTGTCGGGTACGGACCAAATATGTGGAATGATGTAAATTATGTCCATTCTGCAATCTTTGTAAACTTGAAGAATGGTTATTTCAGCCGCTACTCCTTTGCTTTTACACACGTGTCCTAAGGTATGTTTCTCTGCAAATAATGTGCTACTTGCTGGGTTATGCCCACACTATACAAATATATTCAAATTAAAAAGAAAATGAAATTAACTTGTGGCAATGCCTGTGTTTTTAAGATCAACACTTGTTTTTAAACTGAAAAATAGAGAAATTGTTGGCATTACACACGCAAGGTGTTTTGTGGTCAAAATGTAATCATAAGCGGGGCTTGACTTGGACCCCGAAAATGAATGGCCACTGTTAAGGGAGCTCCGTGCTGTGCCGACTACATGTGTACTCAGGCACCCCTTTCCTGACAATATGGCAGCAACCAACATAGCGGCAATTCCTTGTGATGCTTCAGGTATTCCGGAATATAATTTTTTTCTAACCCCAGGTAGCTCGAAACCTCTGCTTCACTTCAGAATAGCGGTGCCCTTTTCATAATCTTCAGAAATACGCCCTTCGATATTTTCCCTCAAACCTCTAACTTGTTCAATGACTTCAGCTTAATTTTTTGTGTGAATGTACTGTGGCGCAATTGAAACCGGATTTATCATCATTCATTTTTTTACATCCACAATGCCTGCATTTCAGAATAGTCTGACACATGCAGTTCCATCGTCCACATTTATGTTACCTACCTCGAACATTATGGTTTATGCCCTCCTGTAATAGGAAGTCATTTCAGACACATTCTTCGCTCGGGGAACGCATGTATGTTGAACTTGTGACCTCTGCATACTATGGGGCTTATTTACAAGCCCATTGTGCTGCCAGTGTGTACATTTTATTGACACAATGGGCTATCCCATATTTTGAAGGCCATGTAAAGTCACCCTGCCTAACTTTTCATGGCCTTGTAGATATGTTTCTCTTTTATGCACAGCTTTGTGTGAAACGGGCGTTCCATGGGGGTAGCAACATTCATGGAACTTGACGCATTCCCAGATTTGCCACATTTTGTAAACCTGGAAATGCGCTGGAATCCTACACCTCCCCTGGGGAAGGGTTATGAGGCACAACAAAAAGATAAATAATTTCATTTCCGCTCACGTTTTCCTCTTTCTATGCGTGTGTGCACAAATTAAAAAATAAAGAGAGAGGGGTCCTTCTCGCCAAAGGGACAGGACACTAACAATAGACGCTATGTCAATAACAAGATCCCTTTGGGTTTATTTTAAGCATCCACATCCACACTACTATCATACCCACACAGCCTGATCACCAACTGAAATAGAATGCAAAAAAATGTATACATTTATTTTATTAGCAGGATCCTTGTGAGATTCAAAAAACATATGTAAAAACATATATATCAACAATTCATATGAAGTATTCATACAAGTTAAAAACAGTTTGTTCAAAGAACCTGGGACAATATAACAAGCAGTAATAACTTCAGAACCTGATGAATCAAGGAAGCACACCAAGTGTAGAAATAAATAACCCTGGTTTAACACTTCATAGAAGTCTTTTCTCCTGAAAAAAACCCGGCATTGCTTGGTGCCTTTTCAACACAAAGCAACGCGTTTCAGCTGTAAAAATTTGGTGTGCCCACGTTGTGTTTTGGGCCATTTCCTGTTGCAGGCACTAAGCCTACCCACACAAGTTAGGTAACATTTCTATTGGGAGACTTGGGGGAATGCTGGGTGGGTGGAAGTTTGTGGCTCCCTACAGATTCCAAAAAATTTCCATTACAGAAATGTGAGGAAAATGTGTTTCATTGGATGAAGTTTGAGGTTAGCAGCAGATTCTGGGTAACAGAACTTGGTGTGAGCCACACAAGTCACCCCATTCTGGATTCCCTTGCATGTATAGTTTTCAAAAATATACAGGTTTGCTAGGTTTCTGAAGGTGCCAACTGAGGTAGGGTACAAAAATCACAGCTCTGCACTTTGCGATAAAAGGGTTCTGTTTCACTGAAAAAAATTGATACTTGGGGGAATTCTGAGGTGGTGGAAGTTTGTGGCTCCCCACTGCTTCCAAAACTATTGAATACAGAAAATAATATATCTTTTTTTTTACAAAGTTTGAGATTTTGCAACCCAAGTCACCCCATCCTGGATTTCCCTGGGGGTCTAGTTTTCAAAAATGTACAGGTTTGCTAGGTTTCCCCAGGTGCCAGCTGAACTAGGGTCTACAATCTACAGCTAGGCACATTGTGAAAAAAAGGGCCAGGTTTCCCTAGAAAAATGTGATGTGCCCAAGTTGTGTTTTGTGCTGTTTCCTGTCATGGGCACTAGGCCTACCCACACAAATGAGGTACCATTTTTATTGGGAGACTTAGGGAAATGCGGGGTGGGTGGAATTTTGTGGATCCCCACAGATTCTAGAACTTTCCATCACAGAAATGTGACGGAAATGTGTTTTTTTGACAAATTAGTTTTAAGGTTTGCATTGGATTTTGGGTAACCGAACCTTGAGAAAGCCACCACACAAGTCACCCCATCCTGGATTCCATTGAGTGTCTTGTTTTCAGAAATGTGCAGGTTTGAGCTTGGGTCTAAGATTCACAGTTCTGCACTTTGTGGGAAAAGCCTCAGTTTTCACTGGAAAAATGTAATGTGCCAACCGTGCATTTTGGGCCATTTTCTGTCATTGGCTCTAGGCGTACCCACACAATTGAGGTACCAATTGTATTAGGAGACTTGGGGGAATGCTGGGTAAATAGAAGTTTCTTCTTCTAAAAGATTCCAGAACTTTCCATCACAGAAATTTGAGGACAACATGTAATTTTGGACAACGTTTTAGATTTGCATGGGATTCTAGGTAACAGAACCTGGTGTGAGCCACACAAGTCACTCCATCCTGGATTCTCATGGGTGTCTAGTGGTAAAGAATGTCCTAAAAAATCTGTCATACTTTCTAGAGGTTACAGGTGAAAACATTGGCACAATTGTCTTTTTTTTCAAATCAAATTCAATATTTTATTTATTTCAAATGTTAGTTTCGATAGAAATACCTTGAAGGATTTATACAAACAACCCCTTCCTAGATTCAGACTTTTATCTACTTTTCAGAAATAAATGGTTCCCCTTGATCCGTTATTGATTTCCCACCCATTTCTATCACTAACTGGAAGGAGGTTGAAAGCACAAAAAATAGGAAGTAGGCTATGTACCAGTAAAATGCCAAAAATATGTAAAAAAGTTTGGTTTTCTGACAAAGGTCTTCCTGTTCCTGAAAGCTAGGAAGATCATAGCTTTAGCACCACAAACGCTTTGTTGATACCATTAGCAGGAACAAATCAGACGCTTTCTCCTTCAGCACTTTTCCGCATTTTCCCCCAAAAATCAAATATAGCTGTATTTTGTCTAATTTCTCGGTCCCCTCCATGAGAATCCACAATTCCTGGATACCTTTAGAATCCTCAGGATGTTGGAAGAATAGGACACAATTTTGCTGTGAATTCTTTATGTGGACATAAAGTTATGGGTGCATACCAGCAAAATACCCCAAATAGCCAAATAAAGGCTTAGCGCAGAGGGGGAAAGGCCCAGCAGCGAAGGGGTTACATGTTCTTTCTTTGAAGTTTCTATATGTTTTTCCAATATGTTGTTAACTTCTTCTTGTTCCAGGTCTGTTTTTTGTTTAAATGTGCTTCTGTTGTTATCCCATTGTTATTATTTGTGATTCCTAGGTGTGTGTGTGGCTCCCCAGCTATGGTGTTCTTGACATATGCTGTCACTACCACCTCTCCTATTTTGTGATACCAAAAGGTACATTTCTTAACCACCATTTTTATGACTGAACTGTCTCCTTTTTCTCTACATTCATGTTTACTTACTTTTTCCTTGGTTTTCTTAGATATTGTTTACTCTACATCCCTCCAATATCTCTCACTTTTTTATTATGCTTTTCTCCTCTGTTCTCTTTTTTTCCTGTTATTCCATGCTCATTGTTAATCAGTATTTTCCTTTATTTTTTTGAATTGTTATAATTCACAGTTATTGCTTGGAATATTATAGGTTTAAATAATCATGTTACGAGAGAGAGATTGCTCTCTCATTTTACTAAATATAAACCTGACTTAGTATTCCTTCAGGAAACTCACCTTACAGAATTGAAAGCACATAAGGCCAAATGATCCTTGGTGGACTCTGTTAAAAAGAATGGTCTCTAGTTGACAATGGTTTGCACCTTTGTCCAAGAAGGGATCCTTCCTTCTAGTCAGGATAGGGGAGTTACCCTCCTAAAATAACCCCTGCTCACCCCTTTGGTAGCATGGCACAAACGGTCAGGCTTATCTCAGAGGCAGTGCTTTAAGCATTTGCGCATAACCAGCAGTAATACAGTGAAAACACTACAAAAGGACACCACACCAGTTTAGAAAAATATCCAATATTTTTATATATCCAAAACAAGACCACAATGTCAAAAATCCAACATACAGCACTTTAAAAATATGCACTGGGGGCGTGGCCAAGATGGCAGAGTGAGAGGACGTGTCTCACCTCAACTCCTGCCAACGGCCTGTATTCGGTACCGGTTCCGGCGCCTTTTCCGACTGAAGTCGGTGTCAGGGGCTGCCGGAGCCGTCTCAGCACCAGAGCGGACTGTTCAGAGGCATCCATCGTCGCCGTGGGCAGAAGCGGAGCAGCGTAACGGCTCGAGGGCATAGGAGCGCCCATCCCCCCCTCTGGGTGAAAGCGAGGCCGTCGTGCGGCGGAGGACGCGGCCGCGGGAGGGTGCATCTGCTGGGCCCTGGGACGGGTCCCCTTCACGGACGTTTAGTGGCTGCTGCGGGTCCGGGACCCCCGCGAGAGGCGCCTGAGGTCCGGCGGAGCGAGAGAGGCGGCCCTGACGGAGAGGAGAGTGCATCGGCCCGCCCATCTCGGAGACCAGCAGTGTGGCGCGCACAGAGGTGAGAGCGGGCCCTGGGCACGTTAGGCTGCGTTGAGGGGGTCCCAGAGCGCGACAGGAGTGACTGTGCAGCGAGCCTCCCGGTGGGCATTTCGACCCGGGGTCTGCTGGGCCCTACCACCCCCTGAACTGTTTGGGTCCCCGTGGGGGCCCCGTCTCTGGGACATCTATTGCCATCCTACCAGAAGCGGCCCTGAGGAGTCTGGGTGGGCCTGCCCCCCTCCCGGTGTGCCGGATAGCGCCAACCAGGGAGCTGCACCAAGGAAGCACCACCGACCGCGCCGGGATCTTTTACCCCCACACGGCCCCGCGGCCAAGACTTTCTTCCCTCCCCGGGGGCCTTGATCTTCACAGCTTGGTTGCCACACAGGCCCTCCACAGAGATTTGCACGGAGGTCGTGAGGGACGCGCGTTGATACTGCGCCACGACTGAAGGAGGGGCGGTTGGAGGGAGTAACGCCGGGGGACCCCTCGGCTGGTGGCGGGCTCGCAGCGGACCACGACCACCGACCAGGAGGGGCAGCGGAGGAGGGGGCGCCTGGGCCACTGGGACGGAGGAATGTCCGCGGGCAGGCCGCCCCGAGGCAAGACGGTGAAGGAAATGTTCGCCAAAACGCAATCCCCTCAGCAGAAAGATACTTTGGCCCCGGCGCCGAAGAAGCCGGGGCGGGCCCTGGAGGAGGACTCGGAACCCATCACGAAGGCCTTCCTGGAGTCCCTCTTCGCCACCCTGAGGGAGGACATCCAAGCCCTTAAGACTGAGTTTGCCAGCGAGATCCGGGAGGTGCGGCGCGAGATGGACGGCATAGGGGAACGGGTGGCAGACTTGGAGGCCAAGGGCGACGAACGGGAGACGGAACTTTCGACTCAGCAGCAGGAGATCATTCGCCTACATGATCAACAGGTGGATTTGCAACTTCATCTGGAAGACCTGGAAAATCGTTCCAGGCGACACAACATCCGTATTCGCAACGTTGCCACGTCTGACGCTACTCAGGACGCCTTTCGCTACGCCAGGGAACTCTTCAACCACGTGCTGGGGAGGCCGCTGGACTCACCCTTGCAGCTAGACAGAGCCCACAGGACAGGCCCACCCCGAGCGGCGACGGCCCCGCCGCCCGACATCCTGGTGTGTGTTCAGGACTATCGCACTAAGGAGGAAATTCTTCAAAAAGCTCGCCAGACGCACCCGATAGCCTTTCAGGGCACATCACCGCTGCTGTTTCAGGACCTGGCTGCGCTTACGTTACATAAACGCCGGCTCTTCAAGCCGGTCACCTCCTTCCTACAGCAGAAGGGTGTTCCATACAGTTGGGGCCACCCCTTCCGCCTGATCTTCAAGCTGGAAAATAAGCAGTACCAACTTCGGTCGGTGGCTGAAGCTTGCTCGCTGCTTGGCATTGAGACGCCGACGGAGGACGCGGAAGACCGGGGGCCCTTGCCAGAGACCGAGGGGAGGAGGCCACAATGGAGTCAACAGCGTCGTAGGAGACGGATTAAGAAACCCCCGGCGACGGAGATTGCAGCGGGTCAGCGCGCCGCGGTGGACGCCGTGGCCACGGATGGTGGTTCGGGCCCCACAGGATGACCATCTCCAGACACTGCCTGATTCATATGTCCGTTCTGGCCTTCTGGCCGTTGGCGGGAGACAGACTCCCGGACACTCAAGTAAGACTGTCTTGTTTTACTTCACTTTTCTCCTATTCATCCCTGGATGAGAGACTATGATCTTCTTTTGGACACACATTGAGGGTTTGCAGTTGGGGGGGAGGGGGGTGGGCCTTGGGGGTTGGGTGAGTTCTTTGTGGTTGGGCTTGGGGAGGGGGGGTGGGGAGTTCCAAGGTGCGTGGCTGGTTGGATGTATGGAATGCCGATGCTGCGGGGGAGGGAATGGCGGCATAGCGGGGAGGGGGATGGACTTGCTGTTGCGGGCATGGAGCGCGGCATTGAGGGTCAGCTGATAATCTTTACTTCATTGGACAACAATGGGTGACTTGGTAGTGCTCACTCTCAACGTGAGAGGCCTGAATAACCCTGTGAAACGTAAGGCGGTACTCTTGCTTCTAGAGCATTCCAAGGCTGACATTTGCCTCTTGCAAGAGACACACCTCCTAGCTAAGGACTGCCACCGCCTTCATTCTAGTACATTTCCACTACAATTTTTCTCCTCCTGCACCGACAAGAAGGCCGGGGTGGCTATTCTGGTGGCGCGCACATTCAGGGGTAAGGTTTTGGGTAAGATGGCAGAAATTAAGGGCAGGTTGCTAGTTTACAGGTTTGCGTTAGGGGGTCTGAACTACACGATTGGCTCGATCTACGTCCCAAACGAAGGCCAGGAAAGGTTCCTACACTCCGCACTTACAGATGCGACTGACACGGTGGACCGCCACATTCTGCTTGGGGGGGATTTGAATTTAGTCCTGGACAACTTGCTAGATCGGTCCTGTCAGCGCGTTGGCCGGGTGGGTGCCTTGTCTCAGTCGGGTCTGGGCCGCTTGAGGGACCTTGGGCTTGTGGATGTGTGGCGCGAGCTTCACCCAGGCGAAACAGACTACACGCACTTCTCAGCCGCGCGTAGGACATATGCACGCCTAGATTACCTGCTTGTCTCCACTGCCGCTCGCCCACTTGTCACCAATGCAGACATCGGGACTGCGTCTTTATCTGATCACGCACCGGTCACGATCACCCTCAGAGGACCTCGAGAACCGCGTTTGGGCAGGGTGTGGCGCCTCCGGGACTCTTTGCTCCATAGGAAGGACACGGTCACTAGAATTCAGGACGCCATAAAAGACTACCTGTCCCACAACAGTAACGGAGACACGGCGCTGGCTACACAATGGGCTGCGCTCAAGGCTGTGCTGAGGGGTGAATTTATTTCGCTCTCCTCTGCGGAAAACTAAGACCGCCAGATCAAGAGAGACGAACTCACCCAAAAGACCAGAGAGCTTGAGCAAATCCATAGAAGGACGGGAGCCCCGAGGATTTGGCGCCAATTACGAGCCGCCCGTCAACAACTGGCAGCTCTGGACATCGACAGGGCGGAGTATGCAACTTTACGGCTGAAACATGCCTACTACACTGGGGGGGATAGATGCGGGCGCCTCCTGGCACACAAGCTACGCACGGTGGCCCAGAAACGTGAAATTAAGGAACTCAAGGGTCCTGATGGCACTAGGGTCCACGGTGACCTCGCAATAGCGGAGGCTTTCCGCGACTTTTATGCCACTCTCTATGAAGCAGACCCGCCTAACCAAGAGGCGGAACTGGCTTTTCTCGCGGAGATACCGCTGCCAGCCCTGACCCGAGACCAAGTAGATAACCTGGAGAGAGACATCAGACCGGAGGACGTTATCTCAGCGATCTCACGGCTCAAACTTGGGAAGGCGCCGGGGCCGGATGGCTTCCCGGCGAGCTTCTACAAGACCTTTTGTGTTCAACTTGCCCCTTTACTGGCCAGACTCTATACCTCGTTTGCGGAGGACGGGGCGATCTCCCGGGACCTGCTCGAAGCGTCCATAGCGGTTATACCCAAGCCCGACAAAGATCTTACTGACTGTGGGGCGTACCGGCCCATCTCCCTTTTAAATGTCGATCTTAAACTCTACACAAGCATCCTCGCGTCTAGGCTGAGCCCCTACATGGGGGGCCTTATACAACCGGATCAGGCGGGCTTCATCCCCGAGCGCCAGACCTCTGATAATACCAAGCGGGCCCTCCATCTCATTGAGAAAGCATCCCGCACGCAGGGCGAGTATCTGCTGTTAGCCATCGACGCAGAAAAGGCCTTTGATAGGGTTCATTGGCCCTATCTTGAGAAGGTCCTCCTGAAGGCTGGTATGGGTCCCAAATTCCGGGCCAGAGTACTTAACTGCTATAAATTTCCCTCGGCATCAGTTAGGGTTAATGGCTTGTCGTCCTCGCGGTTCCAGATTGGGAGAGGCACACGGCAGGGGTGCCCGCTGTACCCCCTCCTATTCGCCTTATACATGGAGCCGCTGGCACAGCTCATCCGAACGAACCCGGATGTTAGAGGCATCAAATTCGGGGCTGACGTTCATGTCATCAGTCTATACGCTGACGACGTTTTGTTATCGCTCGCGGATCCTCGGGCCTCTCTCCCTGCTTGCATGGCCGTCCTGGACAGGTTCGGAGACGTATCGGGCTTCAAGGTTAGCCTGACTAAATCGGTGGCCCTCGACCTATCACTGGCAGTGGACACGCGTGCCACGCTGCAGGCCAAATTCCCCTTGAGATGGGCTGCGGAGTCGGTTCCTTACCTGGGGATCAAACTGGCGGCCTCCCTTCAGACTACGGTGGACGTCAACTACACCCTTCTCCGGCAGAAAGTTCGACGAGAGCTAGGACAGTGGAAACACTTCCCGTTGTCCTGGCTGGGCAGGGTTGCGGCGATCAAGATGACGATCCTTCCCCAGATTCTGTACGTCTTCCGCACTATACCTCTCGCCCCTCCTACAGGTTGGATTAAACTGGTGCAGTCGGATCTTTCCCAATTTGTGTGGAACGGGAAGAAACCACGCCTAAAGGCCCAAATAGCGATGCTCGCGCCGGAACAAGGGGGGATCGGGATTCCAAACTTGGCCTCCTACTTCCAGGCGGCGCAACTGCGCTTCCTGGCGGAATGGGTACAATGGGAGTCCGGGAAGCACTGGTTATTCCAAGATCAGGCAGTGGCGGGGCGTACGCTGCAAGGGATCCCGTTTATGCGCAAAATGCACAGGCCCCGCAACTTGTATGCCTCCCACATTACACGAGTCCCGCTTGAGATATGGGATCGGGTGAGTGTGGAGCTCGGTCTCACAACGGCCCCCTCCCCTCTCACCCCCATTTTTGATAACCCTGACTTTCAGCCGGGAATGGACGGAAAGGCCTTCGAACGTTGGAAGTCGGCCGGTTGCCGCTCCCTATGCCAGATATACGGGCCCGAAGGCGTAATCCCATTCCCGCAGCTGCGCCAGGACTTTGGCCTCCCGGAGACTGAGCGACTCCACTATTTTCAGATCCGGCACTGGGCCCTCAGTAATACGGTGAGACCGGACGCGGATCGGCGACTGACGCATTTCGAATATTGGTTGATTACCCGCAAGTCGGACAAGCAGTTAATCTCTGATCTATACAAAACGCTCACACTCAAGCACCAACATACCTACAGTGCGAGTAGGGCGCGCTGGGAGAGAGAGATGGGAAGGTCATTTACCCATAAAGAATGGGAGGGTGTATACTATAGGGCACGACACTCGGCGTATCATATGGGGCTCACGGATACTCTAACGAAAGTGGTGACCTACTGGTACTACACCCCAGAACGACTGTATGAGATGGATAGTAACAAGGACCCCCTGTGCTGGAGAGGTTGCGGACAATTGGGTACCCTCACGCATATTCTTTGGGAATGCCGCCTATTGCAGGATTACTGGCGCCAAGTGCTGGATGACGTGGATAAACATTTTGACACTGAACTCCCGCGCTTCCCGTCTTACGTCCTCCTAGGGCTCCCAAATGCACTGACATACCCCTTACGTTCGCGGAGGGGACGCCTGATAGCCATAGCTCTGGGTTCGGCGCTACAGAACATTGTCGCTCATTGGCGCACGACCCACGTTCCCGCATATCAGGGGTGGCTCCACCGTCTGTGGATGGTCCTAGGTATGGAGAGACTATCCCTGTACAAAACGGGGGATGGGGCAAGGTATGCGGAACTTTGGCAGCCGTTTCTAGCCCTTCTGTCCTCGGAATTTGTGGAAGTCACCTGCCCGAGGTATCTTCGACTTTTGAGGTTGACGGAGTGTGCCCCCATGGAGGGTGACGCCAAGCCCGCCCCCGAGCGATGATAGAATGGGATATGAGCTGCCAGACTGAGACCATGGAACTCCTGGGGGGGAGGTGAGGGGGGGAGGGCGGTGGGGGTTGGGGGTGGGCTTATTGGGGTTGGTGTTGGGGATGACGGGAGGGCTGGGTACGGGAGGGTTGGGAGGGGTGGGGTGTTTAAGGAAGAGTTGATAGTTTAATAGTGTGTTGACAATCTGCACGGTTGAGGGGCGGGATTGAGCCAGGCCTTACGTCAAAGTCAGAGGGCACGAGCTGGAGACAGGAGTTGGAGCTACCCCGACTACAGTTGCACTGTTTTGAAACGCGGCCGGCCCGGTTGGGTTGTAGGCGGCTTGCTGTGTATAACTAAAACTTACTGTACGCTGTACGCCTTGCCCTCTGATGTACATGCGCCCTACCTCTGCTGATTTGTCTGACAAGTGATCGTGATTGTTGATGCCTGACCAGTGTTGATTTCTTCAATAAAAAAACATTTACTACTAAAAATATGCACTTTGCAAGAATACTTCAAAGTGCAAAAATAACGTAGAACGCAGTTCTTCAAAGTTGGTAGCTCCTTCTGGGGCTACCACAGTGCTGTGAACAACAGAATCCAACAGTTCTAACTGACCGCATGGGTCAGGGGCGTTGACAGATTCGTATACAGTACGTTTTTGTTGTTGCGGCTAACATGCTGGTACAGGCCAGTCGTGGCAACCTTCGCGATAATGATGTGAAGTGAAGCGGTGCAGCGTACGGAGCCCTCAAGTTGTGGTGCATGCAGCGGCTCAGTGAGGGTCGTCACGCGGCATCGGTGAGACCAGGCCTATGATGCAGAGTGAGGCGGTCCTTGTCGCAGTGCTGGCAGGTCATGGTGAAAGTGACAGAGCCAGTGGGTGGGAGCTGGAGTCGGTTGGCCTAAGTTGCTGTGTGGGAAAGGCAGTGCATTGTGAAACTTACGAGCGGTGACCCTAGTCACAATGCGTCACGGGTGTCAAAGTCAGCAGGCAGTGAGACCAGGGCGGCAAACCTGAAGCAAGGAGGTTTGGCCTGCAGTGACCAAAGGTCACTCTGCAAGCAGCGGCTCGGTGGTGGAGGCAGCACCAGTTCTCATCGTCGGTGAGACCAGGGTTGGGGTGCGAGATGCGGTGGTGCCTTCCGTAGTTCCTTCAGGATATGGAGCCAGCGACGGAGTCAGTTGCTTCTCCCTTATCTGTGGCAACTGGTACAATGGTTCCAGAAGCAGTAACCAGAGGTTGGTGAAGTTTTTACCATCC
This sequence comes from Lissotriton helveticus, assembly GCF_964261635.1. Classification (NCBI taxonomy): domain Eukaryota; kingdom Metazoa; phylum Chordata; class Amphibia; order Caudata; family Salamandridae; genus Lissotriton; species Lissotriton helveticus. The sequence continues at coordinate 1,572,967,219 of NC_136067.1, forward strand.
CTGAGACTCCAGTTCAGGATGAAAGCTCTACTTCAACCCCTCAAAGATACTCAGCACAAGTAAAGAAAGTTCAGTCCAGTCCTTTCACTGCCCAAGGCAGAAGCAGCAACCGCAGGACAACCCAACAAAGCAACTACACAGCAAAGGGGCAGTTCTCTTCCTGGCAGCTCTCCCAGCTCTTCTTCTTGGCGGGTTCCTTGATGATTCCAGAGAGTCCTAAAGTACTGGGCTCTGCGTCCCAATATTTGTACTCATCATTCCTTTGTTCTATCTTGCAGAGTGTTTGTGCTTAGTCCAAACCAGTGTGTTTCTCTCTGGCCCAGCTTCCCAGCAGGAGGTGGAGACAGCATAGTCTAAAGCAGACCAGGCTCATTCACGTGCAAGGGGATCTCCTCCCACTCCTCTAAATTCAGACACACCTCGACCTCCCAGTAGCTGTCTGAAGAGAATGCACATCCTAGCCCCTGTCACTCTAAAGCCACACAGTCAATCCACAAACCCAGCAGAGGCACACAGGACGGCTAAGCAAGAAAATACCTACTTTCTAAAAGTGGTATTTTCAAACACAGAGCATAAATATCATTTTTACTAAAATATGCATTTTTATACTCCGAGGCCAGCAATACTAAACTCCATTTCCCTATCTTGTCCCAATGGGAAGCTATGCTTATAAGATGTTATAAGTGAAACTCCCATTCTATCATATGGGGCAGATAGCCTTTCATTGGAGAAAAACAAAATACACTGCAATTCACCTCCACGACATGTCACACACAACAGTGCATGTCCTATCTTAAACATACACAGCAACCTCCCCACAGGGGTACCTTCGACCTACCTTAGGGGTGACTTACATGTAAGAAAAGGGAAGATTAGGCCCTGGCAAGAGGGTGCACTTGCCAGGTCAACATGGCAGTTACTAACTGCATGCAGACTCTGCAGTGGCAGGACTGAGACCCCTTTTCAGGGCTATTTTGGTGGATGGCACAAATAATGCGCACAGGCCCACTAGCAGCATTTGATTTACAGGTCCCGGCACCTTGTAGTGCACTTTACTAGGGACGTACTAGTAAACCAAATATGCCAATCATGGAAATACCAATCCATAGCAAAATTTACATCAGGAGCACTCTGAACAGCAGTGAGAAAGTGCACAGAGACATAAAACCAGCAAAAAAGAGTCAAAACCGTGAGGACAGAATGCAAAAAGCCAGGGAAAACAGGCAAAACAAAGCCAGGTCTAACAGACACCTTTATTGTTTCTCCTACGAAAAATTGTGCTGTAATCCTGTGTAGTAAGCATATGGATTTTTGTGTTATTTCACAAGTAATAGATCTGATGGCAGATGGATTTTTACTCAACTTTCTTTTAACAAAATCCCCATGACTGTTGTCAAAGTTTCTGGCCCAACCCAGAATGATTATTTTGTTTTTAAATGATGTTGTAAAAAAATTCTTTAATTTGATGATGAGTTGTCATCCAGTCTGTCAGGCACTACCCATGCACTTATCCAATCACCCAGCCACTATTTATGCACTCACCCAATTACTGAGGCACTACCCATGCACTCATCCAATCACCCAGGCACTACCGGTGTACTCATCCAATCACGCTGGCACTACCCATGCACTCATCCAACTATCTAGGCACTCAATCTGCAGTTTCCCAACCACTTATGCACTCAGTATATCCTCCATGTATGAGTATGTACTCATTCAATAATGCATGCACCACTCATGCAATCATTCAATCATGCATGCACCATTTATGCACTCTTTCAGTCATCCACATACCACTCATTCAATCAAACATGCACCACCTATACACTCATTCAATCATGAAACCCCTACCCATGCATTCAACAACCATATACATGTTCATACATTTATTCATTCAGCTTATCCTTTTAAACTGAATTGAAGTGTTTTTGGTAGTGGTTTTTTTGAATGTTAAAGTTTTTTTTTTTTCTTGCTGGAAAAGAAAAAGGCAACTGGGAGTGCAAAAACGTCAACACACACTCCAAAATGTGAAAAAATCTATGAAGGGCCCCAAAAAAATCAACATATGTGATTCTTTGCAGCATTTCAAGGGCCGGTATGGACTGCTCTCCAACACTCACTACAACTCTACGATCTATGCAGTATGATTAAATGTGGGAACATTTCAGAGCCAAATGATGAACTTGTAATTGGACCTCTGAAGGTACTCCCGGCCCCAGTGTTATTGCGGTTGCTAATGAAGTTGAGGGTCCTTCAGCCTTGCGTTGACTTCTTGCTGCTTTCAGATGATTGCCATGGTATGTTTTAAAATGGTAAAGCATGGACATAGTCCATCAAGAATATATCTTATTTGTACCACTTGACAATGTCTGCTCTCATATTTTGAGAATCACTGTTTTTCAGTCTCCCAATGGAATACTGAAGAAATCCAAGGTAATGCTTGATTTCTTCTGGGGAGGCCCCTCATCTCCAGAGTCACCAGAATCCACCTCTTGGACTTTCTGGTCCACCTGCTGTTGCACTTGATCTCCCTCTTCTAGCTGAGTTGCCATTTTTGCAACAATAGGCACAAAAAACACTCCAACAAAAATAAGTGAGCTGCTCAAAATGAACACCTCTTAAAGAATGTTCAATATAGATAAATGGACATGTTCTTCCTATTCTTATAGTTGAAAAGTTCATTATCCAATCATATTCCCTTCTTTCCCTGTCACATGATCTTCACGATGATCAATGTCCTCCCAAAGGCTGGAAATTGAACAGAATAATATTTTATTTCAAAATAGGTACTCAAACATAAGTGTTAGTCGACTGATATTAACCCCCAAATGTGGATCACACAATTCAATATGTGTAAATATGTGTTATACACTTTACCAAAAACACGCGTTCATCATGGTTACTGATGTCATTGTGACTTCTTGCATCACCCGGATCACACAAAACACCAAGTAAAAGGTCTTTAATCGAAAAAATTCTTCCAAAAGTTAGGTTTAAAAGTATAGCAAGAAACAACTTGTGTCAAATATTAATTAAAATATGTCTGCGTATGAGTCCCCAAGTTTTAAAAAAATACTTGCAATTCGTAACTACAAACAATGCCGCGGTCTAGAGAGTCACCACAAACATATAAAACAACACATTGAAGAGGCTTTTCAACAAAACCATCACACAAACTCAACTATAAAGTCTACATTACTAAACAACTAGTGTCTACCATTAAGAAAAATCTGTCTACGTATATGTTTAAGACTTTCTCAAAAACATGTGCCTTTCGTGACGTTACCGCAGTGTTGTATGGTGTTTTAGATTCCGAATAGATTTTCCCGATTCATGCCTTTATATAGGTACAATTCACGTTGCCCTTATATAGGCATGGAAATCAAGCCCATATTTAGGCATAGCCCATGCAACCCAATTACAGGTATGGCTACTTCCATCCGTTCACCAAACGTCATAACGATTTCTTGGAAAACCAGCTTAAGCCGTTAGGGAGTGCCCCTTGCTTGAATATTGATTTCTCCAAGAACAATGAACATCTATTCCTTAGGGGTTCAATCATGACGTTCATATGCCTGACTTTACATCAAACATGGCATTCCTAAACACCTTCAAGGTATAAATACACCTTCACTTGCTATGGCAAAGCACGGTGGTTCAGAGCAGTTTTACGGCCTATTTGCCCGACGCAGCTCGCTACAGCAAGTGCCGAAGGAAGCCGACTCTCCAGCTGACACACTGACAAAAAGCTGTCCTCCTGTACCCAGAATCCTGCTCCAGTGTTTCTGACTCCCCTTGCTGGTTGTTGGGAAATCGAGTCCCGAGACAGAGATACAGACCTCCTTCATTCTAGGGTATGGAGCTGAATAGAACCTAGAGAAACCTTTGGTAGATTCTTGGCAAAAACTAAACCTATGCTAAGGACCATACTTACTTCTTCCCTCGTACCAGACCTAGGTTAGGTACATTGGGGTAGGCGTATTTTAGATGCACCAGTTGAGTATTTTAGCCTATGTTATTTATGTATGTATTTTTATATGGCTTTGAAACCATACAATGCTATTACAGTATTATTTTATAATCCTTATCTTACTGTACGCATTATACTTTGCATTCTGTCTAACAATTGTAGCAGTTCACCTCTCCTGCGTGAGAAAGAAGACTGTTCAATAAACCTTTTATTGAAAACGCCCGTCTAACTATTTCTCTGCAAACTCTGTAGAAACGAAGCATGCACTATTGACTGAGTGAAATACTTATCGATTGTTTCCATGACTCTGAAGATAGTTATTCCAGTGCTAGGGAAACAAAGTTGTCATGTTTATGCAGTTGTCAGAAATGAATCCCTTTTTGTGAATTCGAGAAAGTTTCTAGGGACCTCTGAGCTAGTTGGCACTCACAATTAAGTTTAGTATATTTGATAGAGACCTACTGACCTACTAAGTCCTACGTCATATCTATAGGATATATTATTCCAATGTGCAGAGCCTATTGGGAATATAGGAACTACACTACAGCAGGTATTGTGACATCGTCGCGAATATAAAAAATGTAAAGAAAAAAAACGGTGCTTCCTAATCCACTGAAGAAAATACAAGCTTAGAAAAATACACCTTGAAGAGCCATTTTAGATACAAAATACAATTTAAAAACCTTTCCAATGTAATTAAATTATTATAGGTTGCATTACATTTATAGGTAGGAAATAGAATCTAAAAAACCTTAGAAAATCAATGAAAAAAGCAAAGTTTACAGGGACATTATAGTTAGGAAATAGAATTTGAAAAACCTTCACAATTCACTGAAAAACACCAAAGGTTACTGGAACGTTGTAGTTAGAAATTAGCATTTAAAAAAACCTTAAAAATCCACTGAAAAAAAACAATGGTTACAGAGTCGTTATAGTTAGGCTCAAGTTTCACTCATACAAAAACAGAGAAATTCTGCAGTTATAGTTAGCTGAGCGAATTATAAATTGTGCCCCCACAATGCACTGCTTATGAACTCACAAATTACATCACTCATGACATGGTCAGTGACATCACTGATCACACCTCAAATTACATAATTGATGACATCACTGATGACATCATCCACAGTATCTTTGACGTACCCACTCACACACTAATATAACCTTTCACACACCCACTCTAACTTCAACACTATCATTCTCAAAACCATTGACACACCCATACCAATACCTACACACCCATTCACTGATTTATAGGTCTACACACACATCCACTCATACATACATACATACAGCTACTCATACACCAACTCACTCACTAATACAGCCACTGATGTATCCACTCAAACACCCATACAACCACTCACACAGTCACTTACCCATAGAGTCAGTCAAACAGTCACTTAATCACCTATAGAGGTATACACCCCCGTGCACTTATTCATAGAGATACTAAAACATACTCACTCACTCACATTGTCAGTGACACATACACAGACTCACCCATACAGCCACTCTCAAAATAACTTACTCACACACACAGTCACTCACATACTCCAATACTCACCTTTACTGCCTTTCACATATGCAGTTACTCACCCATATACCACTGACACATCCATTCACTCACCAACACAAGCATACACAGACTCAGTCACCCATATCACCAACACAAGGATACACAGACTCAGTCTCCCATACAGATCCTCACAGATGTACTCACTAATCCATAAAGCCACTGACTCATTCATGCAGGCAGTCATGCACACATTCACCCACCCACACAGACATTCATACACCCATACAGGTAGCCATACAACCAATGAATCACGCAAACAGACATTCACATGTTCAGTCACTAACCCATACAGCCACTTAGACACCAACTGACAGACTGGTACAGACATCCAGACAACTTAGCCACTCTCCCATAAATTTGCTGAGAATCCACATTGCTGACTATAGTCTATAGGCTTCCGGACGCTCTAAACTGCATAGAGCAACTCTATAATCAACAAAAAAGTGGACAGCGGATATCTAGCACACTTTTGCTCATAGATTTAACTGTTTTAGATTAACCCTGGGCAAAGCACCACGCTACGCTTGCGGAGTTTGCAAAGTTTGCTCTACTTCGCACTACGCAAATTGCACATAGCACAGTGCAAACACACGTAGAGTAGTGTAGCGGTCATTTTTTGCTTGCTCGCGGTCTTCAACGTCAAGTTGGCGACCGCGAGCAAGCAAAATGACATCCCAGCCAGGCTTTTACCTCCTTCGCGATCAGCAACATCAAGTTTCTGATCGCCAGCGTGGAAAATAAACCTACCGGCGAGATTCTTAATGCTGGGAGGTCAGGTTTCTCATTGCGAGTGCGTATGCTGGCGACCGCTTGCAATGAGAAACTACCAGTCCGCGTTGAGAAAGCTGGAGCTCAAGGAAAAATCGACTCGAGCAGCAGTAAAAGACAGCTCACACTGTGCAAGATGCCGTTTTCAATGATTGCACAGTGCGGATAAGTATCCGGCACTGTGCAATCATCACGAACAGCGCACTACGCAGTTCGTGTAGTGCTACGAGTAGCTCGCATAGTGCGAAGTGCACTTCACGTAGCTATGCGTAGCGCTACTTCGCGGACAACGCCCAGGCTTATTTAAGATGTAAACATGCACAATTCCTTATTTTAAGATCGTTACATGAATTCACACTTTTGCATATCAATTCCTGTCTTGCAGCAGCCATAAACTGCATAGTGCATGGGATGGGATCTTTGCCTGTCCCTATAAAAAAGGTCAAGAACCTTGGAATCTTGATCGATGATAAACTGAATTTTAGGGACCAAATAAACCAGGTAGCCTCCACAACCTCGTACATCCTGAAATCACACAAAAAATCATGCCCCTACTACCTAAGGAAGCACAACAAACAGTAGTATCAGCCCTTATAATGCCAAGACTGGACTATTGCAACAGTCTTTACCTTACTGTTCATAAAGGATCGATTAACAAGCTGCAGATGTTAGAAAATGCAGCCGCTAGACTTATAACAGCCACACCAAAATTTAAATCCATTTCAAATAAAATAACTGGCTCACGGTCAGCAAATTCACCAAATTCAAGGCACTCTGCCTTGTATTTAAAGCTCTTCATGGCATCGGACCAAACTTTCTTCAACAACGCTTTACCTGTTATAAACCCAACAGAGTACTGCGGTCAGCTGACCAAAAGCTCATCAGCATTCCTCGAGTTAAAAAAGTGAACTGGGGCGGAAGGAGTTTCAAGATCAATGCGGCAAAATTGTGGAACTCGCTACCGCCGAACATAAGAAATATTTCCAACCTCCTGCCCTTTAGAAAGGCACTGAAAACGTGGTTGTTTGCAAGTTAACTGGATATTTCCCGGTCCAAGCTCACAGTAGGTCTTCTCACAGCGCCAGGACACCTTCGGGTAGCAGTCAGTGCTTTACAAATACAAATAACATTAACATTAACATTAACATAAATAATTAAAATGTAGGACACTGTACATTTGGTTTGTTTCTCCACGGATTTTAGACGTCATATCGACAGTGCCTCGTTTTAAGATCTGTGTTTGAAATTAAAATTATTTACTAGCAGGGACACTTTATTCCGACATGAAATTTTTTACACATTAAACTTTAGCCCTGTGGCAGATCCATATTGCACAGAGCATCCTTACAATCTCTGAAAATGAGGTCAGTGGACACTTTGAACATTTTGCACACAAATGCGTTGTCTTGGTTCCTAGACATAACATGCTCAACGTCCCATTTAAAGAAGGTCGAATTAATTTGTCATTTTGTACATCGAATGGTTGTCTTGACGCAACCACAAATGGCACATTGTATGTACACATCCACCAAAAGTGATGATAGTGGCCATTTTGCATATATCTGTATTCAGACCCCACTTCATTGCTTTAGTCAAAACATATATAAAACCTTATTTAAGATATTGGCTTGAAAATGTTTTAGTATCGGCCTGGACTACACCATCGTTGTTTTAAATGTAATACTGGTGAGGCGTACCACAACATAGGGGAATAACATCTTATCCGATGCTAAGTAAGTGTAAATAAGAACATTTTTGTACTTTGTACATTTTATGCTTAATTGTAATGGTTTTAATTAACTACACAATAAAGTCATTTCCACAGTTTTCGGTTACATTCACTGAAACACCTAATCACTCACTTATATAATCAGTCACACACCCACTGAATCATCCATACAGGCACTCATACACCCACTGATTCATCAATACACCATGGTATATTTATATTGATCACTCATACACATTTTAAAAACATTCACAGTCACTGGATAATGTCATGAATGATGTAATTTGAGATGTCATCAGTGATGTCACTGACCATGTCATGAGTGATATAATATGTGAAGTCATAAGCAGTGCATTGTGGGGGCGTGAGTTATAGTTAGCTCACGTAACTACTGCTGAATTTCCCTGGTTTTGTATGATTGAAAACTTGAGCCTAACTCTGTAACCTTTGTTGTTTCAGTGAATATATATGTATATATATATACATATATATATAGTTTAATACCTTGCATCCCGCAGGATTGAACATGGACAAGGAGCTCTCTGTCCATTTAGACTGAGCTGTATTTACTTTGATTTAGTAGTTCTATGCTTACTCTCTGACTTTGTAAGATACTGTGCCCAATAGTTTAGATATGTACTTTAAAACATTTGTCAAATGTTTTCACACAAGTGATATTGGAGATGACTGCGGAGATGCTACTGATCACATGAGCTAAGCATGGGATTTTGTTTATTGTATGAGTCTGGATTTGTGCATACATTTATTGACAATGTCATATGCCTATTATTGCTTGTCATTGATTGCTACAGTTAACCACTGATGATCCATTTTGTTTTTGTAGCCCATTCCTCTTTATTGTGCTAATTAGGCTCCTTTTTGTCCCCAGGTACATTTGTTGCAATTGTCTGCATTTCTACCCTGGGACAATAGCCTCTTGATTAGGAGGTCTTATGGCCCACTTGTGCTGGAATGTGGAACACTGGCTGTGTTTTATCATGTTTGATCATATTCTTTGTTACAATTTTTAGTGTACATATTCTTCTCCTTTTTGTATTACTTCGTGGGGTGATATTTCTCCCAGAGTTCTGGCAGTCTGCCTATTTCTAGGATCTAACAATCCTCGAATATTATACTTTTTTGAATACTTGTTGTGATGCACACATTGTGACCTCCAAAAGTATTCCAGTGCTTTGACTTTTGCCTTTCCATAAGACACTCCAAGATGGCACACTCATTTCGACATCAACAGTGTCTTGATCACGAGTGATTAGGCAAAAGTGAGAACAGAAATAAGTAATGACAAAGGTGCATAACTAGTTTTGAACCATCCAAAACTCATGGGGGCAAGATGGCGGCTGCGGCAGCGGCTGTGTGAGTGGCTTGCAAAACGCTCCTCCGTTAACAATCCTCCTGTGAATCGATCCCCCTCTCAGGTACCTGGGATGATCGCTGAAGTGGATGATGCTGTGGCAATACATTCTTGGTTCCTCAGCGAGTGTGGCCAGATCAAATACGAGCAGATTGTGGTGTCCTGCCCTTAATAACCTGTGGTATCCGGCTCCGTGGCGGCTTTGGTGTCTGAGAACAGATGAATCAACGAGAAAGCCATCTGTGAGCACAATGGCTCTGAAGACAGGAAGCAAAGGCACGAAGACCCGGGGGGGAGCCGCAGCGACGCTGGAGGCTGCGGCTGCTAACCCGGCAACCTCGACATCTTCCTCCCCCAATGTACAAGGAAATCAACTGGCCGGCCGGAGTGCGGACGAAGGTGTAGGATCAGGAACGGATAGAGGAGGCCGTGGTTCTTCTTCCTCACCCGGCGTGGTGCAAAAAGGCGGCGTGCAGAAATCGCGCACAGTACCGGCTATCTACAAAAAACAAGTTGGTAAAGGGAAGGCTTCAATGGATACTGAGACAAGTAAATCGCCTAGGGTGGGGACAATGGTAGCAAGTTGCAACAAAGTTGCTGCAAATGTATTAGGTGAGAAAGACCCAGTGATCTCGCTGCCTGAGCGTGAATTGATGTTAATGAATATAGCTGTGACCCGCAATTCAGTATCTAACTTCGGAGAAGAAGTATGGGAGTCTGCTGAAGGGCAGGAGACACCGGAGACACAGGACATTTTTAAGCTTGCAATCCCTCGCTGGAGTATAAAGTGGATGAAGTGACTGTGTAGAGTGGTCAAAATTTAGATAACCAGCAGCTTGGTGTTGATCATCAAGAGTTAATATATTGACTCAGGGGATTCAGGGGAACATTTTATTCTATGTCTGACCCTTCCAACTCCACTGAGAATGAAAGTGAGGGCGGGATTTGGGCTGATGATGAAAGCGAAGAAAACAGTTTCTAAAGGGATGATGAGGAGTTGAGCTCTGAATTATCCATTAATGAGGGGACAGTACAAAAAATATGAGACCCTATTAGTTCTATGGTAAAGGAGAAGTCTGCCCCCACTGGATCTCTCATGTGGGATTGCTCACTTTCCCCTTAAGTAGAGAAGAATGGTGTGTTGGTTAACCACTCTGGAGCGACGCCACAATTAGTGGTAGGAGGGGAAACTGAAATTACTCTCAGTACAATATATCAAGTAAATATGGCGCATAGGGAGGAGACCAAGGCTGAAGGCCTGCAGACCCAGGGTGCAGTCATAAGTTGCAAAATATGGTACGCCGAGTTGGGAGGACATGCACAGAAATATCTGCAAGATTTGGGGAAGCAGAGGAAAGGTTCTCAGTTATGGAAGATCAAATTGTACAGCAGAAGGCTACGATTGCATCTTTGCAACACTTAAGAGACGACACTAACGGGAAACTAATTGATCGGGAAAACTGTTCCAGAAGGAATAACTTACGTATTTTGGGTATTCCAGAGGGGCAGGAGGGGAAAGATGTTAGGCAGTATGACATTGAGTTATTTTCCGAAGCTTTTAGGGCCTAATGAAAAACCTAGGGCAATACTTACATATCTGAATAATTTTTTGTTGCCGGAAACACTGTACGATTTGGCAAGGCCTGACCGGAAGTGAAGTGGGAAGGGGTGTGAGTTTTTTGATGGTCCAGATTTTGCTAGGCCACTGTTCAAAAGAGATGGCAGTTACACCAGCTGATCCCAACCTTCTAGGCTAAGGGGGCGCAGGCATTCTTACTTAATATGGCAAAGTTGAAAGTAATAGATAAGGAAAAGTCTCAATTTTTTGTATCAGAAGTATTGGCAAAAGATTTTTTTAATACAATGTGATGGTATGGTGAAATAAGAAATCTTTTTTGCCTGCGGGCACATTTTTTTTTTGCTTAAAGAGTTGGGCTTGGGGCGATTATTCGGGCTTTAAATTTTTGGTTTAACCCTTCTCCTTATTTGTCGAGTGGGGGGGCGATCCAGGGGGGTTCGGGGGTGCGCAATCAATCCACTACCCATCACGGAAGACTCTGTTCTTATGCCTCATTTGGGGAGGAGAAGGCAGGGGGGTTCTGTGGGGTGGGTAGGGTGGGATGTAGGGGAGTTGTGTGGTGACGGGGTAAGGCATGTACAGTATATGGTGTTTTTTTGGTATAATGGTTATGGTACTTATGCTTTTCTGACAGATAATGCTATTTTTAGGGATTTGGAAATGTAGTTTAGGTACGGGCAGGGTAGACAAGATCTTGTAGTGTAGTTCCTATATTCCCAATAGGCTCTGCGCATTGGAATAACATAAACGATAGTTTAGACGTAGGACTTAGGTCGACTAGGTCTCTATTGAATATGTTAGACTTAATTATGAATGCCAGCTAGCTCAGAGGTCACTAGAAACTTTCTTAAATACACAAGAAGGGATTAGTTTCTGACAACCGCATAAACATGACAACTTTGCTTCCTCCAGAATAAGGAGTATACCTCCAGAGTCGCGGAAATAATAGATAACTATTTTACTCAGTCAATCAAGCATGCTTAGTTTCACCAGAAGCGCAGAGAAATAGAGAGACGGGCGTTTTCAATAAAAGAGGTTATTTATTGAACAGTCTTTTTTCTCATGCAAGAGAAGTGAGTTGCTACAATTCCCATACTTGTCATAAAGTAAAGTGCGTACAGTAAAATGAGTATTATGAAATAATATTGTAAAAGCATGGTATGGTTTCTAAGCCATACGGTGTTTAAAATAGATAAAATGTATACATTGAAAATATCATGGCTAAAAGTACTCAACTGGTGCTTCTAAGATACGCCTACCCCGGTGTACCTAACCTAAGCCTAGTAGGTGGGAAGGAGTAAGTGAGCTGTATTTTGAGTTAAGGCAGTGTCTGCCAAGAATCTGAATCAAGAATTCTCTACGGGTCTAATCAGCTCCGTACCTTGGTTATAGAATGAAGGAGGTCTTGTATCTCTCTCTCAGGACTCGATCTCCCAGCAACCCGCAAGGGTGACAGGGAAACACTGGAGCCGGATTTCTCGGCAGGAGAAAAGACAGCGTCTCTCTCAGTGCGTCAATGGGAGGGTCGGCTTCCTTCGGCACTCGCTACAGCAGGGCGTCGGGCAAGTAGATAGCCGATCTGCTCCAAACCACCGTGTGTTTTGCTAGGGCAGATGCTGGTATATTTATACCTGGAAGGTGCAGAGTTTGACATAAGGTTGGACATAAGACGTCACTAAGAACTCGCAGTTCTTTCAGGACTCCAGGAGTTCTAGGACAAATCAATACAGAAGCAGGGGGAATTCCCGGGCTGCTGTAGGCTTGGTTTGTTTAAGAACGCGTTGTGCTTTCTAGGAGTCTATGGGAGTAGCCTTGCCGTATTTGGACTGCATTGGCTATGACTTAATATAGGTATGATTCTTATGCCTTTATAAGGATATGATTTGATATAACCACATAAGGGCATAAATCGGGAATATTTAAATAGGGTCCTATGTTTACAACACCCACTCCACGTATAATGTCTATCATTACTAAATACTAAGCAATTTTAAACATATAACTATGCATGTGTTTTCCATCCCACCCCAAAATACATAAAATGCATTTGAAATGGTATATACAAAAAATTTGTATTATACTGTTCGTTTTCAAGCAGTGGTATCATTCAGATAATGCATATATTGTACATTGGAATATTGACTGAATGAATCACGAAAATTTCATTTATGAAATGGCTCTGAATACAGAAGAGAAGGTCGAGACCATTTCACCACATATTTATACGAGACTGTACATGTGCTAGAGGCTAAGTCAAAATATTGTCTCTAGAGTTTTTCAAAAATAGAAATCTTGTTCTCTAAGAATAGTTCTACTTTAAGCAGAGTATCATGTGCCAAAATGGTAAATATTTTGGGAACAGGGAAAAACAATATTTCGCTTTCAGGCAAAAAAAAATAGTTCCACAGTTTTTTAGAAGTTCTGTTTATCAAAACTGAAGGTCGAATTCATAGTTCAGGGAACACTGTGTGCTCGTGTTTTCAAAAGTTATTCTCGTTGCTAGGAGAGAACATTTACTCAGATAGGCTGGCAAAGAATTTGTCTACAACAGTAGGTGAAAGTTGGACCATGTCCGAAAAAGTAGAAATAGTGCATATGTGAGAAGCATTGCTGTCATCGGTGTCTAGATCAGCAATGGTCACAGAAGGTTGTACCTGTGTGCCGCTTTCATCTCGTACCTCACCGCCACCTAATCGTAATGGTGAGGTCTCAAGGAATGCCGTCATCAGAATAGGTAGCCGCTGGGACAACACGTTGCGTGAGCCGTTACCGAACCAAGCAAAGTATCGATATCCATAGGTACTGCTGATGGGAGTGTGAGACAGACGTCTAACATACATTCTTCTCCGCAGAGCAGGCATAGTAGAACAGATAGGATGCAATCTTGCCAGATTGGTCTGAAGGAAAGAAACCAGGTAGTATTCAGATCCCTTAGCCTAGCCAAGCCGAGGACTTTAGTAATCCGGTCTCGGTATCTCATAGCTAGGAGCGTTTCTTCCATGGTAGCCTGAGTTTTGCTAGTGGCTGGACTTGCCATATCGGAGCAGAAGGAACAAAAATAAGATTCCTGCTACGAGTCCCAAGATGAGAGGCAGGCCGCCGAACACAGAGTGCACGAAATTCGGGAAGATGCTCAGGACTGCTTCAAAGGGTGTTATTAGTCCAGAAAAAAATGTCTTAAATACATGTGCGATGCCACTGGTATCAGACATGTTTAAGATTTGACTTAACATTTCTACGAAATGCACGGGGCAATTTGTCGATAATAGTGCATGTATCTCTGCTGCTGTCCTTGCGACTTGCAGATCATACGTTTCTCTAGACGAGGTTAAGGGCACAGTTGTTTGTAAAAGAATAGACTTCATTCTGCTTAAAGTTTCATTTCGAATAGAAGAGATATTCAGGGAAGGCCATATCATTGCCTCCTTGTCTGGTTTGCTGTTTGGATTCAATACTTGCATACAGCAAGTGACCCTGGATGTAACACTGACGAGATAGGCCGTTCCTGGCACCATGCCACAATAGCTGCGGTCACTTATCATAACGTAACTGCTGTTGGAAAGTTGTCTGAAAAAGGCTCTATTTGTGTAGCAGGGGTGCCATGCAGGTGGCATGAAAGGTTATTTGACGAACCTTCGCAGGCTCCATGCAAGTTAATTCCTTGACACAGAAGTGTACCGCTCAGTGACTTTTTACAGTTGTTACCACTAAGAAATACCTCTTTTTTCCCCCCACTGTGACATCTATGTGTGTAAGGTAAATTCCAGGTTGACTTGATGTACCCTTTACCCAACCTTTCATACAGGCCCACTGGTATGTGCTTTTGACAATATTGAAACTGAAAAGTCGTTATCGGAATTGTAATTGTGCCATGTATTATCCATTCAATGACAGGTTTTTCTGAGACTGTCAATGGCAATATTTCTAGCTTTTCAATGCTCAGCACCGTATAGTCTGCTCCTTTTGGTGCCAAAGAGATTTGTTTATCTGTAAGGTTAAAGATAGAAAATAATGACGTTGTGTTGATCAGACGCCATGGTACGTAGCCTGAACGGAGGTTTTGTAACGTCCAGCCTAACTGTACAATAGAACGTAATTGGGACTGGCCACTTTGTAACATTCTGCAAAGTGGGTGGGTCTGCACTCCTGTAGTAAACCAATGTAATCACAGTATGTGATGTGCGTGAATCGATCTAATCAAATGATATGCGTGCGGTGCATAGGGAGAGGGTACCACAACCTCTAGGTACTATATCTGAAATAAGTCCTCGGAAACCAAGCACTATGCAGCGCACAGCAATCTGGCAATTATGCCTCAAGCATTTGTAAATGCATTTTCAACAAACGCTTATTTATTTTAAACAAATAAAATTTGAAGTTTTCAATTATCTAATACATTCTTAAAGACTAATCATCAAATCATAACTTAGTGAAAAACTCATGTTCATAAGTACGTAAGTACAAGTTTGATTCAATTATGTCAAACCAATAACAATCTTTGTGAAATGAAAATCAAAGTTTCAAACAACCCAATGCATTTCGGGTCCCTCATGACCCTTCCTCACGGGTTATAATGAAGTTTCAAAGGTTCAAAAAGTTCACAGTTCAAATCCACCGGGATGGTTCAGGTAACGTATCAACAACAGAATATATATAGAATTCAGAATTAAATTAATTGCATGTCTTATGTTTATTGACCACATTCACCTTAACCTTAGGGTTTGCATTCTCCCGAATATCCAAAAATGATAAAAAAGAAGTTAAAGCATTCAAAAAATCAAATAAGTGAGGTGCCTATAGAAATGTGAGAATATAGTAAGTAGAAAGTCAATACACCTTAGAACACACCCATTTAGTGTAAAAAATAGGAATCAAACTTGCAGAAGTAAGTCCCTAAGCCACAAAGTGTTTTCATTAGGACAATAGTGTGATTAAGATTTGAAGAAAATAGCTAAGTAGAACCCGCACATTCTTAAAAAATGAGAGCATGCTAGAACAGGAAAAAGTATATACCGTATCGTGTCCACTAGATAACGTAGGTTGATGGTGCCTCTCAAGTTATTCTGACAAAATCTACAAGTAAATAAATGAATAAATAAACCAAAAAACTTACTCGCCTTTATGAGCCAAACTCCCTAATTTCCTAGCACCTGTAATTAAAAGTCTACGTACCGTTCTATCTCGTGAAGTGTTCATGAAATTATCCCAATGTCACAGAAACAATGCCAACACGCAAGATTTCATGCCTATTCAAATGTGAAGATAAACACCACCGGTTAGGACCGGTTCGTTACGCATAGACTGCAAATATTTAAATCGGGACCGTGGTCACCTTCTTACCCCAAAAAGTGAAAACACGAATCTTCCACACTATAGGGTCCCGCTTATACCATCCTTCTTCCGTGCCAGAAGTCGAGCCTGCAAAGAAATAACTATCAGAATGGTTTCGTGTACTACCCCTGATGCTCGAGAAATGTATCCTCACAAACTAATGAAGGCCCGTGCCTATCACGTCGTATCAAGTTTCGTAAACTGGGTCTCGCCGTCGGAGTGAAGCTGTGCCCTAACGACCACAAAAGGTAAATGTATAAACCTGAGCGCTTGCGCGTTAACAAAGGACATCAGAAGAGGAGTAATCCCCGTCTTAACCTATTTAAAGATGGCGCTCATAATCGAGCAAATCTGTAGTGTGAATAAAGTTTCAAAACCAACCTGTGTTTTTAAAAAAACGTAAAGAAGTGCAAAAGATCAGTGAATTAATACCAACAGAATTAAAAATGGAAATAGAAATAGGAATAAAATAAAATAAATGTCCACGAAAGATTTTAGTTGAAAAAAAACTTATGTGGTGAAAATAAAATCATAAAGCAATATTACAAAAGAATGCAATGTTCCCCCTTACAGTCTGAAGTACATATCTTAATCACAAAAAGCATAAGAGTTCATAATGGTCATTCAGCCCCCCCGGGATTATGGTCCCCAGTTTTTTTATCCATTCGGTCTCTTTTCTAGCTAATGTGGTGTTGATGTCCATGCCTGGATGTAATGTGATTTGTTCTAGGATAGTAAAACGAAGTTGCGGAATGGTATGTGCAGCATTCACCCAATGTGCTGCCAGTGATGAAATTAATTTCTTGTTCCTGATACGGCTTTTATGCTCAACTATCCTACTTTTAATTTTTCTACTGGTCCTGCCAATGTAGACTAACCCACATGGACACTTTATTGCATAGATGATTTTTCAGTCGTACAGTCAGATGTGTGTTTCAAAGGTACTGATTTCCCAGTTCTAGGATGTTGAAAATCTTTCCCTATGATGACATTCCCGCACTGTCCACAGTTGTGGCATTTTTTCATGCCCTTGAAAACCTTAGGACGTTGTTGAATTGAAGGCTTTTTCAAAAGTTCTCGTAAATTTTGCGCGCGAGTATGTGCAAATAAAGGAGGTTGAGTGAAAATATTCTGAAAATCAGGTTAATTTTCTATCAGCTCCCACCTTTTCCGAATGATAGCCTTAATCTCAGGGGCTTGTACCGAGTGTTTTAACACATACACTTCTCTTTTAGATGTGACCTTTGTTTGTTTTTTTAAGAGGTCCTCCTTTCGCTTAGTGGACACTGTCCTTTTCGCTTCACTCAGTGTAATCTCTGGATACCCCCTCCTCCTGTACTGTCTTTCTTGTGCATCAATCTCCTGTTGACATGTATTCTCATCCGAAGTTATCCTCTTGATTCTCATCATTTGTGAGACCGGTAAGTGCTGTTTCAGAGCTAGAGGATGCGCACTTGAAAAATGTAATGCACAATTTACATCAGTGGGCTTTCTGTAAACTTGTGTTTCAAGACCTCTTTCAGTTTTTAAGATTTCAATATCCAAGAAATTTATCCTTTTACTGTCAATCTCCGATGTAAATTGTATCCTACTGTTGAATGTATTGAGTTCTGTTACACAGTCTTCCAATTGTTGTCTTCACCTCTCCAGATGACAAGAATGTCATCGATATATCGTATAAATAAGATTACATGTTCTTGCCACATAGGGTGGTTCAAAATAAATCGATGTGCAAAGTATGCCATGTATGTGTTAGCATACGCAGGTGCCCCCGGAAAGCCCATAGAGGTACCTGTTCTCTGTACATAGAAATGGTCTTGCCAACGAAAGTAGGAGTGATACAGAGCATAAGACATGCAATGAATTTAATTCTGAATTCTATATATATTCTGTTGTAGATACGTTACCTGAACCATCCCGGTGGATTTGAACTTTGAACTTTTTGAACCTTTGAAACTTTATTATAACCCCTGAGGAAGGGTTATGAGGGACCCGAAATGCATTGGGTTGTTTGAAACTTTGATTTTCATTTCACAAAGATTGTTATTGGTTTGACATAATTGAATCAAACTTACACTTTGTAACATTAGCATATCCTGTTCTATTATATCAATAGCAGATGATACAATGCTGTCCAGTGAATAAATTCTGGAGGACAGAGTCGTTAAACCATTGTCCACTACAGACAGTGATTTTTCCAAATTAATACGATCAATTTCTCGTATTTTTTCAGCAGTTTCAATTTGCGTTACTTTCCAAGCTTCGTTGTAAGCAGTGTACATACCGGCGTATATGAAACGTTTTTGACGCTGTTTGCGAGGTCCCAATAACAAATCTCGCAAGTCAGCACCTTCTTTAAGTAAAGTCAAGTGTTGCTTAATTTCAAGTAGTGTAGATTTCTGTAGCCATTCGAGGCATTGTTTTCCTACACTGTATGTTGTAATTATCCCTGTATGTTGTCTCTGGGAATATCTTGGGTCTGGGCTGTTTTGTTTGAACCCCTGTGTTTTGTTCAGGAATCTATCATGACAGTTATTAGTGTCTGTGGGCCAGATCAACCATTTTTTCCAATCAGGATTAGTTCTGCTTTGGCGTAAAATATGGGATACGTCTATCTCCACATCTGTAGTGCTATTACTATCAGGTATGGGCTTTGGTATAGACCGTTTGTTTAAGTGCTTTATCTTGGCTAGGCCGAGACAGGTTGTCGTTGAATGGTGTCATTCCGGAACATTATTTGTTCTGGGATCATGCAGGCTCTGAATAATGATTCTAACCCTTGTACCTGCCAGTCTTTTGTACCCCAGACTGTTTTTGCCTCAATGTTGTTTTTCCAAAATTCAAAACCAAATGTAGACATTGTTTCATAACATTTTGTAGAATATATCAATTTAGTATTTGTCAACATGTTTTTTATTCCTGTCTTATTTAAAATCTTAAAATAAAACATTTCTGGATCAGAGTTATTAAATCCTGAGAAGTATGGGAATTTCTCATAAAATGTTTTCGAGCTGCCTTTTGGCGGTGCTGGTCAATGTTCCCATTGATTATAAGCTAAAACAATTCTAGGATTAGCAGATTTATGCAAATAGTGGTGTCCATAATGATTAAAGCAATACATTTCTTCATAATCTGATGAACCTTCTAAATAATCTTGTTCTGTAAATTTTGCTGACATTTCTAAATCTGACATCATATTATGAATATTTTCAAAGTCCCAATCATCAGAGGAAGTACTAGGTGATACAAAGTCGCTTAAGGAAACCTTGAACTGGTGTGGATATTTCAAAAGTTCAACTGGGCCATAGATGTCGTAATCAGTAGCGTCCCATGCTACATCACCAGGTATAGGAATGGCTGTGATGTTTACTGATGATAGTTCTCTTTTTTCAATGTGAGAAGATCTGTGAGGCTTTAGAACCAAGTTGATGTTCTGACTTGCTTTGTCCATTGTACTGTATTTTCCATCAATCATTCTTCCGAAGCTTAAAACCAAAATGAGTCAGAGTAGGAGGAAAAGTACACCTAACACAATCCACAATTCAATCCATGGTGAAATCAGATATGTTTCTCCAAGTAGATGAAAGAGTTCATTTATTTTTTCTTTGAAAGTTTTATTTGCTGGCTTTTCTTTATGTTCACTTGGATCTTCAGAAAGGTCATCGAAATTGATGAAGTAGCCAGATGTAGTGCTGTCAATTGTTGTAATTGCTTCAGATTTTCATTAATCTTCGGATTTGTATGGTCAGAGGCTACATCATTGTAGATTGGTATTTCTTGACGAGCTGTTGCAATTTGGGTTTTAAGAGGCACAAGTTCCATGGCTTTGTTGCATAGTCCTTTTTTATTCACTGTAGGTTTATCAAATGTGATTAGTCTCTCAGTTTGAACCTCTTGAATCGTAGCAAGGTTTGGTCTTCTGCTACATCTTGGGAGTCCACTGGGCTTACTACTTATTATTGGCCACATGCTTGTGGTTTTACCAGGTCGATTGATACAACTCTGTTCTCCTTTTTACCAGGAGGGGCGGTAGTACTACTGTTTATGTTTATGTTTATGTTTTTTAAATTTGTATGGCGCACAAATACCCGAAGGTGTCTCGGCGCCTGAGATTTAACAAAGGACAGAGTACAGAGAAGGAGGTCATTGATCGAAAAGCCAGGTCTTCAATTGCTTTCGAAAGATAGTGAGAGTGGGGCTGGTCTTGATAGAAAGAGGGAGAGTGTTCCAAAGTTTCGCCGTGGCCACTTGAAAGCGCCTGTCTCCCTAGGAGACTGTCCTGGTGCGGGAAACTGGTAAAAGATGAGTAAGAGATGATCGAAGGGGTCTGAGGGGGCTGTAGATTATGAAAGCTTTCCTTAGGTAGTGAGGTCCTGAGTTGTGCATTGCTTTATAGGCTATGCAAAGCGCCTTGAATTTAATGCGGCATCTGACACGTATCCAGTGCAATTGCCGGATTCCCGCAGCAATTGAATGAGACTTGGGAATAATAATAATAATAATAATCCACATTTGTAAAGCGCACAATCACCCGTAAGGGTCTCTAGGCGCTGGGGGCAGTCGGGAAGATTAAGCATGCTATTGCCCAGAGTCACATGGTGCTGGGCTAACCTGCCGCTGGAGCCGGGGATCGAACCCGGATCCCCAGATTCCAGCGTCAGTCGCCCTGGCCGCTGCGCCACACCTCTCCCTCTGGAATGGAAAGTAGGACCCTGGCCGCAGCATTTTGGATAGACTGTAATTTATTTAAAACTTGTTCTTGAGCGTTGAGCAAGAGAGAGTTACAGTATTCCAATTTGAAGAAAACCAAGGTGGACATAAGAGTTTTTCCCGCATCTGTTGGTAAATATGGAAGCAGCTTTTTGATTTTTCTTAGGACCAGAAAGGAGGAGGAGACCACTGTGTTGACATGATGATAGAATATTAATTTATCATCAAATATGACTCCAAGATTTCTGACCTTGGTAACCGGTACTGGAGGGGGGCCAGGTCATGTGGCCACCAGTTGTCAGACCATCCAGGGGAGAGGCTACCAAAGATCATGACCTCGGTCTTATCCGAGTTTAACTTTAGGCAATTCCTCAACATCCAGTAGCTGATGGCTCGCATGCCATCCTGGAATCTCGAGGCAACCGCTGCCCCATCCTTATGAACGGCCAACACCAGTTGGGTGTCGTCTGCATAGGTGGTTAAACTCAGGCCATGAGATTTTATGACCCTCGCCAAGTCCGACACATAGATGTTAAATAGTGTCGGACTTAGCGATGATCCCTGGGGTACTCCACACGGCAGTGTGAAAGTGGGTGAATAGAATGTGCCCAGTTTAACAGATTGTGAACGGTTGGCAAGGAAAGAAGCCAAGAGATCCTTAGCTCGATGGTTAACCCCCAAGGCAGAGACACGGTCGATCAAGATGGAGTGTTCGACCGTGTCAAATGCGGCAGATAGTTCTAGCAATATGAGGACCACAGCTCCGCCTAGATCTAGTATTGATCTGATCTCATCTGCTGCTTTTATCAACGCCGTTTCGGTGCCATGACCCTGCCTGAACCCGAACTGAGTGTCATCCAGTAGATGATGTTGGTTGACATAGTCAGAAAGCTGGTGGTTCATAAGGGATTCAAAGATCTTAGCAGGGAAGGGGAGGCAAGCTATGGGTCTATAGTTTGCTAAATGCAAAGGGTCCAGAGAAGGTTTTTTTAATAAGGGCTTGATAACTGCTCTTTTCTAGATCTCCGGATAGACTCCAGTATGAAACATGGCATTGCAGATGTCTTTAAGAGGTGAGGTAATGACGTCTGATAACTAAGACAGGTACTGCTTTTCTGTAAGAAGGCCCAAATTCCTTCTTCACCGCGATCTTTTCTCAGACCAGATCCCCAATCTTTGGAATCCAGACAGGTCTTGCTGGGACAGGTGGTTTTTCTTCAGTGGCCGTTGGCTTTAGCTTTGTATTACTTAGACTTCTTCTTGTTTCATTTAAGTCCTGTAAAACAACCAAACGATCTTTGATATCAAAGGTTTTTGGTTCCACCACTGAAGTCTGACTATCGAGGTCTTCGATTAACATTCTAGTACCAAATAAAAGTTCATACGGAGTGATTCCACCCAGAGAATGTCTTGGCAGATTATTAAGACACTTATTAGATGCTTGACCCACCCATCACCCGAACCTAATATCCTCGCTTTATGTCACGGTTTTTTCTCTCCACTACTGCATTTCCCTCGGGATGGAATGGACTAGAGTACCACAATGCAATGCCCACGCTGGCCATGGCCTCCTTGTAAGCTCGAGAGCTAAACGCAGGACCATGGTCAGCATGTAGGATGCCAATTGCATATGTGCCGATAAAGACTTGCAAATCTTTTATAAGAGTTCTGCTGTCAGCCGAGCGCTGGGGCCCCATCCAAATGAATCTCGTCTTAATATTTATGGGATCCCACTTTTCCGTGTGGACGTCTGTGTGTAGATAGCCTAATGCTGTCTAACAGAGGTGTCTGGGCTGGTATCTGGTCCGGTTCACAACTGCGATCTCTATTGCAGTCCTGGCAATTCATTGCAAAGTTATACATTTTCACGCTCATCCCCGGCCACCAGTATTGTGATTGTAAATCTATTAGAGATTTCAA
Organism: Lissotriton helveticus; assembly: GCF_964261635.1. Taxonomy (NCBI): domain Eukaryota; kingdom Metazoa; phylum Chordata; class Amphibia; order Caudata; family Salamandridae; genus Lissotriton; species Lissotriton helveticus. The sequence goes on from NC_136067.1 coordinate 1,572,990,177, forward strand.
GATCTCTTTGTGCCTCAGACCCATTCCCCTGTGTGCTTCTTGAATCAAGTAAGCCCTCCGGTTCGTGTTTGGAATTACTCTGTCCCCCACTCCAGGGATTCGAGCAAAAGGAACGGAATTCGCATCAATTAAGTATGTATTGTTGAGTGGATAGTTGAGAGGTAATGCCGCATAGTCGCCTTTTAATGAGGCTTTTACTGCCAGCATGGTTTCTCCATCTATTTGTTTTTTAGAGTGCTTTTTTGTAGCTACAGAAGCCGGTTGAACAGCTGCTATTGTGGCTTTGTTAGCCAATGAATTCCCTGCAATGTGAACACCATCACGTTGAAGACTCTGCCTATGTATCATGTGAGTCTTTCATAGTTCTTTCTGTAAAAGAACTACTTGTTCCCATAGTTTTTTATGCTTTATTGTGACACCTATCTCATCTTTGTAACCGTTTTCAATCCAGTTCTGCATGAAATTATCGTAAGATAGGACGCAATAATACGAATCGCACACTATTAGTGTCGGGAATTCGCGATCAGCATTCTCAAGCGCCATCTTTAAAGCTCGTAGTTCAGCTCGCTGTACAGTTTCTGAGTGATTCTGTTTTAGTGACCATTGGTCTGAATTTACCTATGCGCCAGCGACCTTTAACAATCGCGCATGCTGCATTGTAAACTTGTTTATCCACAATGTAGTGTTGTGCAGATACGTCTGTGTAGATTACACAGGTGTACTGTTCGAGAGGCAAAATTTCGATCGACAGAGGACATTCATGTTCGTATTCTAGATGATCTAGCTTTTTCATTTTGGGATCAAATGCATGTATCACGTCTGTTGCAGCAGGAGAATTAACCCATTGTATCCACTTTGGATCTAATGCCATAGCATTTGGAATGCTCGGTCTTGTTACTGCCTCAAGGGCTGATACTGCTGTTAAAACAGATATGCTCTTCCCTTGGGTTTGGGCTCTTTCTTTTGCTACAGCAGTTTTGACCGCAACCAGAATTTTCTCAGTATATCTGCATTTCATTTCAGCTTGTGTGTACAAGTGTGATTTATAAGCTATTGGTACCATTTTCCCCTCATTAGAGGTCAGGTATGTAAATCCGCATCTTCCTGGGATGACTCGGATTACAAGGTTGCGTTCATTTGCGCGTGTTTGCAGCTTTGTTTTAGTTAACATGTCTGTTTTTAAATAATCGTAGAATTTTTGTGTGTTTCTGTGTCCAATTAATTGGTTTGAAATCAGGTTTTATTAATTTCTTAGAGGGGTTTAACCCTCTTTGCGGAGTTTAGAATGTAAGTTCTTCCAAAATTCAGGAAACCTAGAATTGATTGTACGTTTTTCAGCATTTTTGGAGCTTGGAGTACTGCACACTTCTCTATGAAGTTGTCTGCTAGGCTTTTGCCTTCACTTGATAATTCATATCCTAAAAATAGGACATTGAGGTGGGCAATTCGTGACTTTTTAAAGTTGAATTTGAACCCTTCAGATGCGAACCCAAGTATAATGGTGTTCACTCTTTTCAAGTGTGTCTCCAGGTCATCATCTGTAAGATAGATGTCATCGACATAAGGTAATGCCTCATCATCATACATTTGTAGTAATTCTGTTACCCTGGCTGAAAATAGTCCTGGGCTGTTCTTGAATCCCTGGGGGAGACGACAAAATTGCATTGGGCCTCCATACTTGGGAAAGCGGTCAAATACCTGCTTTCTGGTGCAATGTTATGACAGAAGAAACCATTTGAAATATCTAATGTCGTTTTATATTTTTTGCGCACAATGTTATTCATTAGTGCTGCACTATGTGAGTTTTGTACTGCAAATGTTTTGCAACAAGAGTTTAGGTATCTGTAGTCCAAAACTAGACAATATGAATCGTCTGGTTTGGAGACAGGAAACAAAGAATTGTTCATTTGTGAGGTGCATGTTTCAATTACCCCCTGATATTCAAGTTGATCTAAGATCTCCCTGACTTGTTTTTTAGCTTCTTGCTTAACAGGATACTGCCTCTGTGCAGTAGGTTGATTTTTTAACTGAATTTTATGGTGAGGAGAATCCTCATCCCATCCTACATGATTTTTATATAATGCAGGGGCTTGGGCCAAGTGACCATTTTCTAGCATATGTGTTTTTTTTATGAATTGGAATGTGATTTGTGAAGGCAGGCATAATGATTTCTTTGCCATGTGGGCACGCCCTGACAAACTCTGGTGGCCAGTCTTTCTCTGCTAGAAGGATATCATAGCCTTTAGATAGATTCTCCAGAAGATTCATCAGGATCTTGCGAGCTATGGAAACTTCTGCTGTGCTGTCTAGCATTCTCTGGGCCCACTCTCCATTCTTGAGTTGTGTCCTCAGAATCCTCGGCATGTTTTATTTTAATACTGGCTACCTTTCTATTTGGGAAATTGTAATTTTTTACTTTGATGAGCAGGTTCCTTGTCTTTGGACTTGACGCACTCTTCTTTATGTTCTGACCGTCCTCTTCTTTCCAATTTCTGTGCGGAAGTCTGAAAAGATTGAGAGGGACGTGTATCATTATATTGATATCTGTCAGGTTTTCTTAAATTATCCCTATTTCTAAGGTTGTATCTTTTTTCAGAGGGCTCCCGTTGTGGAGACCTGTCCCCTCGTCCTGGAGATCTATTTCTCCGTTGGGGAGACCTTCATCTGGACTGAAACTGTTTTTCCCTGGGAGTGGTTTGTTTATTACCCTCCCACTTCTTTTTTGCAGTAATGAGATTATTCTTAATAAAGCTTTTTTCAGGATTTTCAGTTAGTTGTGGTTTTAGTGGTTTCCCACCAAAACTATCCCTACCAAATTCTTCATAGGATTTTTCAATTATTCTGGCAAGTTCAAAAGGTTGTTCCGCTATTTCTGTTTCTTTCAATTTTTGGTGGATCGCCACAGATGCTGCTTCTCCTTTTATGTTGGCTAATAGTATAGCCAAGACTTGCTTAAAGTCTTTCAGTAATTTCATACCTAGATTCAAAGCAGGCTCTGGACCGTATTCATTTTGAATCTGCCTTAATACGTCTGGTATAACCGCCATAGACGGAACACCATGTGTGTTTGTGTATATCGAAGCAAAGACTGTTCCCCAAGTGTCACAGTCCTCCACATGTGGTGCGATCCCCATTGGTAAACATATTGTCAGAATTCTGTGTTTTTCATGAGGTGTAGTATCAGGAAATACTGCCTCTGTTAGAGTAATTTTTTGAGCTAACCAGAACAGAATTTGTTCCCGTTTTGCGGGTAATTTGCCAATGACTGATTGTATAGTCTGTGGTGTAATTTTATTTGTGTTTCCTTGGTGAGGGGTGTGCTGTGGAATTTTTATTGCTGGTTGGACTGTTAAAGTCCTCATGGCATATTGGACCAATTGTCTATGTATTTTAATTAGCTGTTTTAGCTGAACCAAAGGTTCTCCGCTTGACATTTTTTCAGTGTCAGGATGTGGTGTATAGCTGGCTAGAACCGGCCATGTGGCTCCTGGTCTACCTAGTGGGCCGAGCCTGGTAATGTGATTTTGATGTTTTAGGGCGCCATTAAACCAGAGCTGATGCTCTTGGAAGGTTAGTGGAATTTCAACGTCATTGAAAGGGACGTATTCCTCTGGAGGTTCCTCTGCTTTGTAGTAGTGGAACTCGTGTGTCACAGCATTTTCTGCTGGAAAATGTATCCATGAATAGAATACCTCTGTCTACCGATATTCATGTGCTTCGACAACAAATATGACTATACCACCTCTTGGTGACACTCCATGATTTATAAGTTTTGTAAGTTACACTCTTTCTTACATTTATCGGGTTGATTACTGCATACGGATTGTTTTGTTGGAAACTTGTGTCTTACGGTAAAGGTTGAGTTGCCAAAGCATTGCTTTCATCGTCGCTTCCCGTCATTTTACTGACTGAAAGTTTGCAGAGCAGGTTTCAAGGGAACAAAGATTAGGTGCACAATATTTTGGAACACTGTATCCTTCAACGTTGACTAAACCAAAAACTAATACATAGGATTCTCGTTCTACTAAGTTTTGGCGGATATTAACCTTTTACCCACTCCAGACGTCTATTGGAGTTTTTACGGGAAAAAGGGGTCTGTGTGAAAAGCACGACTGAGTTACTTCTAGCGTTAAATTATCGCCTTACCAAATGTTGGGCGCCATGTAGTGTAGTTCCTATATTCCCAATAGGCTCTGCGCATTGGAATAATATAAACGATAGTTTAGACGTGGGACTTACGTCGACTAGGTCTCTATTGAATATGTTAGACTTAATTATGAATGCCAGCTAGCTCAGAGGTCACTAGAAACTTTCTTGAGTACACAAGAAGGGATTAGTTTCTGACAACCGCATAAACATGACAACTTTGCTCCCTCCATAATAAGGAGTATACCTCCAGAGTCGCGGAAACAATAGATAACTATTTTACTCAGTCAATCGTGCATGCTTAGTTTCACCAGAAAGCGCAGAGAAATAGAGAGACGGGCGTTTTCAATAAAAGAGGGTATTTATTGAACAGTCTTCTTTCTCATGCAAGAGAAGTGAGTTGCTACATTTGCAATACTTGTCATAAAGTAAAGTGCGTACAGTAAAATGAGTAATATGAAATAATACTGTAAAAGCATGGTATGGTTTCTAAGCCTTACAGTGTTTAAAATAGATAAAATATATACATTGATAATATCATGACTAAACGTACTCAACTGGTGCTTCTATGATACGCCTACCCTGGTGTACCTAGCCTAAGCCTAGTACGTGGGAAGGAGTAAGTGAGCTGTATTTTCAGTTAAGATAGTTTCTGCCAAGAATCTGAATCAAGAATTCTCTAAGGGTCTAATCAGCTCCTTACCTTGGTTATAGAATGAAGGATGTCTTGTATCTCTCCCTCAGGACTCGATCTCCCAGCAACCCGCAAAGATGATAGGGAAACACTGGAGCCGGATTTCTCTGCAGGAGAAAAGACAGCGTCTCTCTCAGTGCGTCAATGGGAGGGTCGGCTTCCTTCGGCACTCGCTACAGCAGGGCGTCGGGCAAGTAGATAGCCGATCTGCTCCAAACCACCGTGTGCTTTGCTAGGGCAGATGCTGGTATATTTATACCTGGAAGGTGCCGAGTTTGTCGTAAGGTTGTACATAAGACGTCACTGAGAACTCGCAGTTCTTTCAGGACTCCTAGGAAAAATCAATACAGAAGCTGGGGGAATTCCCGGGCTGCTGGAGGCTTGGTTTGTTTAAGAACGCGTTGTGCTTTCTAGGAGTCTATGGGAATAGCCTTGCCGTATTTGGACTGCATTGGCTATGACTTAATATGGGTATGATTCTTATGCCTTCATAAGGATATGATTTGATATAACCACATAAGGGCATAAATCGGTATATTTAAATAGATTCCTAGGTACGTTTACAACAATCTGATTGTCCTGAATACTTTATTTTTTTAGAGAATATGGGTAAATTATCCATTTTTTCATGGAATATTTGTGGTTTAAATGGCAAAAAGAAAAGGGGATTGATCGCTCAAAGTTTTCAGATGTTGCAATTTGATGTGTTGTGTGTACAAGAAACACATATTGAATTGAATAATCGCAAGTGGTTGAATGATCTGGGCATTGAAATTCTAGGGTGTACCAAACAAGGCTCAACTACACAAGGGGTAGCGATTTTTATGAGACATGGTCTAGGGGTTCAAAACGTGTAAAAGAGGATGTGTTGGGGCGCTGGATAATTGTTGAACTAAATGTCAGTGGCTCTCCTGTTTATGGATCTAATAGGGATGATCCATGGGTGTTTCATTACTTAAGTATGGAGTTGGCAGCATGACCAGCCCCCCTTATCCTTTGTGGAGACTTTAATCTTCATTTGGAGGGTGATTTTGATATAACGAGTGATTGCCCATATATGGGTAAAAAAAAGGTTAAAATGTTTAAAGCTACAGAAGGACTAGTTAGAGAGTTTGTTTTCATGGATATATGGTTTGCTCATAAAAGAAATGTTCCAGGAAATACTTTCTATTAAGCTCCCAATAGAAAGCATGTGTGTTTAGATTATTTGTTTGTCTCTTCTGAAAAGGTAACAAATGCTAAAATAGAGATTATACCGAGGATAATCTCGGACCATAATACGGTGGTATTAAAGCTTGACATGAGTGCTCGGCTTCAACCTAAGATGTGGACCTTTGAACGTCAACTTTTATTAGATCCTGAGTATTGTACACACATGTGTAACTGGATTACCGAATTCCTTAAAATTAATCGGGAAACTGCTCCAAATCCTATTGCTTGGGATACATTTAAGACAAGGGGTGCGGGGGGAAAGCACTAAGTTAGTTGATAGCTAAATAGCGGAAAGTACAGGTTGAAATTAAGGATTGGATGAAGCAGTTAAAATTATTAGAAATTGAGCTTATGGGAGAGGTAATCCATCAGCAAAACACGGATGAAACTCTAAAAGCCATTGCATTTTTGAAAATGAGATTTCACAGGCATTTTGCAACGAAGGACGCAACAAATCCTGCCAAGTATAGGGCTCAGATTTATGAAGTTGCGGAAGATTCCGGTAGGATTTTAGCTAGGAGATTGCAAAAGCAGGAAGTATCTAATAAAATTCATAGGATACAGGACCATCTTAATAAAATACAGGAATCTCCGGTTGAAGTTCTGAATCTTTTTCGTAAATTCTATACTAATTTATATACAGAGGATAAAATTGTTGATGTAGAAGGGAAATTGATTGAGTTTAGCTCTGATATCGAAACCAAGATTGTTTTAGAAGATCAAGATATAACGTGGGAAGAAGTAGAGGGAGCAATATTATCATTGGCTATGGGTAAAGCATTCGTTCCGGATGGTATCCCGCTTGAATTGTATAGAACATTTCGCCAGGTTCTAAGACCGGAACTTATGACATTATTTCTTGCAGCCCAACATAGTGTTGCACCAGTCTAATGGAAAAAAAAAACCCACTATCATTGTTTTTTTTAAAAAAAAAGGGTAATCCTGAGCTGTATCCTTCTTTGTGTAGACCGATCTCATTGATCAACTCGGACAGTAAGATTTTTCTAAAATTATAGCTTCACATGTGGGGGCAGATATAACTCCTCTTGTATCTACTGTTCGGCACGGGTTTATCCCTGGGAGGGACAAGGATGTTCATGTGAGATGGGTGATAGCTCTTCTAGACTGGGCTCAGGCAACAGATTCTGTGTTGGGGTGATCCTGTTGGACGCCAAGAAGGTGTTCAACAGGGTCTCCTGGCAATATATGTGGGAGGTATTGGGCTGGAAGGGTTTCTGTCCACAGTTTATACAAGCAGTTAAGACTCTATACATACGTCCGGTGGCTACTATTTGCATATCCGGTCTCGAGTCTGAACCATTCAATATTAGTAGGGACACAAGGCAGGGGTGCCCATGCTCCGCTCTGTTATTTGCCTTGTACATTGATTTATTTTTGAATAAATTAAACCAACATTTAGGTATCAAATCAGTCAGCCTTTGCAATATGGAGTACAGAGCATTAGTGTATGCAGACGATATAGTTGTAGTATCTAGAGACATTGCAACAGCTCTGCCTGCGATAAAGTTATTAGCGGGGCAGTTTGGTTACTTTTCAGGCTATAAACTGAATATAGAAAAAACTGAGGTACTATACTCTGGTAAAGATCCTCTGGCGGATGTGACAATAATTCCTGAGGCAACATATCTGGGAGTAAAAATCACATCCATGGTGCGTAAGATCCCTGATTTGAATATCCTCCCAGTGTTAGAGAAGGTAAACGCAACCTTGTAATGATTAGATCATCTTCATCTATCCCTTCATGGCAGATGTAACGTATTAAAAATTATGATTCTCTCAAAATGTTTATATATGTTCAGAACAATCACGCTAGACTTCCCCACGCCTAGTTTTTTAAAATTAGAGAGGATATGTTCTAGATTTTTGCAGGGATATCGAAGATCAAGAAAAGCATATAAGAAAATTGTCCTGCCTAGACATCGGGGGGGCTGGAGCATTCCACATTTTATAATGTACTACTGGGCTGCTATGATGCAAGTTATGGGACTACTAGTTGTGGGGACTAAAGCCCATATCCCCATAAGCCACAGACCTTCAATCTACAAATTTGGGCTGGGAGAAGATGTTAATGGCTGCTTATTAAAGTTCATTGAACCCAGCTATTATAAAAAAACAAAGTTTAGGATACTTAAGGCGGCTTACATGGTTTGGAACCAAATTAAACGAAAATAACGGATTTGAAAGCTGAACGCTTATACTCCTTTCTTGGCCTCTGGGATATTGGCAATATATTTTCGGGATTTGGTAGTATTTAGATGGATATTAAAAGGAATTTGGTGTGTGGGGGACCTGTTTGATCAACGTTATCTGTTAACATTTACAGATTTACAGGAAAAGTATGGATTAGATAAGCAAGATTTTTTTAAATATTTGCAAATTCAAAGCTTTCTTGTCAAACTGGGTCCAGACACAACACAACAATTTGGGATCATTTCTTTAATTGAAAAAAATACAAAGAAAACACCAATAGGGCAAATTAGTCAAAGTTTTTCCGGATGATTTGGAGGACCGTAAAACAAAATGGGAAAACAAACTGGTGATTAATATAAGTAAGTCAATGGAACTTGCGAATAGTGTCTTAATGACAGGAAGATTATGCAGGCAGCATTATATGGCCCTTTACGATTTAAATTATTCTCCTTGTAAGGTGGCTCGATGGGGTGCGACAGCAGGGGATAAATGTACTCACTGTGGATTATTTTTGGCTGACTCATCCCATATTATCCTGTCCTAGATTAGGGGAGTTTTTTCTAGAAATTGGAGATTTTTAAATACTATATTTGGAACCCCTATGATAATTACAGGAGACTTGGTGATTATTGGTGTAGGCTCTGATAGGATGGCCAATGTAAGATCGGAAGTCTCAGTAGCCCTTTTATTTATTCTAAGGGCGGTGGTACGGGCGAGAATGATGGGTGTTAAAATTTGGTCTCCAATAGCGGATTGGATATCTTAATTGGTTGGGTAATTAGATATTATTTTGAAATCTCTTATGCTGCGGGGAGGGCCTATAGGTTGGGGAGTGCTCAAAGTGGGTCAAAGGGATACCAATTTGCGAAGTTAGGCAATGTCTTTACAATAGAATGTGTTTATCTCTGTACTGTTGAAGTTGAACCCTGCCTTTTTGTCTTCTGCTTTTCTGTGTGGCATCTTTGCTTTAGCTCTGAGTTTGATGTTCTTATCATGATTCTTTTGCTGCTACGCGGTATTTGCATTAATGTTTATGAATTGTATCATAACCATATACTGTATTATTTGGTATGCCTTGGTGAAAAAGGGTTGAAAATAAAAAAAAAATAAAAAAGGTGCATAATTAAATAAAAATAAAGGACAAATATGTGCATGTGACTCATGCACTTATGTGTTCTTTGTTTTTATTTATGCCAAAGGAATAGTACAATGTTGAAGGTGCCCAGTGACAGAGTACCTCCATCGGGAATCCGCTTCTAGGACAATGCCAGCACAACTGAAAAATCTAAATCAATTCAGCACAATCCAGCCCCCCCCCCCCCCCCAACAGTTACAGAGTAATGTTAGCCAGCCACGGAGTCCACCGCATCGAAGTGGTGAGCCGCTTATGAAAAGGCAAATACTCTGTCAAAGTCAATGGAGGATCAGCCAGCCCACATCTATATAGGGCGGGCGGGAATCTGACGAATGGACAGGGTTCTTGTAATCTCCCCCACAGGGAGATGACAGGAGTGTCACCAAAATCTAAATACGGCCCTTTGTGTTGTTTGAATGTATAAGGTCAGACATGCACCAGGAAAGAAACATAACATATTGATGAAGTAAAAGTCACCTCCTGTTCTGACTCATCAGATTGTCACCTGAGGTTTGAACAGAACAAATACAAAAATCCATAAATGCAAACCAAATGAAACTTAGACCAGAGACATGTGGACTGTGGAAGATTGGAAAGTGGTGGTTAAACTGGGATACAGGAGTCAGGTCAAGTAGTAACAGTCATCTAATCAGATAGCAGTTGGACTGTTTATAGGACTGTTTAAGCCACCAAGTAGTTAAAACAATTTGGCTCACAATTGGTTGGTGGTATGGTTCCTGTATGCTCACATTGCTCACTGTATTTGGCATTTCATGCACCGTTTTTTGTTCTTCCAGTTGCTCTCACATTGCCATTTTCTGTGGCTTTATACTCTGAGATGGTGTCTGCTGTAACCTTGGCCTTTGTTCTCCTGATTGCTACTCAACAGTACTGCTACTCTTGTGTGTCTGCTAGTGCTTTTGAGCTCCGGAAAGCTCTCTGAGTACTTTCTGAGCTTGTCAACTCCTATTACTCATGGATCTTCGGATGAGTGACATTTGGATGGGGATTGTGCTCTGCCTTTATACTCTCGTATGCTTTCTATGTATGATGCTATGGAGGTTAGCTATAGGAATGGTATGTGCATTCCCTTTAATACCTCCGAGAAAGGGAGAAACCTGTGCCAACCTGAGTTGGAGCAAGACAAGTCATTACGCATCAGTGTTTTTCTCTTTTTTCCAGATCCCAGGTTTCCACTGACAAGGACATCTAGGCTCAAGATTATCTACTTTTCAGCCTGTCACTCCTAATTTTGGTGGAGAGTGATGAACTAGCATTAGAGACAGTTTCATTTACTTTTACCACAACCTTCCTAGGTCAATACACCTTCACTTTCAGAACCCAGCTACCCCTCCAATCACGTTTCTACTGCATCTCTGCTCTGGGACTGCAAAATGCTCCTCTGTCTTTGTCTAGGTTTGAACTATATAAATACGACACGCATACACTCCAGTGCCCTTTTGTACACACTACCAGTCAAAGTTTATTGTCTGGCTATTCAAAGGCATTAATGTGTTTGCCATCTGTGACTTTGAACACACCATTGTTAGTTGGAAACAAAGACAAACTTGTAGGGTTACCCATGAGATTATACACCAAAATAATATTTAATATACTTTTCCTTTATTCTAGAACATTTGTAATAAACATTACAGTGTAAAGAAATATAGGTAGAGATTAATACAAGCTGTCTTCAAATCTGTTTTAAATGGTGCTCTCTAAGGGCCTGGTTTAAACAGATTTGACATGCCTATCTTTTTATGTGCACAGTTCTCTGTCTGACTGTGGAGTCTCCATACTCGTAAACTTATTATTAAAATGCTTTTTTGAGAATTCCAAAACAAACGTAAACTTACGCAACAATGTAAGTTTACATTTGTGAATCAGGCCCACAATGCACCTGTGAAAGGGTGCACTATACAGAGTCATTCATCAATGAAAAAGGGTATATTAAATATGCTCAGGCCAGTAGAACCACAAATTTCAGTTCAATTCCTGGCACATAGATTCCGAATATAAGCAAAGTACTATGAGTGTGTACTCTAGGACAGTGTTTTATTAACACCATGGCCCACTTTTTAAAGCAACAAACCTTTGCAACTTTTTACATTTGATGGACAGGAAGACATGAGAAGGGGTGATTTCTTAATGTAACTAAAGTATTGTGTGGTAGGGCATTGTCATATACAGAAAACACACCTTCCATTGAAATGGCCACTACATTTGCACAGACTTACAGTTTTATTGATAAAACGATATAGCATACAAGCAACAATTGTTGGAGATTGAATTTCTGTGAATATATATCATAGTACACCAACCATCCATTTGTCTCAATTTCTTAATCCTATTAACATATCTGTTCCCAGCATACTTATCCTAACGGATAAATGGATGCAGTTCAATTACAGGTATTTATATTGTGTTCTGTATTGCAAAACAAAGACATCCTACAGCCTTTCATTTCATGTTCCCTACACTCCAGCAAGATTGTCTGACAAGTCACTTTAAAAACACTTCTCTCTTTCCAGTCAGAGTTAAGAGAGCAAGCATCAATTTGTTGGAATATAATGCCTGACATTCAACCTCTGTCTTCCAAGCACCTGCTAATGTGATAAGATAAACATTGAATTTAAAGGCATCTTAATTTATTGTACTGACTTTCCTGACACACCAAAAATCTCCTCTGCAACGCACAGTTTGGGAACACTGTCCTAAGGCAAAGTAGGTTCACAAATCTAGAGTTTTACTGTGGATTTTCAGATTCACATACTTATGAGTAAAAGCTGTTACTCTTACTAAGTTCAATAATACTCAATGTAGCAATTTAGCAATAACGGTTAAGTTAGTCCAGACAGAGTTAGAATCTTTAAGTGACTTTCCTAAATACATTTAGGTCTTGCCTACAGATAGTCTTAGATGCTAGTTTTTGGTAGTTTAGTTTCTAAAAAAAAACTGTGCATACAGTGGAACCTTAGGTCAAACCATTGCCTATGATTGCATGGCTTTATTGTCTAAATCAATTTAAGGCTTTGGATATCACATCTTTCTTCTGTCTTCGTCTTTTTTCTCTCACCTGGAAAATCTTAACCATCAATTTAATTGGATGAGTTTTATCCTTCCTCTGAGATGGTACCAATGAATTATATTTGCAATTGTTTTAGCGCTCCATGGCAGTGCATCGTTTTTAGCTCTCTCACCACTATTTGCTGTCTATCTGATAATCATCTCATCAATTGATTTCTCCTACCTCTGCATCCCACTTCTCTTTTTAATAAAATGGGTTTTCCATGGGCTTGGATGCTACACACTCCTTCCAGACTGCTTGCTTCTGCCTATTTGTATGGCATCCATGTGTATTAGATATTTCTCAATTTCCCTTATCATAATGACCATCCACCACATGAAACTATAATTTTGTAATTGAGTATAACATAAACAAGTCATTACAGGATGACTTGCATACACACTCATGTGCAGGTAGGTGCGCAAAAGGATAGACATCTTGGCATGTTACTTTTCATGAATTATGACAATCTATTCCAAGATGGCTTCCCCTGTAGCTACAAACATGGGTACACACCTGTGGCTATCTTGAAATAATATTTTGACAAAATCATTCCAGGATGGGTATCAATGCTTGTACTGCTAGAGGAGGCTCATGTAGACACAAGCACAGCCACCTTGGAATGATAAGTATACTTCATGAGTAAAAACAACCCAAAATGAACAACCTGTCATGTTTTTTCTGGTGAACTTGTTTGAATGGAGTTGGCCATAAACAAAGCCAGATAGAACAGGACAGCTTTTAAAATGCAATCTCTATGGGTTTTGCTAATGCTTGTACAGATCTGTAAGTGGATAAATGCAATCAGGGTGCTCTCCGCTATCCATCCCTCCCCTCGCTTTAAAATCAGTATCACAAAAATCTAGGAATGCAATCTTTTTTTCTAAAACTCAAGATTTTTTAAGGGGGATTTGAGCAGTCCTTCCACCATATTTCCATGCATATCAAATAATCTCAAATAGAAAGAAAATTCCCCAATGCTTTACATCACATAAAATAGCTAATTTGGAAATCAGCTATGTCACTTATTTTTATTTTTCTTATTACATCTATTATTTTCCTAATAGGTGATTATGAAAAAAACATATAAGTGTACAAGTTGGATTTTCACCTTTAGTACTATCATATAGTATTCAAAGAGAAGAGATCCAGGATGATGACTCACTTTGAAGGTACTATTATCATACTGTTCAGAGACACTTTTGCACTGGGTTCTCAACATGTCGTGCTACCTTTGTCCTTAGTAATTTTCTCTAATTTCACAGTTTTTGCTTAACACTTACCCTTATAATAAATGGCTTAGATGGTCATTTTTATTCCTAATAGCTGTTGCCATGTAGTCACAGCTGGCAGAAGTTACAAAAATCATTATATCTATTTGTCGATGACACTCAGCTCCTTTTTACTTCTGGAAGGGGGGCTGAGTTTGACGGAGAGAGCATCCGGGGTTGTCTTGGGGCTGTTTTTGAATGGTTCCAGCTAAACAGCCTCAAGTGCAACCCAGATAAATCTGAGGTGCTCTTCTTCGGGTGTCAGTCAGACCCAAGCTGGAAGGAGTGGTGGCCGGTGAATATGTTCCCTCCCGTGTCGTCTTCTCTGATTGCCAAGAACCTGGGGGTCAAGATTGACAACGGCTTGACACTCAAGTCCCAGATCCTTGGATTGACCGGTACTTGTTACGGCCTTCTCAAGATGCTGCGCAAGTTCCTTCCCCTGCTCTCGCTGGCGCATAGGAAGATCACGGTTCAGGCCCCTTTTGGCTCGAGACTTGACTACTCAAATGTCCTTTATTTGGGCTTGCCGGAATACCTTCTCCAAAAGCTACAGGTAGTCCAGAACTCGGCGGCTCGTGCCATTTTTGGCCTGCATCGCCGAGCGAGAGCTTCGGAACTTCTGCTTTCTTTGCATTGGCTGCCTATCCGGAAGCGGATTGCTTTCAAAGCACTTACGCTGGCGCATAAGGCATTCCATGGTGTAGGAGCGGAATATATGCAGAAACGGCTCGCTCTCTACAAACCAACTAGAGCTCTAAGATCGGAATCTCTTTGCCTTGCCGTTGTCCCTGCTGTTAAAAAAGCAAGGGTTGGGGGGCGTTCCTTTAAACACCTGGCGCCTCGGCTCTGGAACACTCTTCCTTTGGCGCTCTGCAGTACTTCCAATCTGTTGGCCTTCCGAAAGGATTTGAAGACGTGGCTCTATGGCCAGTAATCTGCTTGCGCTTCTGTTTCTGTGTGCCTGCCCTTTGCAGTTTGTTGTGGGTTAGGAAGCGCCGGGACACTCTTCGGAGTAGCCGAGCGCTATATAAGACACCCATAACATAACATACCATAACATAACATAACATTTGCATTCTTTTTTGCCTGATAAAATGATTAACCAATATATCTGTGAGAACTCGCAGCTCTTACATTTTAAGATTACTTCTCTTTTTCAAAATTTTTATGCTTTTATTTCTAAATCTTATTTTTCTTTTCCAACCTCCACTGTGAGTGGGATTATTTTGGAGGGAATAGCAAACTCAGATCTTAGATGGTTCTAATTTGCTTGGGTAAGTTCACTCATTATCCTATGAATAATTCATATAACAATATGTTCACCCCACCACCTTATTCTCACTTTATACATATGACAAATAAGCATGAATAGTCAGAAATGTAGTATCTCTGCCTCGTGGTCTGCGAGGCCACAAAAAATCTATTGTTTTCCTTTTTTGTACATTTACCCCCCATCTGAGCCAGGGGCAAGGTGATTTAAATTCAGTGACAAATATGAAAATTAAACAGCACCTCCACAAGCAGTATTATTTATTTGTATCCAATTTAGCTAGAATTTTTTTTTTGAGTGCAATCTGCTAAAGATAGGAATTAAGTGGCAAATGAAGTAAATACAGTACTTTCCAGTAAAATATGCAGCTGCAGCCACGGTATCACAGAAATCCACTAGACCTCACACTTCATTTTTTCATCAAAAATGTGTTCATGAAAAGTGAACAATTCAAATCAACTCCTATTGTCAGTGGCATCCTCAAGACAATGGCTATTCAATGCTAACACTTGCAAAATAACAAAATAAATATACAAGCGTAGCATAAGAAACATATTATTATTATGTTTCTTTCTTGACACAACTCACAATCATGCGGTCTTTGACCCCTGGGAGCTGTATTATATAATTTAAAAATGTAACATTACAGTGACTGGAGGCCATACATCTATTTCCACTGTGTATTTTATGCTACTTTTCTCATAAGACAGGCAAAGATATGGTTAAAGTAAATTCTTGAAAAGTCCTAAAATGTATTTTCTTCTTAGTTTTAAAAGTCTGATTTAATGTTGGAAACATAGTTTTGATAACCTGTAAATGTAAGAAATTAAATGAGAGGGGTAGGTACCAACCTCTTAATCCTTGTGAGGTTGAAACCTCGAAGTCACTAAAGTAACTTGAGCTCAACACCCAAGTAGCTATAGCATAAAGCAAGTAGGCTTACATTAGCACAATATGTTAAGTAAATATGCAGTACTAAAACAGTAATAAAGTGGAAATGCAAAACAATAAAAATCCCAAAATTAATTAGAAGAAATAGAGTAAAATGTAATAAATACAATATAAATAAAATGATAACAAAAAAGGGGAACCATAGACATGAATCAACAATATGTTATGTAGAAATAGACCCACGAAACAAAAGTGCCAATGATAGTCAATGGTCACAGTATGACAGTCACAGAAGGTAGATGCAATATGACACTGGCCGCGATGGAACATGAGTCGGATACACTAACCAGGTTTGCCCTGGTAAAAGGTTTTACCTTCTGATTTTAATCTTTTAAGTCCCAATCCACCACAGACATTAACGTCTCAAGCTCTCTGGACCTAAGGGGATGCAGTTAAAGATTCACAGAATCCAGTCCAGGTTTAGTTGCAACTGATCAACTGGGTAGTTGTAGGAAAAGTCTCTTGGAGCTTGTTATTTCACTGCAGCTTTGATGGGAGGTCATCCTTACGAAACTTGGAGTCCACTTCTCTGTCCTGGGTACAAGAGGCCAAAATGGTCCAGTCTTCTAGGCTCTTTGTAGGTCTCAGGCAGCAGGTTCAGTCTTCTTCTAATCTTCTACAGAGCCACATTCTAGAGGTCCAGGAGTGTTCTGACCTGGGTGCCTAAAAATGCCACATACTTGACACAAGCTCAAGTTTGTAGGTGGGAATGGGGACACCCTAACTAATGGGTTAAATGTTCCTGGGGCTAGCCTTACCCACTTTGGGCATTTACAAAATGGCCAAAGTCTTCAGCCACACAACACTTAGGCGCAGATTATGATTTTGGTTGAAAAACATTCCGACCGACTTGGTTCCGGAATGCTTTCCAACTGACTCAGGTTTGAGGAGTCTGACCGATTGATTACGATGTGTGCGAACACCGTTCTGTCAGACTTCCATTCACATGGGCGCCTGTGTTCAGAACGACAACCCAGGCTCCCATTGAAAAAGGGGGTTGTCCCGGAAAACTTGCACCCTGTGGCGGGCACCCCATTGTGCCTGCCACACTGTGCATTGTTGTAAAGAGGGGTCCCATGGGTACCCCCAAGGGGCCCATTTGGAGGCCTCTGGGTGAAAGAGAGCCCGCTTCCGGTCCCCAATGTAAGTGTCTGACAGCCTTTTTATGTCGGAGAGACCAAGTGAGAAAGGCTGTCATAATCAGACATCGTAATGGGTTGATCGGAAATGCAGCCCGTAAAGCTCTAAGATTCAGCTTTGACCAGCTCGGACTCTCCAATACCGGTTGGAACTAATTCGGACTGCCTTGTATCATAATCAGTCGGTCGTAAATGTTACTGAGTCTGTAAGAAACACAGGTTCCGACATGGATTCGGATGAACCGAATGGCATTCAGGGCCTTTCCGGCCAACATTGTAATCGCCCCCTTAGTCTCTGAGTGTTTATGTGGGGAGTGTGCTATGGTAATCCTATTGGCTTCTCACATTTAACACTAAAGTCCAGTTGTATGCAGACCTGTACCCCTAAGAACTCAGAGACAGTAGTCTAGTAAAAGAAACCTGAGCTTTTGGCAACCAGGCAGTGAATAAACACAAATTGGTTTGTCTTTCAGTTCCCCTCCTTTGCAGTGTGCCCCAAATAGAATATGTTGACCTAGCATACCTGTCAAGTAGGCTTTGAAATAAGAATGTCAAAAAGAGGCATGCTGTGATTGTGGCCCGTTTGGCTCAGGGGGGGGGGGCAATGAAGGGCCCTGCCCAATGTGTCTGCTGATACTTGTCTGAGATAGGGGTGGCTTTTGGAAGTGTGCCCTAAGTGTCATATGAAAACCACCAGCATATTTCTTTTGCAGGTCTTTTTGATTACTGTAAGATCTGACACTGTGATGTCCACAGGCCATCATGTCAAGGGCACATAAATAACTCCCCACACTCAAAGCTTTTTGTCCCTGTCATTGAAGTTCACACCTCACACAGGTGTATGCTACACTTATAATATGATTTAGTAAAAAACAGAAATCCACTGAAAGAAAGTAAAGATTACAAGGATGTTAAACTCAGGTATTGTAATAGCATCTTAGCATATGTTAAAAAATGTAATTCCATTACAAAAACAAAGGTTAGAGTGACATTATAATTTGGAGTTGAAGTTAGAACTAGTATTTGAAAAGTGAAAAGAAAAGACTGAAATGTAGCATAGATTAGTCAACTAACAATCAATTGTTTCCCTGTCATGCATATGGCCTTACAAATTACATCAGTCCTATGTTAAATTATATAGTTGATGACAGCACTGATGACATCCTTGTGGACGTCATCCAATGATTGTGACAATGTGCTATAGGTGTTCTGCACCGGGAGTAATTCAACAAGCTGAGTTATGCCCAATTGTCCATTGCCAGTCAATTGATCATGAGCATAACCTTTGGCAACAAGCTAGACACCTAGCATAACTGTCATCTAACCCACATTTGGGGGCTGTTACCCTTTTTAATGAGACTCATCGCCAATCTAACAAATTGGCACCATAGACTTTAATGAAGCCATCCAGGAGCAGATTTACTAACATTTCATGCAACGCAACATTGCAAGACAACTTGCTGTGCTGCATTGCGTGAAAGGGAGACAGCAGAAATGTACCGTATTTACTCAGATTTGGCTCATCTCCGATGCCTCCTAGTCGGCCAAGGGTGCCTGCGTTATGGGCAGGATTGTTCTTGTGAAGAAACGGACACCTTCCTTCACAAAAACAATTGTTTGAGCCATTTTCCTGTTTCTGTATGTTCTGCTACATGGCAAAATCTCAGATTTACTCAACTTAATACATTTGGGATTGTGTGAAACACCTTACACCTTGAGTGATGCAAGGACAATGCAAACCCTTAGTAAGTCTGGACCCCAAATTTTTAACCTTCAACACCTAACAAAGAATATTAGTTTTCTATTCACCTTAATGGGTTCATCCTCATAATTGCCACATTTCGTTGTTGGTTTAAGATACAGAAATTAAGTGGGGGAAGCAATGGGAGTAGTTTAGTGAGAGAACAGTGGCACAGTTTCCATTGGTGCAACAGGTGCAGTGGCACTGAGTCTCGAATGACCCACTGAACCCAGCATGGTGGCCCATGACACACTGACTACGCTACTGTAAGAAAAGTGAGTAGGTGATAAGCTAATTAATAGGAGGAATGTGAGGGGATAGGGAAGTAACATTTTGTATAATTGATAAAGAATCCATATTTCAATATATACAACAATATAAAATTCTGTCTTATACATCAAAGGGAGGTCTACAAATAATCAACAATTGAAATTACAATAGGAAAGTGGCTTAGATGTTCACCTGAGGATCACGCATATTACAATGCACAACATAATGTGCGTAGAAAGTTGATCATGTGTAAAACGTATGAAATAATTAAAATATACATTATGGATTCAAAAGTTATTTTTCTGCCCATTTAATGAAAAATAAGGATATCATTGTGACAGCTGACCATTAGTTACAGTAATGTTTGCCAAAGAAAATGACTTGATTCAGTACAATCATTATATTTCCATCATCCCATGACACAAGTAGTGGTTTACTCTACAACACCTATTCTGAAGGTGAAGAGGAAAAGAAAGAATAGATGTAGTAAAAGCTACAAATGGGATTGTCATGCCTTATCATAAAAGAAAACCTATTGGGAGACTTGGTTGAGTTGCAGGAAATGTATTGGGGTCCCATATTCAGATGCAACAGAGTTCTCAAGAAACTGGCCCCAACTAAATTCAAATTCCCTTGCTCACTTTGCCACTGGAATCAAGTTAGCCTGGCTGATGAGGGGTGTTAGCCCAAAACCAGTCCCAGGATGCTTGTTTCAGATCCAGGAAAGACCTTGCTTGGCAGTTCGGGCTGGACTGTTCCCATGAGGAACAGGGTGAAGACTGATTTGCATATGGCTGGGTCTGAACTGGGGTTGCAAAGTGAGCTAAAGAACGATGATGGATTCAACCAAGATCTAAGACTGGGGTTGAGTGTATGAAAAGTTTCAGTGACCCATCCATCATCTCCTTGTGTTTGATTTGCTTGCGCTTACTGAGGAGGGTATGCCCAGACATAGGTCCCTTGCTCACTTTGCCACTAGATTCAAGCTAGCCTGTCTGATGATGGGTGTTACCCCAAAACTGGTCCGAGGATGCTTTTTTCCGGTCCAGGAAATACCTTGCTTGGCAGTTTGGGCTGGACTGTTCCCAATAGCAACAGGATCAAGACAGATTAGCATATGGCTGGGTCTGAACTGGGGTGATGAAGTGAGCTAAAGAACAATGATGAATTAAACCGAGATCTGCGACTGGGGGTGAGTGTCTGAAAAGTTTCAGCTCTCCGTCCATCATTTCCAGTAAGAGTCATCGGACAGTAGGCCTGCTCTGTGTTGTCTTGTTGTGAACCAATACCTTGAGTTCAATACTTTAAAATATAACAACTTTATCTTAGCTTCATGGGGTATCCTGTCATGTGTTTCTAGCAAGTAGGATCAAATGTCTTCAGTGTATTCCTTTCTTAACATGGTGTGCCAGCACTAGTGGAGCTTTCAACTGTTTTAGCATACAGGAGTTCAATTAGAAGATTAGATAGACCAAAATAGTACGCTCTTATATAGCCAAACCTGATCAAATCATTTAGAATGGATGATGTGAGAAGGTCAATTCAAGGAGGACCTAGGAGGTTTCCCATTCTGCTGCATACTTATCTAAAATGCTAATATTGTTGGTCAGTCAGACCCAAGTTTTGTCTTCTTTTGTGGAAAGGCCTGAATTCTCCATTGGACAATGTCTAGTCAATTGTGGTGAGCGTCAGAGTAATCCAGGCCTAGTTCTCCAAGGGTTTTTTGTTTATTTAAATTCCAATATTGCCCACTAATGGGTAGACATATGTAGCAGAATGTCACCCAAATGGAGTTTGTTCCTTTGTTAACATGCCTTGACCTTGTTAGTTGTTATATGGTTAGATCCATGACCTGTGCTAGATGTCTGGCCATAAACTGGCAGAACATGGTTAGCAAAATGTAGAATATTTATTTCTAACTGCTATGATGTTTGCCACATCTGATTTGCATAGTAATATAGTTTTATTTCAGGAAGTTGAGATCACCTGAGGTAGCATGCACCCGGAGAGTTCTGGTTTCAAGCAAGCTCTATTGGACCCATGGATGGAGTGTCTGACATCTGCATACATTTGCTGCAGTGTGTCCAACTTTTTGAAAGCAGAAGCATACCAATAATATAGTTGTAGTGAGGTGCCACTAGCATTTTCATTATCAGAATTTGCCACACAATGACAAGTCTAGTTGTGTCCATCTGACAAAGTCTGAAGCTCTATGTTTAAAAAAGGAGTTCAGATTATTGCAAGTAAAGTTTTCAAGTTGTCTATTAATTTTGATTCCATCACATGTGAGACCTGTTGTAACTCATTCCATTAGATAGCCATGTACACCGATCTTGGTAGTGATGAGTATGGATTCACCCTCTTAGATATTTGACTTGACCCGCAATTTTGAGTCAAGAGGTTGAAAGGTATGCATTAGCCACTTATAAGACACATTTAACCAGGCCCAAAGGACAGCCCATTGTAGTTTGTAAAATGCACAACATATTCCTGAGATAAGCAAAATGACATACAACTTAGAGCCATGCTCACAACCACATTGAGTTAAAGCATCTCTAATTGGTTATCGATACATTCTACATAAATCAACAATCTGCAAAGCACCAAAATCCTGAGGGAAGATCTGCAAACAAAGTTCAATACCTTATAAATCTTAATTTTACATAGGATTTTTATAGAACACTCTTTGACCATAAAACATGGGTGTGTATCCAGTTATCCACAGGTAAATATCTTATTGTCAAAAGAAGCTTTGGCTTATCTCACTGATTTTTGGCAACAGGCCTTGGTTTTAAGCCACAGTCTAATATGAAATATGGTTCTGAAACACACACCAGCTACATATATCCTTACCTTGTTTAACCTTGAGTTCTGCTTCCACCAAAAACTGTACCAAAAGTAAACTTTGCCCTCCTGAATCATACTTGGTTCCAAGGCCCATGCTTTTTCCGTTCTCTGCACCCACACATATGCACACAGTAATTATATGTAGAACATTACTGTAGGCACTTTACTTTCAACCATCTATTTTTAAAATTATGTAAGGATTTATTAAGTGAATAATAGTATCACTGAAGGTGTTCTCAGTGATTTAACATGTCATGAGTGATGTAATATGTAAAGTTATAAGTAGGGGTGGACAAAATCATGGAATTTGATTCCACAGATTTCTGCAGAGTACTGCAACTGGCGAAAATAGGCACTTCACACTGCTCGCGTTATGATTTTGTGCCTGTTGTGTATTCTGCACTGGAACATCAGTCCAAACGGCACCATGCGGTATGCCAGCGGGCACATCTACGTGAATTTATTTTGTAGAGCAGCAGCCTTCTAATTGCAATTGGCTGCGAACTCCCATGGCCACCCCCATTAGAAAAATCTCGCCAGATTTCCTGCTGATGTCCTGTCATTGTGATAGGGGACACCGAATCTCATCCACGCTCACCAACTTACAGTCCCGGAGCCTCGCATTAGAAAGTTGTTCAGTCACGCAGTGATTGGTGGTATTTGGTTAGAGCTCAAAGTTACAAGAGGATTTGTTTTTGTTTTTGAACATGAGTTGTTGTCTCATTACACATTCAACACCTAATTATAACATCATTTTAACCTTGTTATACATACATATATATAAATACATGGAATTACATAACAGGTAACTGTGTGTATGTATATATATATCTTTTTTTTCACTGAAAAAACCAGAGGTTTCAGCCACGTTATAGTTAGGAATTGGCATTTAAAAAACCTTAGAAATTCACTGAAAAACGATAGGTTTCACACATGTTATAGTTAGCTAGACATTTCACTCATACAAAACCATTGAAATTTCCCCGTTATAGTTATAGTTCAGCTAACTATAACTCGCGCGCCCGCAATCCACTGCTGATGATGTCACATATTACATCACTCATGACATGGTCAGTGACATCACTCATGACAGCACTGATGACAGTTTAAAAGCCAAGTTTGCAGGTGCATAGAAAAAGTAATTTATTATTTATTAATCTTTCCAACGCCCGAAGTGCCAGCACACCTTTCCGAGGGTAGGCTTACGATTTACAAATGCAAAAAAAATTTAAATGAACTCCTTCGCAGCAGCGGCTATTCCGCCGCAGCGCTAAGGGGGCGGGGGGGCCATGCGGCGTTCACACGCTGGTGATGGAACCTCTCCGTCACCAGCCTCGGGTGAGCTGTGCTGATGACGGAGCGGTTCCATCATGGCCCTGCCTGCTCAATAGAACGCGCCGCGCAGGCGCAAAATCAGCGCCGCGCAGGTGCAAAATCAGCGCCGCGCAGGCGCGTCGGGCGGGCCATGACGGAACCGCTCCGTCATCAGCACAGCGCCACCGCGGCTGATGACGGAGCGGTTCCGTCATCAGCATCGATGTGGTTAGAAAGAATAATAATAACAAATATGTATCCTTTTTTTTCTTCTAATGATAACGATATTTTTTTTATATATTCTATTTACATGTTTTTTATCATGAAAATGCAAAGAACACATTTTGCTGAGTAACACTTTTTAAACTCTCCAATGTATGTAGATAATATTACCTTATACGTGTTACGATAAAATTCGAAACCTTTACAGCTTCACAGTTTGTAACTTTTCCGAAAACGTTCAGAACAAAAACAGTTAAAACGTGAGCACGTGTAAACTGCAAAACCTGCCATCTAAATAGGCGGACCCACTGCTTGGTTCCGTAGACTACTAAACAACCAAAAACTATATAAACCACACCTACTGTGCAATTAGTTTCGTTTTCGCAAGTTATTTCTGAGTCGCCAATCTATGTTGCAGGTTCTGTTTTCTAACATCGGATTCTCTTTTTCCATCAACAAACATATTCCGGAGTTGTAAGTTGTTTCAATATGGCATAGGCATAGTACTTAGTTATAATTTGTTTCTATTTATCAATATTTAAACATTTATAAGTAGAAAAAAATGTTATTGCATGTTTTTCGCTTTTTCTCTGTAACGTCAGCAGCATGTTTTCAGAAACAGATAGATTATAACAAACATTGCTCCTTTTCTGGCTCCTTTCACCTTATATATAGTGAGTTTTTATATAATAATATTGACACTGTACTTCGTTTGAGAGGTGCTGGTGACCCGTCGACGCAAACCCAAAACATTTACAATCAACGTCACCATCTTCCACTTGCTATTGTGTTTTCCCCTAGAGATCACATACTGTTAATATGTATATTATAACATTAACAGTCTTGGTGATCTTAGTGGACTTCCGATCCAACGTCACAAAGAGTAACGATAAGTAAGCAATGATACCGGCTTGTGGTTTTCAGTATATTTTCCCCTTGTGATCCTGTGCTGTGAGAATATATACATATTATTATTCTCACCGTCATGATCTCAGAGGAGTTAATGACCCGTCACCACGAAGATCAAACTTTTTCACCTCCCGGAGAAAAGAAGTTCAGTAATAATTACCGCTCAAAAGTATTTCATTATGGATGTTCTGTTAAATACATAACTTTATTTTCCTTTTCTTTTTACTGTAACAATGGTATCAATCATTATATTGTAATAGATTGTCCTATTGCTACAGAAGAGGAATAGGAGATTTTTCAGCGCCATCTATAATATAACTTTCTAAGATTAAAAAGTACTTGATCAGATATTTTTTTCAAGAAACATATTTTACGAAACAGCAGTTTAAAAAAATATAGCTACCATGCATACTTTGTTACTTTAAATATTTAATAAACCCTACATTTCTGAATGTTATTTTCTAATTTCTATTTTTATTTGCGTTTCCTATTCACCTTCTCCCTAAAGAATATATAGGACCTGTACTTTATATTGTAAGAGTATCATCCTATATATTCTTTAGTGAGTATGTGATTTATTAGCGGAACAGTCTGCAACCTCTAAGCACTACGACAGCCTGTTCCTGAATTGTACAGAATACAAATTTGAAAAATAATAATGCATGCATTTCTATGTTATATGAAATCATTTGTATTTAACTGTTTTTTACTTGTTCTCTTGATCTGAGATAATGTAGTGCGGGAGTGTTTGTTGTAGCACTTCTATTCTACTTTTTCTAAAAGTAACTGATGCCCTCCTACATCATCAAGAATGTGGGGCAACACATTTACAAACTGTGGCACAAAAAAGAAGTATATAGCCATGCTTAACTGATATTTTATGAAATTCCCTTTTTAATTGTCACCTCTTTCATATATACAACGAAAGTTTCTGAAAAAAGTTTATTTGTATTTGCTTAATAAAAACTGTTTCAAACCTAGACTGATTTTTTTGCTGCGCAACCACACCTCCCCATCAGGAAGGTAAACACCACATTTTAAGTAAATAGTACTCCTAAGAAGTATGTCACCTACAAACTTGATTAAAAAAAACAGCGCAAGACACTCTCATTTTTCTGCTGTGATTTATACACCACGCGGCAATTATATAAATGGCCCTTAAAACATATTAAAAAAATTGTTTCCCTCATAATTCCACTCCACTACCTTATGGGCACTGTACAGAGTTAATAGTGTTCCTAACCTGCCCTCTACTACTTTCTTTCCCCATACTCCTTTGGAAAATGCATCACAATATCACTGACAACAGTGAACTGTTCCCACCCAATAAGGAGCAAACTTGTGCTCGGAACACTTTAGCCAATAAAATGTCCATGTTGTTTCACAGACGAGTAAGGAATGACTGCCAAACCTTCTACTTTTAATACTTCACAGCCAATGAACATTAAGCTTTGTAAAGTCCCGCTTGGAGCATGTTACCCTAATACTCCCCGGACAGGAAGGAATCGCTTACAAAACTTTTCCACTGACTTCTTCTACGACTAACGGTTCCTATGAAAAAAATAAATATAAATCTCCAGCACAGTAACTATTTCAATTAGCGACATATTGTGGTGAACTTCTAACCTCTGTACTCACGCAAGTGATCCATGAACTGTTACTATGGTAACAAGCAGAAAGGTACTGGTTGTACAAAAAACCTGTTATATTTAACCTGGATCCTCTACAAGACAGAAAGGAAAGCAAAATCCACATTTACAACCCCCTTGCACAGATTTTTTTAGTAAAAAGAGGCCCCGGGGGGTCTCGGGGGGGAGGTGGTCCCTGAAACTCCAGGGGGCCATGACCCCCCTGCATACATATAGTTAAAGACCCGGGGGTAGCGATCCCCACGCAGGGGGGACCCTCTGGGCCCCCCATTATGAAAAAAAAATTGCCCCGGGATTTGGCCACCAGGAGGCTAATTAACAATAAAGCGGGCTTCAAGTTGTTTTTCCTTTTTCGCCCAAAACGCGCACCCCGTGTTTGAAAAATAAATAAATAAATCCCGCGTGACATCATGTACGGTGCCCCGTACGCGTACGGCGCGAAAGATTGTGATTGTTCAAAAACATATATTTATGTATTTAATGTACATATATAGGAAAGACATTATCTGGGATAATCGTGAAAATAGTTTTTAAAACTTTAAATATGCGTATATCACTTTTAAAAGCAATTACGGAAATAGCGGCCGTACATCAGAAGAGCAAAGATGGTTTGAAGAGTTGCACAATTTATAAAACAATATAGTACTGCACGCTAAAGGAGAAAAGTCAGCACAATTATTGACCCCTCTCCCAACATTTGAAAGCCCCTGGGTGAGGTGGTAAATTAATTGAGACTGAATACGTTAGTACAGTCTACTGTGCTTACGCTACAAGGAAAACACAACAACAGTACAAGGCCCAGATTTCCATTGTAGTGATTTCCCAGTTGCAGGTCTAGTTGTCAGATCGACACACACACTCCCTCATGGCTGGTATACACCCACACCACACCCATCCAGCACATTCGTCACTACACACGTGACCCTATGTATGAAAAAGACGGAGCGCACGTGTTGTACGCCATTTTAGAGTTGTTCCCAAAGTACCGAACAAGGGGCCCACTACTACATGTGTGGCCTCTTTGGTCACTGAGCTAGCGGTGCCCGAAGAACTGAGCGGGTGAAGAACCTGCGATGATGATGATGGGAGCAGGAGTATGTCATTAGCCATAGAGATATCAAGACTCGGCACCATATATGAGACTTCTTTGTTGGAGATCGGGACTACATCATGCAGAAGGTGTCTTATCCACGAAAAGGTGAGCAGTGAGGCTTGAGTACGCATCGGAGGGAGTCAGGTTTCTGGCAGACTAGATACAAAAATGTGACTTAGTAATTTAGACGAACGCACTCCTATATAGTGTATTAATTTACATGTATACATTTTTTTCCCAATAGCAGGAAAGTTTTTATAATCGCTGAAATGTCCGGAATATTACCAATACAAACAGTTCGTAGAAATGTGAGAAGGAACGTGTATAAAAGTACGATGTTATCTAACTCCAAATTAATATAGTAACAATTACCAATCATAACATCTTTCTTTTAATATCTTTTAGATGTAGAGCTTCAGGATGGATTATGTAACAAGGACGACGGCAATGGCACAAGGTGAGCAAAGAAGCTTGTTTCCGAAAGAACGACAAGTTATCTGTGAAAGGAGAGAATGTGTAGTATGCAGCAGGCGCGCAAAACACACAATCGGCTAACAGGGCTTCAGCTAGGATGAGATAGCTTCCTGGGCCCACACACAGTCACACCTGAGTACTTCACAGTTGTTTAAAATACATTTTGCTTGTTAATGAGGCTTTGATGTCCCACTCCGCTCACAGCCCCTGCAGCTCCACTCTTCTTTTTGCTTGAAGTTAAGCCCCCCAGAATTTTTTTTCTAGCTCCCCTCGATATTTTTAACTGTGGTTGCACCTTTGGCTTCAGGCACCCCCCCCCCCCTGTCGTGTGTGTCTCTCCCACATTTTAATGTCCTTTTTTCTCTCTTTCTCTTTCTTACTCTCTCACATCGTTTCTCTTTCTTTTTTAGAGTTTTGGACGCTGCTATCTCCAGTCTGCTGTATGCAACCTTATCTGAGTTGAAGTGGTGAACTCTTGATTACAGTGAAGGTTTCTTCGACACGTAGAGCACCCTCTTTCAAATACGCCGATGGAACGGTGATGGATCAAACCCAGATCTGTTGACTGGGCGTGAGTGTTTGATTGGTTCAGATGCTCCATCCATCAACACCCCCTTTTCTACCACTTTGTTCGCCATAAGTTGGCAGGGTATGCTCAGACGAGAGAACCTTGCTCACTTTTCCCCTGGATTCAAGCAAGCCTGGCTGAAGACTGCTGAAATGCTAGAAACCGGTCCTAGGAAGCTTGTTCCCAGTCCAGGGAAGGCATGGCTTGGCAGTTCGGGCTGGACTCTTACCATGAGGCACAGGGTCAGACTAATTTGCATATTGCCGTGTCTGAACTGGGGTGGCGTGGTGAGCAAAATAACGATGGATTAAACCCAGATCTGTGACTGGGGGTGAATGTTTAACCAATGTGCAACATTCCGTCCATCATATATATATATATATATATATATATATATATATATATATATATATATATATTCACTGAAAAAACCATAGGTTATAGACCATATATAGTTAGGCATTAGCATTTACAAAACCTTGAAAATTCACTGAAAAAACCATAGGTTATACACCATATATAGTTAGGAATTAGCATTTAAAAAACCTTATTTTACTCACACAAAACCATTGAAATTC
The DNA here is from genome assembly GCF_964261635.1 of Lissotriton helveticus. Lineage (NCBI taxonomy): Eukaryota > Metazoa > Chordata > Amphibia > Caudata > Salamandridae > Lissotriton > Lissotriton helveticus. The sequence continues at coordinate 1,573,018,941 of NC_136067.1, forward strand.
CATATATAGTTAGTTGCACTAACTATATATCGCGCACCCGCAATCCACTGCTGATCATGTCACATATTACATCATTCATGACATGGTCAGTGACATCACTGATGACATCACTGATGACATCTCATTTGACATCAATGACCACATCACTGATGATATCATTCATGTGACAATACAATGCATCTCCTCACGTTTTAATATAACCTCTGTTTCACCCAGTGTTAAATACAGAGTATAATTTTTGAAACCATTGACACACCAATACTAGTTACTACATACGTACTCACTGATTCCTACGTCTACACACACATTCACTCATTCACCCATACAATCATTCATACATACAATCACTCATCTTTACAACACTATCATATGCACTCATACACCTATACAGACACTTACACTCTGCCACTCATCCATGGAGTTACTCACACACCTAGTCAGTCCTGTAAAGAATCAATCACACTTCCATTTTCTTGTCTATACAGTTAAACATAGAGCACCTTACATTTTCAAACATATACTAACACATACTTACTTTCTTATACAATCATTGATACAAGTACACATTGATCTGCACAGAGTCACACACCTCCCAGCCAGCCACACACACACTCAGTCTCCTATACAAATACTTGGACAATCAATCAATAACCCATATAGTTAATCATATAGCTACTGATCAACACATGCAGCAGTTTACAGAACAACAGACATAATGATGCACAAATTAAGACAGTTTAGTCACTAACCCATGCACTCAGTGAGACACATTTAATCACTCACTCATACATTCAGTCATGCACCTACTAAATCCTTCGTCCAGACACTTATACATCTACTCATTCTTCAATATGTAAAACATATTTAAACTTTACAGAAACACACAGTCACTGGATGATGTCATCAGTGATCTCATCAGTGATGTCATTTGAGATGTCATCAGTGATGTCATCAGTGATGTCACTGACCATGTCATGAATGATGTAATATGTGACATGATCAGCAGTGGATTGCGGGTGCGCGATATATAGTTAGTGCAACTAACTATATATGGAATTTCAATGGTTTTGTGTGAGTAAAATAAGGTTTTTTAAATGCTAATTCCTAACTATATATGGTGTATAACCTATGGTTTTTTCAGTGAATTTTCAAGGTTTTGTAAATGCTAATTCCTAACTATATATGGTCTATAACCTATGGTTTTTTCAGTGAATTTCAATGGTTTTTTAATAGCAAATATCATAAGCTGTCGAATGTCAAGTACGTGGTAAGTAAAAACATTTTCGTGTTTATGCACACTGATCTGCTTTGAATGCTGCCCCCCACCCCTCATTTCTATTAGGAGTACTCTCTCTTTGCAGATAGTGAAGGGTAGTTAACGCAGCCCTTTGCCCCCTTTGTAATCCGTCGTGCCTGCTTCTCTCTCCATTTGATTGATTGTTCTCTTTGGTTCATTCTCTATTTACAAACAAGCACAGAGTCGCAATACTCTGTTTAGTCTTTGCAGATAGCGAAAAATCGTGTAAAAAAACAAAAGGAATCGAGCAAAATCAGTAGGCCACTAATGGGATCTCTTTTTGACCTCGCTAAAATAGAAACATTAGGAACAACCTGTTGAAAATAGCAATGCGTATGTACATAAGCGGCGTTCATTTGTGTTCACAGTACCCCTTGTTGATTGTTTCAATCGAGCATTGAATTGTTCGAAGTTAATTCTCTTAAGGATCTTCTCTACCTGCAAACGAGGAAGAATAGGAATATTCTCTCTCCCTTTGCAGATAGTGAAGGGTAGGTAACGCAAGCCTTTAACACGTCGTACCTATTTCATTCCTCATTGATTGATTGATTGTCCGAACATTGACTGTTTGGGAATTAGTTCTTTTTGGAGGTATTCCCTGTTTGCAAATAAACGTAGGAAAATCTTTGCAAGTAGTGAAAGGGTACGTAATGCGGACCTTTCTCCCCCGTTGTAATCTGTCATGCCTATCTACTCCCCACTGATTGATGCACCTTTTTCACCCGGACCATTTACTAGAGATACGTCATCTGGCCCGACCAGAGAGCACCCCTAGTGAAAAGGACATATGCAATAATAACGAAGTGATCACTGTATCCTGTTAACAGAAACTTTACCATGAAACAACCTGGAAAGAAAAAAATAGGAAAACGAAAATCAGTAGGCGACTGATGAACATGAACTTTTATTAAACAACGAACAAAGAAACGATAACATAACGTAATGATAAAACCTATTAATGTCCTAGAAACAAGAAAACGTTAAAATATGCCAGTGGTGAGAGACCAGAAAAACAGTAAGAGAAACCAAATCACCCCTCGCTGTCCCACCGCCTGCCACGCCAAAAAAATCGATAGACTAGGGAAAATGCAAGTCAGTAGAACATCCGCCCCCACTCTGGAAACTTCCAAGGTGGGGCAGTGTTCCGGCTACGCCCAGCCGGGAGCAGCCCATATAAGGCAGGTCCTGCTGCCAGGCCTCGGCCAGGAGATCCTAACGTAGGGTGTAGCCGGAGGAGAGGCCGAGGCCAGCGGGACCCGGCCAGGAGATTGCCTTTACAACGCTGAACAGTTGCAGGGGGGGGGGAATGTCTCCTCGACCCTCCCCTCTCTCTCCCAGTCCGGCCGCGGTGGCCCTTGAGAGTTGCAGGTAGTCCCGCCACATGCTCTTCCGGTCCGGCCACCAACGGTCGGGGGGCCGAGGCCGACGGGATCCAGCTGCAGCCGATAAACCAAGAAACCCGTTCATGGGGCCAGAGCCAGGGGCGTCCGGCCGACATCCACCGGAAGCCCGGCCCGAAGACGGACGGGACACTTCTTTCTTTTATAATGGCTGCGACAACACTGGGGGGGGATGTCTTGCACATGCCTCTGACCCCCCCCCCCTCGTCCTCATCGCCTGGTCCGGCCATAACAAATCTCAAGCGAGACGCCGTGGGGTGCACTGGGAGGGAGAGACGGTGCGAACAGGCCTCTCCCGCCTCCCCAGGTGGAGGCTTCCCAGCTGCACCCTCAGCACTCCAGGCGCCCGGAAAAGGGTTCTTCCACTGTGGCCATGCTGCAACGTCTCGCCCGGCAGGGTGGAGCCCGTCTGCTCATGTGACCCCGCGATCGCCGGTAGCTGCCGAACTCTCAAAATGGCGGTCGACCTGGCAAGAGCGGGCCCAGCATAAAGAAATGGCCCGGTCACTGGTTGACTCCACCACCGTAGTCCTCCACGACCTTGAAGATTCTAGAGGAGCCGCGGGAGTCTCCGACCCCCGATGGGGAATGACTGCCATGATCGCCCGTGGAGTGACGAAACTGTATCCGCGGGACATCGGCGCTCCCATGCTGGCGCCAGCCTCACTTTGAATTACTAGAATCCTGCACACCTCACTTCCGGTGAAAGCACAGTGTGACCCGGTAGGAAAAATTATTGCACCCCCTCCCCTTTTTGACTGATAGTTCAAACCACCGATCCTTTCCTTTGCCCTTTTAACGGAACTTTGGACTGCCTCCCCCTCTTTTACATTTTCTAGAGAAAACAAAACATTAACCACTACATTAGCATAGCAGTTGACACCAGAACTGTTTTCAAATTGAAAACCAACAACATCTTCAACAGAATCCTTTTTGTTTCTGCTGTGACCCTGCTACAGCACAGGCATTGTCCCCAGCAGTAATTCTGCAATGCCGGTAAGAATAGCTGTGGTGCCTACTGGACTCACTCACCCCCGCGGCACCCCACGCCGTTTTTTGCTGGGCGGCAACTTACTAGACATCACTTTCGTGCCATCTAGATTTCAGCGCGTTCTGCTGCCTTGGAACTATTCGCACAACAGACCGCTACTGACAAGAATATTTCATTATTGGTGCTGTCAATTTCAATAAATCTATTGGATAATTCAAAAGAAATTGCCACGGTCTCTTCGTTGTTTAAATGTTTTTACTGTTTTTGTTTTCTTGTATATATTTATATGTTATTAAAGTTTTATATTCCTACTACTTTGTTGGAGTGCTATATATTTTTAATGTGACACATAATTGTAAAAACTTTGATGTACAAAGAGTCATTCCTGGAATCTTCCGCTTCAGGCTCGGTCCCCTCCCCAATCACAATACAGGATGGTTTTCAGATAGTAGGAACACGTGTGGTGTGACGGATCTCATCGGGTGTGGGCCTTGATCTACTATAACTCCTTTGAAGAGGGGTGATTCTTTACAGCTGGGGCCATAAACTACATCTGCAGGGCTAGCTGATAGCCTGGACAATCGGACACAGAGAAAGAGGAGTGTCAGAGGGTGCGGTAGTGAATAGGGCGAAAGGGAGGTGTCGGGCGGGCACAGAGTGTGATTCTCAGGGAAGAGCAGCGCAGATGGGGGGAGGTTTATTGCCCATGCATAAGACAGAGAGCGGTGGTGACCAGTGCCTAGGGAAGATGCTTGCGTGGGTGAGGAGCCATGCTACGAATCGACAGCGTGCAGAGAGTGGGTCTGGTCAAGACATCTAAAATGGCTGCCGTGCAAATGCGATAATAAACGGCCGCAATGCATGAATATCGCTAAAAACTCAGCGATATTCATGCATTACCGAGCTAATGCTCTTAGCCATGTTATCCACCTCCCATTGGATAACATGGCTAAGAACTGCTCAGGGCAGGTGTTACTTTTTGGAGATATTCGCGCTTAGCGCGAATATCTCCAAAAGTTGGTAATAGGAGATAGATATCTTGCATGTTGTAATGCAAGTTATTGTGGTATATGGAACTCATACCATAATCTCTCAGGAAAGCAGAAACTGATCCTTTTGGGACCGCCTAAAAAGGCCTAGGGGGTGAGGAGTACTCTACTTTGCCCCCTTTTCACGTTCCGAACTATTTTATTTTACTCTCTTCTGTAATTACACAAAATAGCAGCGATAAGATGCATCGGAGACACACAGTGAGAGAAAGGAGGCCGGAGATGAAGAAGAGATGTCAAATACACATTGGAGATAATATAGTGTCAGAAGGGAAGTAAATATGAGTAAACTTACCATGTAACATAAAAATGTTGCACTCTATACTATAAGTCTCATTTTATACTACAATCACTTCGCTACAACCTCATAAATTAAAAATAAAAATGAATAATGTCTCAAACAATTTTTGATTTCTAAATATAAATTTATTCTTCAGAATTTTCTAAATTTGAAAGAACTAGTAACATGTCCTCATCAGCAATGTCCTCATTAAAAGTCTCCAATGATGATTCTTGTAACTCTATGGTCTCCAAACACTCGATAAATTCGCCATCAAGAGATTGATCAAAAAAATCATTCAAGTCATCTCCTCCTTGTGACAATATTTCATTATTGGTGCTGTCAATTTCAATCAATGTAGTGGAATCATTCAAGTCATCTCCTCGTGACAATATTTCATTATTGGTGCTCTCAATTTCAATCAATGTAGTGGAATCATTCAAGTCATCTCCTCCTTGTGACAATATTTCATTATTGGTGCTGTCCATTTCAATCAATCTAATGGAATCATACAAGTCATCTCCTCCTTGTGACAATATTTCATTATTGGTGCTCTCAATTTCAATCAATGTAGTGGAATCATTCAAGTCATCTCCTTGTGACAATATTTCATTCTTGGTGCTGTCCATTTCAATCAATCTAATGGAATCATACAAGTCATGTCCTCCTTGTGACAATATTTCATTATTGGTGCTCTCAATTTCAATCAATGTAGTGGACAATTCAAAAGAAATTGCCACGGTCTCTTCATTGTGAGCCATTTTATTTTGAAATTGCTTGCTGTAAATTGCAGAAAAAAATAATCACTTTCATTTATCGTTTTTAGTAATACATAATATAAAACTAACTTTATCAAGTATTTAGTATAACAGAAGGACTGCAAATAAATAACAGAAAACATTTTTCAAATTATCTTCAAGTGTACAACATAGTTCCCCTTACAAATTAACAACTCACCTTTTTAAAAGTAGCAGAAGTGTTAGTACTGTGTAAATCAAACACCAGAAATTCACCACCAAAAATTCCTCACAAATGTACCTCAGACAGTAGTATCACAAAATGGCTGTGGTTTCCTCTCATTTGACATATATACATAACCAATTAACTTTCATCACACACAAATACAAAACCAAAGTAACATTTTAATTGGTTCTAAATTTCAACACTTTCAAATGTGTTTTCCCCATGCAATTTTCCATAGGACATTTACATACGTCTACAGCCTGAATGGCTGAACGGAATTACACCAAACTTGACAAAATGGTACATCAAACCTAAGAGGTCAGGAAGGATCTACTATGCCCCCTTATGGTCATTTCCCCCTTCGCTTTGGCCTCCTCTTGTCTCTCAATCCTACCGAGAGACAAGATGGCGGCCGCTACGGACTGTTTGGAATGTTGACAGACGCCGGAGAACCAATCAGCTTCGCAAAGCTCCGTAACGCGAAAAGTACGCGAAGCGGAGCGCTGTTACAGATATATATCTTTTTTTGAACGTTAATTTCTCAAAATCCACTGGAGCACATATATTGAGACCTAGCAAAGACACATCGGGCTACCAGTCCCTAATATTTTGCCAAGTTTCGTGCAAATCCATTCAGCCGTTCGATTATTATTATTTTATTTTTTTTTGCCCCGCGGAGCCCTTTTAAAACCTCCACATCAAACGTAGGGGGTCAGCGAGGATCTACTATTCCCCCTTATGGTCATTTGCCCCTTCGCTTTGGCCTCCTCTTGTCTCTCGATCCTACCGAGAGACAAGATGGCGGCCGCTACGGAGTGTTTGGAATGTTGACAGACGCCGGAGAACCAATCAGCTTCGCTTCACAAAGCTCCGTTGCGCGAAAAGTACGCGTCCTGGAGCGCTGCCCGGTCCGCTGTTACAGATATATATCTTTTTTTAAACGTTAATTTCTCAAAATCCACTGTAGCACATATATTGAGACCTACAAAAGGCACATCGGGCTACCAGTCCCTACAATTTTGCCAAGTTTCGTGCAAATCCATTCAGCCGTTCGGGCTAAAAGTGAGGCCAACCGCCCTATGGAAAACTCAATGTTAAAAACACGTTTTGGGACCCCCCTTTTTTCTCAGCCCCCCCTTGACGAACCCCCCCCAAATTTTCAAGGGCTGCTCAGAAACAACATGTTCCATTTTCCTGAAGGTTTCAGCCAATTCCGTCCACAAACGCCAAAGTTATTAGACATAGAATTTTCAAAAAACCCATAGAGAAAAAATCCTAACTATATATACCTACTGGCGACCGCCAGTAGGTAATATATATATATATATATTACCTACTGGCGGTCGCCAGTAGGTAGTTATAGTTAGGACCTAGTTTCCATAGGAAATCCTCAACATTCTTTTTGGATTAACTTTGGCCCTGGTGGATGAATCTTTGCGAATTTCTCAAAGAAGATGGCTCGGTCCGCTGCGCTCCTTCCCTGTAAGTTTGGGGGGGATTGGTGAAGTGGGGGCTGAGATAAAAGGGGGGTCCCAAAACGTGTTTTCTCCATGGTATTTTCCATAGGACGTTTAGACACGGCTACAGGTCGAATGGCTGAATGAATTTATAAGAAATTTGGCAAAACTGTAGAGTCCGGCTCGCAGATTACGCTTTTTTTGGAATGGTGTAAATCTGTTCAGTAGTTGCTGAGAAAATTAAAGTTAAAGTCAATTATATATCTATAAGCGCGTATGGGTGCGCGCACTAGAGCGGCTGCGCGCGAGCGGATTTTATTTTTTTGCTGCGTGACGTCTGTTAATGTTCGATTCGAAGGAAATCAGGAAGTGTTGACCGCCATTTTGTCACTGCGAGTAAATATATTGTCATTTCAAAGCGTTGGAACATGGAAAGGGGAGAAGGTAGAGGTTGTTTTGCTGCGTAGGTTGTCTCAGGGTGTGCAGTAAGGACCTTAAACGCGAAAATATATATATATATATTTTTTTTTAAGTTGCGGGGTGCACGCACCCGGGCGCGCACACCTATTTACAAGAGTGTGAAAATGGAGATAAATCAGAAGTTTGAGTGCTTTGATATAAGGTGGCTCTGAAAAGAGCCCTTGTGTTAATTGAGTTTTTTCTGCATTCATAAGTAAGTACCGATGCAGAGTCTGATGTTGCAGAGGAAGATTCTGTTTCCCTCATCCGTGAAATGAACACCATCTGTCCTATAGATGTCTTGCATGTGGTAACGCAAGTTGTTGTGGTAAATAGAACCCATGCTATAATCTCTGAGGAAAGCAGAAACAGATTTATTAACATGTCTCCTTGCTTTCTCAATTTGTGCAAAATGTTGATTGGACCAATTCCATTTCTGTCTTTGGCATATATTGGAATATACCAAGGCAGTTCGAGGAAAAAGTGTCATCAATTGTCGAAAGGTGTCTTTTAGAAGCATTTCCAGACCTACCTCAGTCAATGTGCCAAGCTCGTTCCCACCACAGTGCACAATTATAAGGTCTGGTTCTGGGAGATGCATAAAAGTTTTCACCAATGGTATTAATTGGTGACATCTTAATCCTCTTTGCCCAACCCACGTTATCTGCACATTTGGTAAATCAAGGTTGGAAATTCGTCTGCTTGCTGCATATTTTCCACTCCAGTGAATATAGCTGTGTCCTAAAAGCCAAACCTTCATTTTCAAGGCAGATGCACTCGTACTCCGATGGGTTCTGGAAGTGGAATGGCAGTTAGAAGCTGAAAGTCAGGATAAAAAAATGGATGAAGCTTGGTGTGGTTGAAAAACGAAAAATGATTGGTTGATTCTAATACGTGAAGATTGAAGACTACGTTGCATGTTAATGTTATGTAAAAGAAAAAGTAGTATTGGGTGTGAAAAAAATGACATGTAACAGAGCTGTGGATAGGCAGGTGTTTCTGAAGGGAAAACAGTGTTGTTAGTTTGCTGTAGAATGTTGAGATATGAACTTTTGACCTGTGCCTTCAGCCAGGTGCAGAATGAGGTGTTACCATGGAAACAGCCAGAGATGGCAGTGGGTGATGGGTGACTTTTATGTGACATTGAGAATATTGTGAGGGACAACCAACTGAAATGTAAATTTGAATACAAAATTTTGCGGTAGAAAATATGATTGGCTGAAGAGACATATATGAGTCTGTATTGACTGTATATCTGTGCCATTGAATTTTGGTTGCAGTGATAGCAGCATAATTGAGATTCCGTCAAACGAATATCTATTTTGTGACTGTCACTGTTGTACATCGTACAAAGCATTGGTAAAGGTAAGTCTGTAACTGTTTGTTTTGTCATGTACCGTAAAATATGGTTTACTCACAAACAATGATTGATTTTCCTCATAGTTTGAAACTAAACTGATTTTTGGCTGTCATAATGTGTTGTATTTCTAAAACTATTTTTAATTTAAATGTGATATATGAAGTATAAAATATGTTTAATATAAAGAGTAATTATTTGTGTGATTTTGAAGCCTTTATATATAATGAGAGAAGTTGTTTATGAAGTGAAAAAATGATATTAGCAGAGAGACAGATAATGCAGATAGAGAGAGAAATTATAGTATATTACATGTGATATCGTCTTCAAAAAGTGGTAATGCTTAATGAATTCTTAAACTTTCTGACAGACGACAAAATTACATTGTAGTTTGTGGCCGCGGCTTGTACTGGTGGGGTGAGAGGGGGAGGTGGTCTAGTAAAATAAAATGAAAAGTTCTGACCATGAGGTTGTACACAGATTTGTGCAGTAAATGTGTTCGTAAATTGAGGTACCAAACGGAGTATAAAAATATCTCTCTCACTCCTGCTGTTTGACTGCATCTTTATCTCTCTTCTGTTTTCCGTCTCCATTGCCCTGTGTTATCTTATTGTGTGTGTGTCTGTCTGTGTCTGCCTTCAGTCCGGGCTGAGGAACTTTGCTGTGGAGGCACACACAGATAGTCGCATCAAAGTAGTTGGAAAGTTTTGAAAAAACTATTTATATAATTGAAATGCTTTTTTGAAGCGCTAGTGAATGTTTTCTTTCAGAATTACCGCTCGGTTGTTTCCATAGAGCAGAGGGTATGTTGTATTTCACGACTTAGTGCCTCTGCATCTGCACTCTGTTCTCTGGTGGCTGGCGGAGAAGTGTTTGTTATTGTGGAGATTAAAGCGTGATAAGGAGTGAGGTACGACATAGCGTCTGGTCTGTAGAAGCGTGGGAGCAGTGATTAACACTGAGTGAAGCGGAACTGCGACGGTGCTTGAGAAGAGTAATAAATTATTTTTTTACAGAGGTACAACTGTCTGCATGGTGCGCGACCTACTAAGAAAGGGTTCACGGGCTGTTATAGGCCTGCGGGTTCTAGTATGAGTAAATCAGGTCGACAAAAGAAAATATTAAGTTAGTACAGCTGAAGTTACGTGGAACACATGAATACTGTTTCAGTATACAATCATTTTAGTTGAGATTATGGATTAAAAGAGAGAACGTGTATATTTGAAATGTTTATTCAGAAATGCACTGTTGAAAAATGCACTGTTTTCAAGGCAAGTTTCTAATGTAATACGAGTAGAGACATTGCAAAAAACAAAGTAATCGGTATAGTCAGTAGTACATAGAATACAAACGGTACAGTTGATGAAAAATGAATATGGTTTTGCAAAATTAATTATACACTCTTATGAGGAAGTATATTATATTTTAATAAATGGAAGAAGGTCTCTGGCCTTTCAGTTTAGGAACGATATATAAAAATGCTAGTGGTTAGACATTATGTCTTTATCAATCAGCTCTCTTCATGCGAAGCACTATCACGTTTCTTTTATGCTATTGTGTAAGGGAAAAAAAACGTGCCAAAACCGACAAAATGGCGAGAGGTGCATGTATGAAAGCCCTGTAAAACTAACACAGTGAAATTTAGAAGATTTCACTGAGTCAGCTTTATAGCATTGCTGAATCAAATCCTTACGCCTGTTTGAAACAGGCATAAGGAGTGATGCACCATGCAATGTGTGGCTTGCTCCTGTGCATTGCAGTAGACATGTTGCACTTGCGACGTGACTCCTGCAATGCGCCGCTTTTGCGGCACAGATGCGTGACGTATCTGTGCTGTTTTTACTCAATGGTGTTCCACATTGTAAATGCGGCACATCATGGGTGGCAGAGCAGTGGTGCACATTAACTGGTGCATCTCTGGGGATGCGCCAGTTAACATAAATCTGCCTCTTTACATTTAAGTATGAGCAGGGGACACAGAGTCGGTGAGGCTTATCCAAGGTTAAGAAGAGATGAGTCCTGTTCACTGAAAACTTGGACATAGGCCTCACCTCCTCAGCATCGCTGGACATGGCTAAATAATAGCTGCAAAATGTTACTCTTGTTAAACAATTTTACTATTATAGTCTCTGAGATTTGTCTCTTACTCTGCAACATCTCATTGTTGTTCTCTTTCTTTAAAGATAACGACATCAACCATGAGTGATAATGAGCAATCCGTTGATGTCGATCTTATCGTTGAACTTGTCATTGAAACGTCAGTGGAAGTAGATCCCTTAGATGATTTAAATCCTGAGGATGATGAAGAACATGATGAGGATGCCGATTTGTCAGATTTGTATGACATAGGGTGGGAAGCTGACCTGCTTGAGCCTATGGAACTATAAACATTTATTTTTAAAATTTACTGGAAATAAAAAGTAAAAATGTAAACCGTTTCATTTAAAAATTTTGACAATGATGAGAGTAAAAAAAGGTTAACCTGATGTTTTAAAGTTATTCACAGGCTTCTTTAGAGGAAGTATTCTATATGATTGTAGCGTGGGTGTTTGACTTTTTTATAGGTAATAGAATGCATTTTGTATGCTGTAGCAGGAGGGGTACTACATACTTGAATATTCTTCAGTGCTTATTTTCATTTCGTAAGTGGTATTGAGACCGACACAGAACTTCAATGGATCGTAGGGGCTGTTCTTGTGCATCTGGAGGACTGCCAAGCCGTTGCAGCAGTGGGAGTGAGGCCTCTCACAGGGGCGTAGCGCAGCTCCTTTTGATGTTCACAATTGTAGATAACAGGGTAGAGATGTCTGTGGAATTTATAGATGGTTAGTCACACTAGAGTGTGGGCGGCGCCCCTAGCACTTCATTACGGCACACAGGGGAGCCGCGTTGCACAGTTTGAGAATCAGAGAGTTAGGAGATAAACCTTCATAATAGGAAGGCTTCTAAGTGATAAAAATCGCCGGTGCTCGGCGTTAAAAATATTACTGCTATCGGTGGAATTTTCCACGGTGTTAGTGCTTCTACAGCAATGGGAACACATATCTGATAGAAAATCCTGTAACAATCTCAGTATTTCACATTATCGCGTGAAAAGAAAGTCTTCTGGCTTCGTCATTACGAGCACTAGAAAACAAGACATTCTGGGCAATACCACCCTTGACGCAGCCCTTTATGCTACAAGATTGTGTCTTCCATTCAGAAAATATTGTTGGCAGCATTTTGAAAGGAAAGATAAACGGCCGTTCTCCTAGTGAGTCTCATATTGTTACATTTATGAAGAAAAAGCCTGAAGAATGTACAAACTGAAAACCAGTTTTTGTCTGCATAGCATCAGCAGCAACACTTGAGTAAGCTTTGTGTGAAGCCGCCATCTTGATCCAATCAATACCGTCCCCCTGCACACATTCAGGGACCAGGCCGCATATCTCAGGCCACACCAGGGCAACAAGACTGAGATCAATCTGTATCAATTTGCTGATACTGATCCATAACGCCCCGGCCTCTCCATGTCGTAGGCCGCAAGAGTGGGCGAAACTCAGCAGGCCGAGCGAGACTTGGGGAGGGCGCAGGAGCCAAGCGACCTTTGTCAGTCCGCGCCACCACACCACACCGCCCCTCGTGGGCCTCCGTCTAGCGGCTCATGGGGGCACCGCAGGCAGCGGTTCTTCAGATCAGTGGCTCTCACCGGCAAGGCTCCCCTCCGTCAGCAGCGATCGTTGGCGCTGTGGTTGCGGCCGGAGGTCCCGCCTAGTCAACGCCTCGGCCTCTCCATGTCGTAGGCCACAAGAGTGATCGGAACTCAGCTGGCCAAGCGAGACTTGGGGACGGGGTAGGAGATAAGCGGCCCCTCCCAGTCCGTGCCACCACACCGCCCCTCGGGGGCCTTCATTAAGCAGTTCTGTGAGGCACCGCAGGCAGCTGTTCTTCAGATCACAACAGAGTCTCATGCTCGATCGATTGAGCTGGCCGAATCAGGCAACATGAAGGTAGGGAGGGGGGGCACCTCTTGCTCAACCACCACCTGAGGAGGTGTGGTTTAGTCCTAAACCAATGAAAAGTGTTACTTTTAGGTCACATGACCTAGCCTTACATCATTAGGAAACCAAAAGTGAAATGAACCAATGAAAAGTTTTATTAACAAGTCACATGACCTGTTATGCTTACGTTACGCGCTTCGCGCCGCGCCCAGGATCGCTTCCGGGAAGCTGCGCTTCGCGCACTGGATGCGCTAACGCGGCGCGTCATATGACGCATTAGGCGACAACGCGATACTACAGTGTTTCTGGATGTTTCAGACTGAAGCTGGCGTCAGCATGAGAGCACCCCGTGGCTACGTCGTGGCCATTCTGCGAGCAATCATGGCAGAAGCTGCCCACCGGAAGTCTGCGGGAGTCGGGGGCCCCGGTGACTCTTGTAGTATCTTCAAGGCTGAGGGGACGCTTTTGGGAATGGGGCCCATGCCGTAGCAGTCAAGCGTCCGAGTTCCAGGGTTGTCCAGAGCCATCCTTGCAGGCCAGGCCCAAGTCTGTGGAGCCGACCGCCATTTCCTGAGCTCCGTGGCAGCCGCCTGTCGCTGTACCGGAAGAGTGGGTGCAATTCAGCCGGATGGTGGGTGAGACGCTGTAATAGCAAGAGCAGGCGTAATTCAGCTGGCCGAGCGAGGCACTGTGCCGCAGGAGTGGGCGCAACTCATCTTGTCGAGTGAAGCGCTGGGGTGCAGCTGAGAAACCTCCACTTGGGGAGGTGGGGGAGGCTCGTTCGCGCCGCCTCTCCCTTCCAGTGCACCCCACGCCGTCTCCTGGCGCAGGTATATGTGATGGTTGGACCAGGGCACCGCAGGACGTGTCTTCAGGTCAAACGGATTGTGGGACAAGGTCCAGAATGGAAGAGTCACCAAAAGGCTAAAAGTTCCGCCGGACCCTGGGAGCCGGCCGCCTATGTCGAGTGAAGTGCTGGGGTGCAGCTGAGAAACCTCCACCTGGGGAGGTGGGGGAGGCTCGTTCGCGCCGCCTCTCCCTTCCAGTGCTCCCCACGCCGTCTCCTGGCGCAGGTATATGTGATGGTTGGACCAGGGCACCGCAGGTCGTGTCTTTAGGGGTGTAGCTGAGAAACCTCCACCTGGGGAGGTGGGGGAGGCTCGTTCGCGCCGCCTCTCCCTTCCAGTGCACCCCACGCCGTCTCCTGGCGCAGGTATATGTGATGGTTGGACCAGGGCACCGCAGGACGTGTCTTTAGGTGAAACCCTCAACTATGGCACCCAACATCCAGGACTTATGACATTTATGGAAGGCAGTGACATCGAAGAATGTCAGGGACCAAGCATATGCAGAGTCTTCCCCGGGGTATTTGCACAACGGTCCTCCACCCCTAGGCCGCCAGCTATGCTACCTTGACAGGAACAGTGTCATGCATTTGGATCGATGTTGCAGCAGGCTGCCATGTAAATAGTTAATTAATTAAATGTTTTACCCTGTTACTTTGTTGGTGTGTTGTATATTTTTATAATATTTGCATAGGGTTTCTCGTTATTTTGGCAGGGGTGGGCGGCGGAGGAATTTCACTGAAAAAAGCATGCATTTGGATCGATGTTGCAGTAGGCTGCCATGTAAATAGATATTTAATTAAACGTTTTACCCTGTTACTTTGTTGGTGTGTTGTATATTTTTATAATATTTGCATAGGGTTTCTCGTTATTTTGGGCGGGGTGGGCGGCGGAGCAAATTCACTGAAAAAACTATAGGTTATAGACCATATATAGTTAAATATCTCAAGTCCATCTCTGCACTCGATGGAGATACAGGTCGTCGATCAAAAAATGTGCTGGCCACCTCTAATGGTAATAGCGTGGCCATGGCTTTTGTCAATCCCTCTGTAAATTGCACAGGGTGCTCTTGTTTGACATGCCGCACCATGGTATGTATGGAAAAGGAATATTTTTTTGTTGGATTTCCTCTTGAGAGAAACGAGTCACATATCGTGCAGGTTAGTTTTGGTGCATTTAGTTTCGTTTGATCTTCAGGATAAGTGAAAAATTGCCAGATGAAAGATTCTTTTTTTCTTCTTAAAGGTAGTCGATCATTTTGTTCAGATTCGGAAGATGAATGAGATACGGTAGCCATTTCACCAAAGTCTTCCAAAAAATGTAGGACGTTGTTCTCTCTTGAGAGTAGAAAAGATAGTGAGAGAAGTGGGTGGAGTGCTGCGTGTAAATTCCAGAATAGAAACTAGTAAGAACCAATTGGAAGTGTTGTTTTCATGTTGCAGCAGGCTGCCATGTAAATAGTTATTTAATAAAACGTTTTACCCTGTTACTTTGCTGGTGTGTTGTATTTATTTATAATATTTGTATAGGGTTTGTCGTTATTTTGGGCGGGTTGGGCGGCGGAGCCGAGCTATCTTGCAGCCATCATGGCGTCGAGCTCGGTTTCTCTCACTAGTTTCATATTTCTCATGAGGGGTTGTTCCTAATGTTTCTATTTTAGCGAGGTGAAAAAGAGATCCTATCAGTGGCCTACTAATTTTGCTCGATTCCTTTTGTTTTTTCTAACGATTTTTAAGTTAAAGTTTGCTAGCACAATACAGTGGCTAGTCCGCATTTTATATATGTCTTTTTAATTAGGGATCTCCTCCGGTGGAGTCGGACGATCTACCTCTAATAACCGGTAAGTGTTCCTCTGAAGGAATGCGTCTTGAAAGTGGCTGACTGTAATGTATGATATTTCACTCAGTGACTTTCAGGCCCATGCTGTTTCAAAACTGTGCATGTGCTTGAAGCAGGCGTAGGTATTGACGTAGCATTGTGAATATAGTGCATTGGTGAGCCTTGCTGGAGCTGCATCACAGTTGCGATGCAACTCTAGCAATGTATTAGTTTTTGAGCACAGATGTGTTACGCATGTATGGTGTTTTTGTACCATGGTGCGCCACATTTCAAATTAACAAGTTAACATGAATCTGCCCCATAGGTTACAAATCCGCGTTTAGTAGACTGTTTGGCCTTTGTAGTTTTATGTTTTTTCTGTTATTCTATGTAGGTATGTAATATTGCAAGATTTTTGTCACGAAAAAGAAGCCATGAGTATTGGGTTTGTGAAAGATTGCAAGATTTTTAAAATTAAAAAGGAAAAATCGTGGCATTGTTTAATATAGTATTGTAAATACTTATCTTTAACAATGATGACAGAGTAAAAAAAGGTTAACCTGATGTTCGAAAGTTATTCACAGGCTTCTTTAAAGGAAGTATTCTATATGATTGTAGCGTGGGTGTTTCACTTTTTTATAGGTAATAGAATGCATTCTGCAAGCATGTAGTACTCCTCCTGCTACAGCATAAATATTCTTCAGTGCTTATTTTCATTTCGTAAGTGGTATTGAGACCGACACAGAACTTCAATGGATCGGAGGGGCTGTTCCTGTGCATGTGGAGGACTGCCAAGCCGTTGCAGCAGTGGGAGTGAGGCCTCTCACGACAGAGAACTTCAATGGATCGGAGGGGCTGTTCCTGTGTATCTGGAGGACTGCCAAGCCGTTGCAGCAGTGGGAGTGAGGCCTCTTACAGGGGCGTAGCGCAGCTCCTTTTGATGTTCACAATTGCAGATAACAGGGTAGAGATGTGGGTGGAGTGCTTCGTCTAAATTGCAGAATAGAAACTACTAAGAACCAATTGGAAGTGTTGTTGTGAAGTCACATGACTTCACATGCGCGTCTCAGGACGTGTACGCGGTGATAGTATCTGGTCACGTACGCCATTTGGAAGTAGCGGTCTAATTCAGCAAAGTTTCAAAACGTGAAAAGGAGTAAATCCAAATATATCCGGATTTAATATATCTTCTGAGCTGGAATCAAGCATACAATTGTTAAAGTATAAAACCTTTTATATATTTTTTTAAATACCAAGGTGTGTACATTCGGTCACACACGACAGTTTAAAAAGACATTCGGCTCCATTTAATGAAAATTTTCATAATAATAAAAAAGAAGCCTAGGTTTACTGTCTTTGACGTAGTATAAGTTCTTTGATGGGTCTATGAAGAAATTTAATAAGTTGCAATCGCGAAGTTTTCCCGAAATATATATAGGCGGGTGCGCGCACACGGTCGCGCACGAACGAAAGCCAAAAAAGGGGAGATAAACCCCCTTTATAATATGCTCCTGGAGCTGTTTTTGGTACAATGAGTTAGTTCTGAAAAGAACTTTTTTTTTTTTAAAACAAGTGTTAAGTTGTTTGATTTTGGACCAGGGCACCGCAGGACGTGTCTTTAGGTCAAATCCTTAAGTATGGCACCGAACATCCAGGACTTATGCCATTTGTGGAAGGCAGTGACATCTAAGAATCTCAGGGACCACCTCTGATGGTAATAGCGTGGCCAGGGCTCTTGTCGATGCCTGTGCAAATTCCACAGGGTGCACTTGTTTGACATGCCGCACCATGGTATGTATGGAAAAGGAATATTTTTTTCTTGGATTTCCTCTTGAGAGAACCGAATTGCATATCGTGCAGGTAACTTTTGACGCATTCACTTTCTTTTGTTCTTCAGGATAAGTGAAAAATTGCCAAATAAAAGATTCCTCTTTTCTTTTTAAAGGTAGTCGCTCATTTCCTTCAGATTCGGAAGATGAATGCGGGGCGGCAGCCATTTCAGCAAAGTCTTCCGAAGGGTGTTGAACGTCGTTCTCTTTTGAGAGTAGAAAAGATAGTGAGAGGAGTGGGTGGAGTCCTACGTGTAAATTGCAGAATAGAAACTACTAAGAACCAATTGGAAGTGTTGTTTTCGAGTCACATGACTTCACATGCGCGTCTCGGGACGTGTAGGCGGTGACAGTATCTGGTCACGTACGCCATTTGGAAGTAGCGGTCTAATTCAGCTAAGTTTCAAAACGTGTAAAGGAGTAAATCCAAACACATCCGGATTTAATATATCTTCTGAGCTCGATTCAAGCATACAATTGTTAAAGTATAAAACCTTTTATATTTTTTTTAAAAATAGCAAGGTGTGTACATTTGGTCACGCACGAAAGTTTAAAAAGACATTCGGCTCCATTTAATGTACATTTTCATAATAATAAAAAAGAAGCCTAGGTTTAGTGTCTTTGACGTAGTATAAGTTCTTTGATGGGACTATGAAGAAATTTAATAAGTTCAGATTGCAAAGTTTTCACGAAATATATAGGCGGGTGCGCGCAGTCGGTCGCGCAGGAAAGCCTGCAAATGTGCTATCCATTTTATTGAGAACTGTTGCCGAGAGTGCGCACACCGGGTCGTACACGAAAGTTTAGAAAGGCTATTTTTATTTACAGGCAAATTTTAATGCGTTGAAAAAAAGGCAAGGTACAGACTTTCTAATTCTGTATCGCTTTACAAGGAGTCTCTATGCAACTTGAACAGTGAAGAAAACGGCTTGTTTCTGAAAACAATATTGCCAGAACTTTATTGACAAAAGTATAGGTTGTATACATGAGATATTTCTAAATTAGCATTTTAAAAACCTATGAAATTCACTGAAAAAACCATAGGTTTGACACCAGTTATAGTTAGTTGGAAATTTTACTGATATAAAACCAATGAAATTCCACGTTATAGTTAGTTGGACTCACTATAACTTGCGCGTGTAATGCACTGCTGATGACGTCACATATTACATCACTCATGACATCACTGATGACACCATCCTTGTGACACAGTGACAGACCTCCTTTCACTGTAATCTAACCCTTGAAACGCATATTCAAAAATAGAAACTAAAATGTTCAAAAAAATGGAGATACCCATACCAGTTACAACAACCAATTCAATAATTCCACCATGTATATACACATGCACTAATTCACCAACAGTTCTATATAGTCACTCATACATATATTCACTAATCATATGTAGTGATACACCTACACATCCTGTTACACACCGACAGTCATCCAAAAGTTATTCACACACATACTCACACATGCAAATAAACTATTGAACATACATTTATTTGCATAAACAAATATACACACACTACCACTTTACTTCTAAGGAAACTTACACATACTCTCTTAAAAAATCACTTCTAGAAACACATACTAATTTAAACAGGAACTTTTAGAATCCCTCACTCTCACATATAGTCACTTATATACATCAATATTCACATATACTACATTAAAACATATGTAGTTACTGATAAAGACACTAATAAGACAGTCATTCACTCACTAACACAGACATATGCACACGAATCCACCCATACAGTCCTGCACATATGCTGTCTTCAAAACACATACAAACAGAGACTCAGTCATTCTTGCATCTATGTACTAAGTAATACTCCCACCAAAGCATGGAAACACTCATACTGATACAAAGAAAAACATCTAATCACCTATATACATACACATGTACCTACTCATCAACCCATGCAGCCACTTATACACAAAGTGAAACACTAATACATGTATTTAAATATTTAAGCATTACTCACTAATATGTGTATTCACTAAGATATTCAATAATATATACATATATAACACATATTTATTTTTCAGAAAGATACACATTCACTGGATGGTGTCATCAGTGATGTCATGAGTGATGTAATATGTGACGTCATCAGCAGTGCATTACACGCTCAAGTTATAGTGAGTCCAACTAACTATAACGTGGAATTTCATTGGTTTTATATCAGTAAAATTTCCAGCTAACTATAACTGGTGTCAAACCTATGGTTTTTTCAGTGAATATATATATATATATATATATATATAATCCAACCCTACTCCTCACAGAAAAGGGCACGCACGCGAAGAGTGCTGGGTTAAAAGGCATTTATTTAATTGAGCCTCCTCCGACCCAATAGCACAGAGAGAACGCGTTTTCGGCTGTCCCAGCAGCCTTCGTCAGTCTGGTAAGCGCCATTTTGTTAAAACCATATATAGTCTACATAAATGTATAGACACAGAAAACATACTGCTTTCATTTTTGGAAATGTAAAAAGACATAATCACAGAAAACACGAGCCCTCATATATAAATACAAATAAATGAAAATTATATGTGTAATGTGCAAAAAGGAAGGTCAAAAAAGTAAATATAAAAATAACATCAACATGTAATCATGGTGGTCTAAATACATAGTGTCTGATGCAATGATATGCACCTATAACCTGCATAATGCGTCTATGAACCCACCCTAATTGCCTGAGGTCTTCACTCGTGGTTCACATGCTTTTAAAGTCTCTTAAATCATAATTTTTAGGCGTTGAAATGTAATTAAAACAATCTGATGAATTGCGCGATTATAGTGCAACAAAATAATTGAAGTAAATATGATTGAATATCCCTTCAATCAGATATGGAGGCCAGTCAAAGCACTACGGGCGGCTAATGTGAGGATGTGGTACGGCATGCGCTGATCTAATGGGTCATGCAGAAGTGTCTAATTAATAATATACATCAACACAGTAATTGTGGTTAAAAACGTCCCTGCAGTCCCTTATTTACACAGCAAAAACTTCACAGGACTGCACGTCCCACAATGCCGCATTTCAGTTGTATGGAAGCTGTGACAAATGTCAGTCAGTCTGAAGCCTCGGAACCAATAGTGCGTTCACATGGTCCCTTGAAAACCTAGCCTCCCCGTCGAGCAGGCAATTGGCATTGTTCCTCTCTTGACTGGCATATGCAAACACAACCTCAGCTATGCAGCCGTGCTCCCAATCACGGCTCGTTAACATACTTCTTGAAGTCAATCCCATTACATTAAGTGCACCACGCGCAATCAGTCAAATAAAACTTAATGCAGGGTCGGGGGAGAGCAATGTTCAAAATCCATGATAATATATATATAGCAACACAATCCGACTATGTAGTAAAAAAAACGGCAAGCACGCTGGTATCCGGATTTAAAAATTTTAATGCAAACCCCCCTCACCCCAGACAGACGTGTTTCGCTATGCTAGCTTCGTCAGTGTCTAAAAAAAAATAAAAAAAAATATATATATGTATATATAGCGAAAAGTTGACAACGCTGTGTGCAGTTCTTAGTTCTTTATTTTCGCCGCTGCCAAACGCGTTTCGACTGCCAAGCAGTCTTGCTCACTGGTCAACAGCCAACAAAATCACAACACCTAGCGCCACCACCACTACACCCACTCCCCCTGACCCCTTCCCCGCTACTACCTCAGAGGCAGCGCAAAACAGGACAACGGACCTTCCCAAAGTAATATATCCCCTCAACAGCACACTAGCTCAATGTTCCGAGATGTGGCAATCAACTATGTATAAGGGAAGGAACTCGCACATCAACAATAATGTACACAATCCTAACACTTCCGGTGATATGCTATAGTACACAGCTCACTATACACACCAAAAACTTTTCCGTGTGTAGATATACTAATGATGCGTGTAGTGTACTGCATAGTGGACGCAACCATATTATCTCAGACACTGGGGAATGTCTTGGCCATGTAGCTGTGTTGTCTCCCCCCCTTGAAGCAGAAGCGGAGTGGGCTGGTCCAACGTACGCAACTCCAGCGAAAGACTATAAATGATTAGCCTACACCTTGGGCGTGATTCACTTCTGCAAAGAGAAAAGACTCTGCCACAGCCAAGGTCCTCACACTGCCATGTGCCTACCACCATGACCACGTCACTCCTCGATACAGGCCCATTGCGAACTCAGCGCCACAGCACCGCAGACTTATGTCTGTATCGACTCCTGTCTTCGTTCTACACTGCGAACAGCAGGGTTCACAACTTGAATTCTGCTTTGGATCTACACTATGCACAGCATTGAAGTTAGCATTGATTTATGTAAGACAGACACAATTGCACTCTATGTCCTCAGACTTTGTTAAAATAAGTGACAAAAATTCTTCGTTGATATCTGTGCTGACTACTGCCTTCAATCTACAGTGTGGTCAGTAGAGTTTACAACTTGATACCAGTTTTGCATCAGCACTGCAGACAACTTTGAATTCAGTCTCGATTTATTTAGGGCAGAAACAATTGTACTCAGTCCTCAGATTTTGTTAAAGTATGTGACAAAAAGCAATCCTCGATGTTTGTGTCGACTACTGCCTTAGATCTACACTGCGGACAGCAGGGTTCACAACTTGAATTCAGCTTTGCATCTACACTACAGACAGCATTGAAGTTAGCCTTGATTTATATAAGGCAGAGACAATTTTGTCAAAGGATGCAACAAAAAACATTCCTCAATGTTTGTACTGAGTACTGGCTTCAAATGTAAACTGCGATCAACAGAGTTCATCACTTGATCCCAGGAGCACATCAGCACTACAGACAACATTGAATTCAATCTCGATTTATTTAAGGCAGAGACAATTGTACTGGGTCCTCAGATTTTGTTAAAGTATGCGACAAAAAAGCATTCCTCGATGTTTGTGTCGACTACTGCCTTCGATCTACACTGCGGACAGCAGGGTTCACAACTTGAATTCAGCCTTGCATCTACACTATGGACAGTAGGGAATTCAGCCTTGATTTATTTTATGCAGAGACATTTGTACTGTATGTGTTCAGATTTTGTTAAAATAAGTGACAAAAATAATCCGTCCATATCAGTGAGGACTACTGCTTTCGATCTACAGTGTAGAAATCAGGGTTAACAACTTGAATTCAGCTTTGGATCTACACTACGGACAGCATGAAATTTAGCCTTGATTTATTTAAGGCACAGATAATTGTACTCTATGTCCTCAGATTTTGTAAAACGATACAACAACAAAAATTTCTTGATGTCTATGCTAACTACTGCCTTCGATCAACCGTGAGAACTGAAGGGTTCACAACTTGAATTCAGCTTTGGATCTACACTACGGACAGCATTGAATTTAGCCTTGATTTATTTAAGGCAGAGACAATTGTACTCTATGTCCTCAGATTTTGTGAAACGATGCGACAAAAAACATTCCTCAATGTCTGTGCTGACTCCTGCCTTCGATCTACCTTGTGAGGGCTCACGATTCAGGTGGAATGGCGATTGCACATAACGCATTCCAATAGGCAAGAGACATTGTACTAGTGCGATCCGCCCGAACCACGAATCATCGCAGAGTGCGCACATGCTGAGTTCTTCAGGTACCACTAACTCACTGCACCACAAGTCATCTCTCCTTGGCCTTAATAAAAAATCATTGCTCCCAGTGTAGCTGGCTCACACCACGCATCATCACTGGCTGCATAGACGCTGAGAGCCACACCTACCACTAACTCTATACAGCTCAAATCAATGCCACATGGCTGTGGGCCCTTCCTGATGACTGCCTCCGGTCTATACTGCGAACAGTAGGGCTCACAATTCAAAATTAGTAACTCTGCAAATTGTGTAAGAGACTATAATCGGTTAAGAAAACCAAATGCTCCCAATCTGCAACATCGCCACCAGACATACGTACCCATTTTGAGAAAGTTAGAATGCTCTGCGTGGAGTGCAATAGTTTAATTTGTTATGGAGAGCAATCAGTAAACCTAGTTTGCAGAACAATTGATAACCATCTATGGTAGTTTTTTTTCCCCTCAAAGTACATGCAATTCAGTATGCAACATTCAATGCTTTGAGTGCAGCCCGTTCAGACCACGCATCATCGCAGGGTGAGCACACGCTAAACACCAGACGTACCACTAACTCAGTACACCATAAATAATCACCACGTGGCTTTATTAAGGCAAAATTAAGTAGTCAAAAAAATTTACCCCCAGTGCGGCCTGTCCGGACCACGCATCATCGCAGGTTACGTACAAGCTCAGTCCTAAAGGTACTACTAACTCAGTGCACCATAATTCATTGCCATGTGGCCATATTGAGGAAGAATTCAACTGACTCTTCATTCAATATTTTGCAGAGTGCAGTACCAAACTAAGTAAAACGTCTATCAAACCCTATACAATATCCCTTTAGTAGTTTTCCTTTAGGTTTAGTTGAAAAACAAAATTCACGCAGCAAGTGCAAAGGCACACTCAATGGCAGTCTACACTGTGGACAGCACAGGTCACAACTTGAACTTTAATATCCCTGAAACATGCACATTTCGACAATTATTCCATACATGTTTCATCTTTTAGTTCAATCGTGATTACAGATAATGCAGTCCAGTCTAAGAGCTACACTGTGGAGAGCAGTGTTTATAACTTAAATTTAGCTTTGGATCTACACTACAGACAGGAGGGAATTCAGCCTTGATTAATTTAAGGCAGAGACAAAAAATACTCATGTGGCACTGCTAGTATGTGCAAGCACCTTTAATCCCTGCATACTGTGAACTATGCTCACAAAGAATGTAGAACACTGCGCCAAAATGTACCTCCACCACCGACAAAACCAAGTACCTCTGGGGCATCACATTTAACATCGTCACCAGACATACGTCCCAATTTTGAGAAAGTTATAATGCACTGTGTGAACTGCAATCGTTTAATTTGTTATGGTGAGCAATCAGTAGACCTAGTTTGCAAAGCGATTGATAAACATTAATGGTATTTCTTTTTTTCCCCTCAAAGTTCATTCAGTCCAGTATGCAACAGTCAATGCTTTGAGTACAGACCACTCGAACCACGCATCATCGCAGGGTGAGCACACGTTGAGAACCAGACGTAGCACTAACTCAGTGCACCATAAATAATCGTCACATGGCCTTATTAAGGCAAAATTCAGTAGCCAAAAGACATTCTTACCAGTGCGCTCTGCCTGAACCACGCATCATCGCAGGCTCCACACAAACCGACTCTACCTTAGTGCACCACAACTCATGAACCTTTTACGACAGAATTTTCTGTGTATTATTTCACATATAGTGCTCCTACCTTTGTACAGCACAAGTCATAAACCATTTATGATTGAATATCTGTGTATGATATCATGATTACTATTTTACTTGTTACCAACAGCAACGTAATAAAATGGAGTCGAGCACACGTGCCCGTACCCACTTCAACTATCTATCTGTGTCTGTGTACTTATTATGTTTGTAAAATGCTGCTCCTGTGCCCTACCACATTATATTATGCTGTAAACAGCGTATGCATCATCTTATCTCTGCCAGTAACAAAAACTTTGATTATATAACTTTCTCTCGCTCATTCTACAAATATGAACGTACCAGGTGGATCATTACAATACTGCAAACAAAGTGTATAGCCAATTTAGAAGTGTGTGCTTTTTTTTTTTAACATCTTTATCCGCATCAACGCGGCGGCTTTTCCCGCTGTATGCGGCAATTTTAAAATTACCGCGTTACATGACGAGCTCAGCTCGTCATGAGCGCACGGCAGGTTACGCTCATCAGGAGCTCAGCTCGTCATCAGCCTGGGAGGGGTTAAATAGCAAGAAGTCGACCCAAAACTATATCAGCAATTTAAATGAGCACCGTATTTACACTACATTTTCAGGCACGCGTAGATTACGGCATTTCTCTACAATAACAGGATGTGGACACGCCTCGAACACTGATTTCCAGCACCAAGTTCGACAGTATACCTAAATGACCACATACGTATATATATTAACTGCCCTTCATGTGCCAAAAACTGCAACCTAAAGCTTTCACAGCCCTGTATTACTACAACTACAAAACTCCACTGAATGTACAACAAACAATCATATTCGCAGAAATGCATCATGTCCATCATCTTTTATGTGTGCAACTATGGATGAATATAAGGTCAGTGATACCCCATACCTTCCATGTTCCCATGTTGTGGGACTTTACAGACATAATGACAGATTTGCGTTTAAGACCCGGGTGACGGCAGCACTACAAAACGGACACCCGAATTAGTTGATTTCTCATATAGCATATAGCTCCGGAGTCATCATTCACAGCCTCGCGCAGCACTGGCATACGTCAGTGCAGCCCACTCCGCTTACGCTAACAGGAACACACAACAACGCTACATGGCCTAGATTTTCATTGTAGTGATTTCTTACTTCCAGGTCCAGTTGTCAGAACGGCACACACACACTACTTCATGGCTGGTATACACCGACATCACACCCATCCAGCACATGCGGCACTACACATGTGCCCTACCAATAAAAAAGACGGGGGCACGTGCTCTACGCCATTTTAGAGTTGCTCCCATCGTAAGCGCTGTGATGGCCCGTCCTAGTCGTTCAAACGCCCCATGTAGGCCTGAACTACTGAACAGGGGGGCCCACTACCATGTGTGTGGCCTCTTTTGTCACTGAGTTAGTGATACCGCAAGGACTGTGCGAGTGAGGAACCTTCGATGAAGATAGGTGCACGAGTATGTCCATTGCCATAGTGATTGTGGCAGAGCGGGACTGCATGATGTAGAACGTACCCTGTCCGCGAAAAGGTGAGCAGTGAGGCCTGGGTGCGCCGCGGACAGAGTAGATGGGGTGCAGCAGACTGGATACAAAGAGGCAACGCAGCGATTTAAGCATACGTAGTCCTATATACCGTATCTTATTGCATTTGAATTTTTTTTCCAATAGCAGGAAAGTTGTTATAGTCGGTCAAAAGTCTGTCGCTCGTGATGATTAAAAGCACGTGAATCACTGCGCACCACTTGTTTTCACAAAAAAATAGAAAACATTACTACTCTACTAATTCTTCATAAATCGAAGCCAGTTAAACAAGTTGAAACTGTACCAATAGTTGTATTTTTAATACGGGAGGGAAGGTGTGTGAAAGGGCAATGTTATTCTACTCCACATTAAGATTGTGACAATTACCAAGCATAACATCTTTCTTTTACTATCTTTTAGATATAGAGCTTCAGGGTGCATTATGTCCCGGCACGTGGTGGAAGACACACCAGTGACAGAAAGGTGAGCTGCGAATATTCTTTTCAGTTACTCTCTCACTTCCTCTCTCCTTTGATAAACAAATGATGCAATCTTATCCTCCTTTTTATCTAACAGGTTGTGTTTCACAAATTGGCGTACCCCTCGCCAACACCTCCAAAGCTCAACGTTTGAGGATTCTGTGATGATGCGGAGCCATCGTAACAACGCATGAGAAGGCTGCTTTGACACGTGGTGGACCCTCTTTAAATCATGCCGATGGCACAAGGTGAGCAAAGAAGCTTGTTTCTGAAGCAACGAGAAGTCACCTGTGGGCGGAGAGAGAGGGTAGTGTGCAGCAGCTTGACTGCGTAGAAATGTACAATTACCTCTGGGCAGTGAGAATGAATAGGTTGGAACAGTCTCGGTGCGCAAGAAATGGCACTCACATCCGGACTCTGCGAGTGAGTGGGGTGCAACAGGCTGGGTACGCAGTAATAAAAACTCACCGTTATGCAGTGGGAGTGCATCGGGTGTGATACTCTGAGAGCAAAAGAGCACACATACACCACCTTGCAGTGGAAGTTGATGTAATACAGTTTCCTGAGTGTCCAAAGGCATAAAGCAGAAATATACCTGTGCAGTTGTACATACTCTGCTATTACTAACTCTATACTATCTTGCAGATCACTAAACTTCAGGGTGCACTATGAACCGGCACATGCTTGAACACACAACGTAGGCAAATATGTGAGCTTGGAAGGTTTTCTCCAGTATTAACACTACCTCTCCTGCTCCATCTATTACTTTCTCTCTCTCACACTTTCAATGTCATTTTTTCTCTCTTTCTCTCTCTCCCTCACATTGTTTATCTTTCTCTTTTCAAGTTATGGGCGCTGCTGTCCACTCTGCAGATAAATAAATCAAGGCTGAATTTAATATAGTCTGCAGTGTAGAAACAAAGCAGAACTCAAGTTGTGAGCCTTGTTGAACACAGTGTTTACAAAAGGTAAGCAGAGCGGCCTCGATACACAATGCCTCCAATTAAATACTTTGCAAATAAACAATATTGTCCTGCATAATGACGTGATCTCTCACCTAATTCTGTCTCATCCCTCAATCGTTTTAAAGACCTGCTGGACCATACTGAAGATCTGACACAGTAGGCACTTCTCTACAGACACATCTTCAACACGGGCCTATGAGATGGGTGGGATGTATCAGGCACACTGCACACGTGCAAATAACCAATATTGCCAAGTGTTATGTTAAATTGTGATCTTTGACCTCATTGAGTCACATCGATCTAATTTTAAACATTTATTTTCATTTTTGTTCTGCAGGTTACCTACCCTCCCACCATTGGAGTTCATCTCACATTTTGTTTATTATATTGTTATGTGAAAGTTAATTTTCAAGTTATTTATTTATTATATTGTTATGTTAAAGTTATATTTCTAGTTATTTATTTTTGTTGTAATAAAAGTTAATTAAAAAAGTGTATTGTCTTCTTTTTCTGACAACATTTCACTATTACTTAGTTTGATAATCATATGCTTAGAGAACATTAAACAATAAAAAGTAAAAATGATGTTTAAACTAGAAGTATAATACTGAGGCTAACTCTTTACCAGAGTCTGTAGCTGAGATTAATGGTTCCTATGGAAAATGTTAAAAACTCCAGCACAGTTACTGTTTGGATTAGCAACATTGTGTAGTGAACTTGTGACCTGTGTGCTCACTTAAGTGTACCATGAACTGTTACTATGGTAACAGGCAGTAAGCAGTTTGGGGTTACGGCTGAAAGGTATTGGCTGTACAGAAACCGTTATATTTGCACAGGATCCTCTACATGACAGAGGGGAAAGCAAACTGAGATGACAGAACACTGTGGAGCAGATTTACAAGCTCCTTGTGCACTTTTGCATCACTTTTCCCATGTTAAAAGTGACGCAGTAGTGGCACAAGGGACTTGTAAATCTTCCCCTGTGTACATTACGAGCAAAAGAAGTACACAACTCTTCGAATTCTTCATCGATCACAATTAGACAGTGTTGCTTCACAATTCACAGTGTGCACTTCACTAAATATTTTGTGCCTATTTAAATAGGAGACGGGATTGTCGACATTACAAAACTTAGGGGAATATTTACAGAGATGGCGTTAAAATTATCGCCGCTTTAACTGTAGCAAACTACAGCAAAATGGCAATAATGGAATTGAAAATCCTTTGTTGTCTTACCGAAAGATTTTTTTAACACGGCTGTTTGCTATGGCAGGGTGAGAGCCGAGGCTCCCGCCCTGCCATAGCAAACTTGATTTGCATTTTGAAAGAAAGAACACGAAAACCTACTCTCTCTTTATGGGGGTCTCTTCCATGTTATATTGTCATAGGAACACCTACCTTATCACTGGGAATGCCTACATTGCAACTCATTGGAGATACGAGGTGAGCCATTGGCAAACCGGCTGCTAATATGCGTTAATGCATCTTAGCGTGGCCTAGTAAATAGAGCGATATCAATTTCGCTTCATTTTTGGCTTTTTAAAAAAAAAAATTGGCAAAATGGCACTTGTTAATATGCCCTCAAGCTTGCTATAACACAGCGGGAACTTCGACTCCCGCCCTGCCATAGCAAACAGCAGTGTCCCGGGGTAGACACCCCGAGACACAGCAGGAGCCACTCCTGGGGGGTGGTGTTCCCCAAGACATTCGACTGCTCCAGAATGGAGACCACGGGGCCCTCCTCCCAAAATATAAAAAGCCCCGGAGGATGATAATCCCCGAGGCTTAGACGGACCTTTGAGCTCCCTCACCAATTTATTTTGTAGCACAGAGGAATGGCAATCTCCGGTCTACAAGGCCCCTCGCAACCCCCATCAAATGTAATATTTTGGACCCCGAGATTTTGCCCTCCGAGGTAGCTAATTTTTATACAAGCACAAGAGCCTGCGCTTCATTTTTATTTTTATTAAGGCGGATCCATGCACCCAGCGCACATTTCTCTATTTAAAAAAAAAAAACGTTTTTGGGGGCCCTAGGGGTCCTTGTGGGACCCCCTAAGCAGGTCTAGTGGGTCAGAATATTTCTTACCTGCCGCCTGTATAAGTTTTGAACACTTTTCTCACTAAATTCTAGATCCTCGCTTCTACCATGGCACAAAATGGCTGTCAACACTTCCTGGTTTCGAATGTTGACAACCACTTCACAGTCAATTAGCGCGTGATCGGGACGGTCCGCTTAGAGAACGCGCAAGATGCGCGGATCCACCGAGGCCATAGATATATATGTACTTTTAATTGTAATTTTTTCAGAAACTACTGAACGGATTTAACCATTTAAGCAAAAGGCACAAGTCTGAACAGAGGACTACCTCTTTGCCAAATTTGGTATAATTCCGTTCAGCCGTTCGGGCTTTAGCTGCAATGAACGGTTCCTATGGAAAATTGCATGGGGGAAAAACTTTTTGGGACCCCCCTTTTTTCTCGGCTCCCGCTTTACGAATCACCCCAAGACTTTCAGTATAGGAGCGGACCGGAGCGTCCCACCAGTTTTGACAATTTGGCGAAGATTCGTCAACCGGCCCAAAGTTATTCCAAATAGATAGTTGCGGATTTCCTATGGAAAATAGGTCCCAACTATAACTACCTACTAGCGACCGCCAGTAGGTAATATATATAGACGCCAATGTGTATTGAATGGATGATTTAGTAGGTGCGTGACTGACTGTATAAGTGAGTAATTAAACATGCCTTAGTAAAGGCATGGGAGAATGACTAATCTGTGTGAATGTCCATTGGTGTATAAGTGGCTGCATGGGTTGGTGAGTAGCTCCATGAGTATCTATATGGGATAATGATTGACTGTATGAGTACCTGTATGGGTGCCTGAGTGTCTGTGTGGGTGGGTAGAGGGGATGTGACTCCCTGCATGGATGTGTGAGTGGGTGATTCACTAGTAGAATGGGTTCATGAGTATGTGCGCGAGATGCAGTATGGGTGAGTGAGTGTGTGTATGGCTGTGTTGGTGGTATATGAAATGCAGTGTATGTGAGTGTTGGAGTATATAATTGACTATATGTGAGAGTGAGTGATTGTGAGAGTGACTGTATGGATGAGTGTGTGCTGCTGTCAGTGATTGTATAAGAGAGTAAGTATTGGTTAGTATCTGTATGAATAAGTGAAGTGGGGTGTCTATAACTGTATAGGTTAGTAAATGGCAGTGTGATTGATTCTTTGGGTGACTGACTCTATGGACGAGTACTGGTATGTGAGTGTGTATGGGTGTATGAGTACATATATCAGTGGCTGTATTGATGAGTGACTGGATCTTTGAATGACTGTATTGCTGATTGTGTGGATCTGTGTAGACCTATGAATATAGGTGCAGAAAGAGGCAAGAGTGCTGCTGAAAGGGGCAAAAGGGTGCAGAAAGCGGCGAGAGAGGTGCAGTAAAAGGGAAGAAGGGTACAGAAAGAGAAACGAGGGTTGCAGTAAAAGGCAAGTAAGGTACTGAAATAGGCAGGAGGATACAGAGAGAAGCAATAGAGGTGCAGAAGGAGGCAAAGAACTGCTGAAAGAGGTGAGAGAGTTGAGGAAACAGGCATGAGATCTGCAGAAAGAGGGGCGAAAGATATAGAAACAGGTAAAGGGCCAGAAGAGGGAACATGCGTGCAGAAAGAGGCAAGAGAGGTGCAGAAAAAGTGAAGGAGGGTGCAGAATGAGGCAAGAAAGGTACAGAAAGAGGCAAGAGGGATGCTGAAAGAGGCAAGAGAAGTGTTGAAAGATGGACATCAAACCGGACGAGTTTTGGGGGATGAACCTCTCCAGGAAGCAAGGACCCTTGAGGACGCTATCCCCATATTACAAAGCAGCAGCATGCGCAGGTGTTGCAGTGTTTCCTGAGGGGGTGAGGCCTATTCCTCCGATGCCTAAAAGCGCCCTTGATATCCTGTAGTGCGGAACATGATACCGGAAGAGTTTTAGGGTTCTTACCTCTGCAGGCAGCAAGGACCCTAGAGGACACCATCCCTCATATTACAAAGCACCAGGAGGTGCAGGTACTGCAGTGCCATCTCAGAGGGCGGGCCGCTGATGCCTAAAAGCACCCTTACATCCTTAGCATGGGACATCATACTGGGCCAGTTTTGGGGGGACAGACCTCTGCAGGAAGCAAGGACCCTTGGGGACTCCATCCCCCATATAATAAAGCATCAGGATGTGCAGATGCTGCAGGGTCTCCTGTGGGGGTGGGGCTTCCTCCTCCTATGCACTAAAAGGCACTTGATATCCCACAGCACTGGACATAATACCAGACCAGTGTTTGGGGGACTGACCTCTGGAGGCAGCAAGGACCCTTGGGGACTGTATCCCCTATATTAAAATGTGTGAAGAGGCACAGGTGCAGCAGTGTCTCCTGAGAGGGATAGGCTACTGATGCCTAAAAGCACCCTTGCCATCCTGGGGATGTCATACCAGACCAGTTTGGGTGGACTGACCTCTGCAGGTAGCAAGGACCCTTGGGTACTCCATTCGCCCATCACAAAGTGCCAGAAGCCACAAGTGCTGCAGTATCTCCTGAAGGACGGGACCTCTTCCTCCTATGTGCTAAAGGGCATTTGACATCCTCGCAATGTGGAAAATTATACCGGCCAGTTTTGGGGGGATTGACCTCTGGGGGTAGCAAGGACCCTGTTGGGGCTCCATGCCCCATATTACAAAGTACCAGAAGGTGCAGGTGCTGCAGTTTCTCCTGAGGGGGGCCTACTCCTATGCGGTAAATGCACCCTTTACATCCCACACAACTGGAAATCATACCGGACCAGTATTGGTGGGACTGACCTCTGCAGGCAGCAAGGACCCTTTGGGGACTACAAGCTCCATGTTATAGGACTGACCTCTGCAGGCAGCAAGTACCCTTGGGGACTCTACCCCCTATTACAAAGTACCAGGAGGTAAAAGTGCTGCAGTACTTCCTGAGGGGGCAGGGCCATCTCCACCTTCATGCTAAAAGGCATTTGACATCCTCACAGCGTGGGATATCATATTGGCACGTTTTGGGTGACTGACCTCTGGAGGCAGCAAGGAACCTCAAGGACTTCATCACAAAGAGCCAGTAGAAACACGTACTTCAGTATCTCCTGAGGGGGCGGTGCCTCCTTCTCTGCTAAAAAGCACTTGACATCCTTGCATCATGAGAAATATTAGTTTTGGGGGTACTAACCTCTGAAGGCTGCAAGAACCCTTGGGGACTCCTCCATATTACAAAGTTCCACGAGGTGCAGGTGCCTCATTGTCTCCTGAAGAGGCGTGGCATATGCGCTAAAAGGCGTTCGACATTCCGCAGCACTGATTGATTGATAACAAAGTTTATTTAGACAATAGTCTATAAACCGTACATAGAACAATGGATCACACATAGTGATAAAATATTTAAAACCACAATTCATTTTACACATTTACAGCACTTATAAAACCATAAACATAAAATTGGGATACTCTATAATTTTAAACTCTCCCACTCTCCTTTGTTGCCTCCAGTACATATTCTCTTGTCGCTTTCAGAAATTTCCCCAACACAATTGTAGTATGCACAAATGACATTTCTGTAAGGAGATCGATAGCATCAGCACGAGAGGTCACCTCATATTTTAAAAAAATTGGACGTAAAAAAGTTTTCCGAATTGCTAAAATACAAGTACAATCAAACAGTATAAGTAAAATATAATTTCTTACTCCTAGACCACATTTACAAGTACCGTCTGGATGGATCAGGGCCACTCTTATTTTTCTTTCAATCTTCCATGGATTTAGGCCCACCTGAACCTTCAAGATGTCATGTCTTAGCCACCTACTAGGCAGTAAATTCAGGTATGGGAACCGGATCTCCTTTTCCCATTCATTCTTTACCCAATTCACCGATTTTGTTAGCCTCAGATAGTCCATGTCTTTTGATCTGGAGTATTCAAGCCCTTGGTCTCTAAGCATTTTTTTAGTGCAGGCTATATTCAACAGTGGTGGGGAGAGGCTCAATTTCAAGTGCGCGGCTACCGTCTGGAGAGTTTTCTTCACGTCTCGTGCCAAGCGTAAGCTGCTTACTCGAATTTCCTCTCTACACCAAATTGAGACCTTCTCATCACCACCAGGCTCCTGTCGGTTCCAAAATCTTATTAAGGACAATTGGGTCTTTACTTTCCATGATGTTAAACCCACCTCCATTCTAATAGCTTGAATCATGGAGCTATTTGGTAGGGACAGCAACATTTTCACAATTTTACCTTCTTCCCAGTCCCACCCTCTTTTACCACTCAGGAAAAGCACCTCTGCTCCATAAAGCACTTGTGGGGGGATCATAACTTCAAAAGCCTTCAGAAGCGGTCTGTGTGACATTTCGCCATAATCTTTGTTAATTTTTTTCAGACCACAGACCGAAGAGTAAGCCTTTGCCAACTGTGCCTCCAAGTGGGTATTCCACTTTAATGAGCTATTAAACCAGAGGCCTAAATATTTATATTCACATACTACGATTAATTTATCCTGTCCTAAAAACCAATTAAAATTGTTTACCCTCTTTCCAAAACATAGGATCTTTGTTTTTTCCATATTCACTGTTAAGAGCTTTTTATCACAGTACTTATTGAACGCATTTAGTTTCCTTTGGAGGCCCATTTCAGTTTGATCCAAGATCACAAGGTCATCGGCGTATAAGAGACATGACACTTTATTATTATTCATTCGTGGGCTCACACTTTTTTCAACTTCCAAGGTCGCTGGAAGGTCTGCCAAGAAGATTGGGAAAAGCAAGGGTGCCAAAACGCACCCTTGTCTCAAACCGTTCCTTACTGGAATTTTATGGGTTAGTGAGCCCTTTATGTCTCTGATGACCTGGGCCCAATTGCCACTATGTAATTCTTTTAAAATGTTCAATATACCCTGTGACATTCCATAGTTTTCCAGTACTTCCCAAAGGCTATTTCGGTCTACTGTGTCAAACGCCGCTCGGAAATCGATGAAACAGCAAAATAATTTGCCGTTTTGTTCCATCAATTTCCTGGCCAAAGCCCACAGTGCAAAACAATGATCTATCGTGGAGTGGCCTTCTTTGAAGCCCCCATGTTCAACCGGAATGATAGATCTGAGTTCCACCCAAGCTTTTAGCTAACTAAGGATTATTTTAGAGAAAATCTTTTCTCCTATATCAATAGGTTGATTAGCCTATAATTCTTCGGGGCATGTACATCCCCTTTCTTATGTAGCGGTCTTATTATGGCTCCTTTCCAATTTAGGGGTGATCCAGCGCCCATATAGAAAATATGCCATAACAACGCTACCCAACTTTACAATACTCACCATTAATCATAAAACACTCACTAGGCCCATAAACTAACAAGACATATTTTTGAGCGACTGAATCATGTGATGTAATTAAAACCTATTCACAAATATATACATTTATATACCACTGCAGTATAATGATTTTACCATGATTTCTATAAACTTTAATTTAATTAAGTAACTTAGGCAAATGGATCTGCTGATGGTAAAAGACCATGAAATAACAAGGCCAGCTTGTCTTTTCAAAAATCTTATTTATTAACTATTTATTCAAGGAAACTACATTTTATTAGAATCTTTTTATTCAAGCAGCTTTGTTTGAAGAACAGCAATTAGAAATGACAGTTATCAAGCAAAATCAATTAGAATGGTTAAATTGAAGAATAAACAGTTTTTCATCACCTAAACCCTAATTTCCCTGTCTAAAACTCACTCTGCCTAAAGGAATTAAAGTAAAAGTCATTTAACCCTATTGATCCTTACGTGCTCCAAAGAGTCCAACAGCACTTCACGCCCTTCTGGATTTGGAAAGCGAGAAGCGCCCTCTCTACAAAGGGGTCAGTTTTATACCCTTTCTAACTAACTAAAGTAACATTAACTGACATTTTTTCTGTAAATCCAAAATTGTGATTGGCTGAACCATGTCAGTCCACTGTCAGGTCACACTTTTCTGACCAAGTCCGGAGCCTCATCATAGCCCCTATTGTTCTTAGATTCACCATCCTCTTTGCTTCCTCAAAACGATATTTTGACGGAGGAAACATTTTACTTCCTAATCTTGGCAGGCTTTACAGCATCCTGTCCTTGGAAATGTCACCAAGAACACATTCAACTCGACCAGGATTTCTTCTACATAAAACGCTGTCGCTCAGCAAAATGTTCTGCGCATGTGTGAAAGTTTCACTCTGGTCAAGTCTCGAAAACTGCAGCACTGCCAGTCATCATTTAGGCCCACTTGCAAAACTAATATGTAAACAAACACAAAACACTGATTAATGTGAGAAATAAAGTTCATTCTGTTACCCACCCACCTTTGCTAATTATTAACCCATTAATCTATGTTACCTAGCAGAAGCAAAAAAAGCAACAAACAGAATCATGCAACATAAAGACTAAAAGACATAACGTGAGCACACAGAAATAAGCACATGCCATTAATAAAACATCCGCATTTAATTCTGACAAATCAATAGACAAGATTAATTTATTATTTTTACAAACATGCTTTTGCAACATAAAGCATATGAGCACATATATTAGTTCCCACGTGTAATGATTTGCAATTTTACTCTAGATTGATTAATAATTTTCGCACCATTCACGTTTAGTATGATTACTTATTATGGAAGTTTAACTTTGCGAGTTGAAATAAATATATTTCTAAATCTCGCTCCATCAGCTCCCTCATCTGGTGATTTCAAAATCACCAAACTACACCCCAAAACTTTAGCAAAATTTTATCGCAAAAATGAACATGTATTGATTTTCACTGTGTTAGTATTTCTAAAGACTTGTCTCAGCTGTTTGTTTGCAATTCTCATATTGAGTTCTACGAAATTCTTCCAGTTCTATTTCTCTTTCCTGTTCCTTTCTGATCTTGTATATTCTCTTTTTTTCCCTCAAATATTTCTTTCTCTTGTGTAACATACAACTAATCTTTAACAACAATATCATAAAAACTATAACCAATAAAGGTGTCAGTATTTTGCCAAGAATTGAACCACCAATTTCTTGAAACCAGGTCTTGATTGCTTGAAGTCTCTTAGATAAACGTTCTGAAAAATCATCTTCTACTAAAGGTACAATTTCTGATTGTAACTCAGTAATATTTTTGATATACTTTTCAATATCCTGACTTTTGTCAGGAATATAGGTACAACAGTGTAGGACATGTAAAATGCCACAAACTCCACCCTCTTTTGCTAGCAAAATGTCTAAAGCAAGACGATTTTGCATTACCATAGATCGTATTGCTATGACCTCAGTATCCACTAATTGGAAACCACCAGCTGTATCTGTTGACAACCTGTCAACAATTGTAGACAATTTTCTAATTCTTACTGCATTCAGGGTTATTCCTACTAAAGGTATTACTGCTTCAAAGATGTCTCCCAAGATTTCTGTACAACTTTCTCTTTTGTATCTATTAAAATGATTGCTGATTTCAAATGATCC
Organism: Lissotriton helveticus; assembly: GCF_964261635.1. Lineage (NCBI taxonomy): Eukaryota > Metazoa > Chordata > Amphibia > Caudata > Salamandridae > Lissotriton > Lissotriton helveticus. Next base: position 1,573,056,455 of record NC_136067.1, read on the forward strand.
TTCTGTATTTCTGTCAACATGAAATATTTTTGGAAAAACTAATCCAACAAAACACGTCCCATACCAATGGTCTGGGAGATTATAGTAAGCTTTGTCTCCACATAAAAAATAAATTCCATGGAAAATGGGATCCTTGCCACCTTTAAATCCCCAACCCCCCATGATTTGATAAGTATCCTCACAATGACTAGCACCCACAAAATAGTTGTCAAATAAAGTATTGTCTCTTCTGATGCTAAATTTACCACTAATTGGTTTATCTATATGTATAGCAGCCTTCTCAAAAGATTTACCATTACGTTTTTCATCCTCTTTCTGCCAGAACTTAGATTTAGTCTGTTTAAGCATCTCATTCCTTTTATAAATTGCTCTTCTCTCCTCAACTAAAGTCAAGAAAGACTTTTCCTCAGATCTCAATTTACATGTCAAATTATTTCTGAAAGCATGCTCATAGGTGATTTCATTTGTCACAATAAAGAATTCCCTCATCTGTTTGGCTTGCTTGTGCTTATTTAGACTTTTCTCAATTTTCAGGTTAGCAAAAACTTCATCATAATTAGAACAATAATATTCCAAACGACCAGTCTGATAAAATAAGCAAGTTATTACACTACAGGTTATGCCATAAGTAAGAGGAAGCATATTATAAGTGACTCCCTCCGAAACAGAAGCAGGCAATTTCACACAGATATAACAATCTTTGACTTCCATGACCTTTACATATTCAGCCAGGAGTCTTGAAAAAGTATTGCTAGAAAAATCACTAACAGATCTATCTAGATGAATCTCTGGTCTATGATCAATAACTCTGTTAGTTTTGCTCAATACACTATGTTTATCTTGTCTAAAAGAAGCTTTCCTTGTCATATTTGCCTTATACATTTCCTTGTCAATTCCAAAAGGGAAAATAACAGCTAAAACTAACCAAAGTAGAATTATCAGTACCACACAAATTAAAGACATTTTACAACATCTCTTAAAAATGGAACACCTTGAACTGTTATTAACAAAAACGTAAGGCATCTTCAGTCTTTTAACAAAGAGCCTTATAAAACAAAAATCAAAAATGTTAAATTTCTAACACCCCCCTATTTTAATTTAATTTTATTTTTTAAAGAAAACCCACTTTCTAACAGCTTTTCTTCAACCTTGCGTCTCGTCTTACATCAATGTGCTTCTCCAACTAACCCAATTTCTTCGACCTTCTGTCACCTAACACAATTTCTTCAGCCTTATGCCAAAAACATGAACCTCAAAAATTAAAGATAATATAATTCAATCGTTGTCACTATTGTCTCCAATCTCTTCCTGACTACTGCTGTTGACCTCCACAACAGGTGGAATAAATATATAAGTCCACTCAGGTGACTTATACTTTTGGTTTGGCTTCAAAACTCTCTTTGCCCTACTAATAACTTCTATTTTCTTTCCTGCTTCGCTTTTCTTTTCAGGATCCTTTTGACTTGATATTTCATTTATTTGCTCCTTTGATTTCTTTATCAATTTATATTTTAGACCTTCATTTTCATTTGGCCAGTTATCACCTTTTCTTGGTAATTTTCTCTTTGGCTCAGTTACATTACACTCTGTTCTCCAAGCCCTTTTTCTGAATTTTCTTATCTGAGAATCTTCATCACTATCTTCAGTTTCACTGTCAGAAATTTGTATTCTGGACTCAGGTTCTTCTTTACTCAGCAATTTCGCTCCATTAGGAACTTCATCTTTATAGCTGGTACTTGGTAATTCGTCTTCTTCTTCAATTACCTTTAACTTTCCAGTTTCAGATTTTCCGTTCCTGCTTTCAGAGCTTCTTTTCTGCTTTTCAATACTTTCCTGGTCTTGAATGTTGGTTTGATCAGACTCTTTTTCTTTTTCTTTTTCTTTTTCTAGCACATCTTCATCATTTTCAGAGTCTAGTATCACAATTTCCAAATCTTTTTCATTCAATGCTTCATTCACAGTTGAATTTTCCAGATGTCGACTTTCCTGTTGATCTTCAGGATCTGGATTTCTCTCAGGTTCTTCTTCAGAATCTGAATCAGCAGTGGTGTCACTCTCTTCATCAGAATTTTTAGGTGTAGGTACACGAATAGTATGACTTGCGTGAATCCACCTCTTCAAACCCTTACACTTCACTGCATTAGTTGTGACTAGAATGACTTGTCTTGCTTTCTGCCATCTAGGTACTAAACAATTTCTTCTTCGATGAACTTTTGTTCTTACCCAGTCACCTGGTAACAAATCATGTGCTTGCTCTTTTTCTCTTGTTTGCCCTTCAGTTCCCACCTGATGGAACACAGAAGTGACTACGTCAGACAAATTCCTGCAGTACTCCAAAATGACGCTATCATTAATAGTCATCAATTTTCCTACTGGAATAAATGCCTGTCTCATCATTCTTCCCTTGATTATATCATGCGGACTTAAACCAGTCTTTTTATCAGGTGTACTTCTCAGAGACATCAGAACAAGTGGAAGTGCATCAGTCCACTTCATACCTGTAGCTAGACACATTTTACTAATTCTATTTTTAATAGTTCCATTTATTTGTTCAACAACACCTGATGCTTCTGGTCTGTATGCACAATGTAGTATCTGCTCAATGTGTAAAGCCTCACAAATCATTTGTAATAATCTGTTTTCAAAATGTTTTCCTCGATCACTTTCCACAGTCACCGGGAAACTGTACCTTGGTATAATCTCCCTTCAGAGCAATTTTGCCACAGTAATTGAATCATTGTGACGTGTGGGAAACGCTTCAACCCATCTTGAAAACAGACAAACTATCACAAGAATATATCTCAACTTGTTATGAGTTGGCATATCAATGAAATCCATTTGTAATCTTGTGAAAGGACCACCCTCCCGTCCTATGGTTCCCATGCTCACAGCTGTTTTTCTGTTAGGGTTCATTTGTTGGCAAATCAAGCACCTTTGGAAAAAAGATTCTGCTATTAACCTGAACTTTGGATTAAACCAAGTCTGTCTGAAAAGCCTGATCATAGAATCTCTTCCAATATGCCCCTGACCATGATACATCCTAGCGATGTCAGCAATCATGCTATTTGGTAAAACTGGTCTGCCATCATTGTAAGTCCAAATTCCATCTTCTTCTCGCTGTCTACATTCTACTTTTAACCATGTGTTTTTCTCCTCATCACTTGCTTCATCTTGCAAATCCTTCACTCCCTGCCATGTTTCAACTACTGATGTTGGCATAAGTGAACTCAAGACATGTTCATCATTCTTTTCCCGATTTAATGAACAATTGTTTTTCGCGCAATACTTAGCAACCTCATCCGCGTAACCATTCCCTTTTGTAATAAAATCCTCACCCTTTTTGTGAGCTGAACATTTCACGACAGCAATCTTTTCTGGTAATTAAATGCCATCAATCAATCTCTTAATCAAATTTGCATTTCTGATAGGTGAACCTGCTGAGGTTAGATAACCTCTTTGAGACCAGAGCTGTCCATAATCATGCACAACTTCGTATACGTATTGACTGTCCGTTACTACAGTAATTTTTAAATTTTCACATTTTTCACATGCACGAATCAAAGCAATTAATTCCGCTACTTGAGCTGAACGAACTCCTTCGAGACATGATGCCTCGATTATATCAACAACTGTGCAGACAGAATATGCTGCTCTCAAAAATCCTTCTTCTGTTCTTAGACATGAACCATCAACAAAGTAAACAAAGTCTGATTCTGGCAAAGGAACATCTTTTATATCCTGTCTTGGCTTGGTGTAATAATCTAAAACATCCAAGCACTCATGATCAATGTCGTTTTCATTCCTGATTTCTGTTATAGTACCATCAGGCAACAATGTGGAAGGATTTAAATTCACACATCTTGCTATTGAGACATTATCTGATCCTAGAATAGTCTTTTCATATTTTGTAAGTCTGTTACTCGTTAAATGTTGAGTCTTACTTCGAGTAAGTAACATTTCAACTGAATGAGGTACATAAACTTTTACAGGAAATCCCATAATGATTCCCTAACTTTGCTCAAGACTCACACTAGTTGCAGCTACTGCCTTTAAGCAGCCTGGTAATGCTTTTGCAACAGGATCAAGCACTGCTGAGAAATATGTTACTGGCTTTCTCAGTTTTCCATGTCTCTGAATTAGAACAGACAATGCACATCCTTCCCTTTCACTGCAGTACAACTCAAATTCCTTTTCATAGTCTGGCATACCTAGAGCAGGTGCTTCACGTAATAGCCAACCATCCCTAAAAACATTCTGACTTGTCTTTGAGTTTTTGGAGGTTGCATTCCCTGAATCATTTTGATTCTCTCAATTGTAACTTGTCTGATTCCTTTTGCAATTCTGTGACCAAGGTATTTTACCTCTTGTTTGCAAAACTGTAATTTTGCAGGTGACACTTTATGTCCCTCATCTGCCAAATGATTCAAAAGAGTAATGGTATCTATGACAAAATTATCTCGGGTTTTTGCTGAAACAAGCAAATCATCAATGTATTGGACTAAAGTCGATTTTCCTGGCAAATCTAGATTTTCCAAAGATTTATTCAACAACTGATTAAAGATAGAAGGACTCTCTTTATACCCTTGAGGGATACGACACCAAGCTAATATGCGACCTTGGAACCTGAACGCAAAGATTTGCTGGCTGTCTGGATGCAATGGAACAGTAAAGAACGCATTGCAAAGATCAATGACTGTATACCATTCTGCATCATGCGGAATCTGGTAAAGAATTACTGGTGGGTTTGAAACAACTGGGCAACATGGAACAACTATCTGGTTAACCTTTCTCAGATCCTGAACTATTCTGTACGTTCCGTTTGGCTTTTTGATCCCCATGATCGGTGAATTACAAGGACTGCTTTCAATTTCTTTTAATACACCTTGTTTAATGAATTTGTCAATTACAGGAATGACACCTTCAATTCTTTCAGCTTTCATTTTATACTGAAGAATGTTTGAAAAGTCTATTCCCTGTTTCACTGTGATTTTAACTGGATCTACATTTTTCATTAAACCCATTCACTTCCTGTCAAGTCCTAAATTTCGGATTTGACAGTCTTTTTTAATTCTTCAGGTAAATTATCTTTATCAAATGCAGGAAATAATTTACTTTCCTCTGCTTCAACCATTAGCATTGTCAATGTATAAAGACCATCTTCTTCTAGAGTCTGAAGTTCAATACCCTCCGGTGAACAATATATTTTGCAGTTCATCTTGCAGAGAATATCTCTTCCCAGCACTGATCTAACAGTAGAACCGGTAGCACCAGTGTCCACAAGGAAAGTGATTTCTACATCATTCACTTTACCATTTACAAATGGACCTGTCTGGTCAACCTCAAGAGTGGCTCCAAGCACACACTCTTCCCCCTCTCTCAGGCACCGTCATAAGTAATCTTCAGAATCGCTTCCACCATTTTCTGTCATCAAAAATTGTTGAGAAACATTTGGCACATTCACTCTTTTTGGTCTAATTACCTGATCACCTCCGCTGAATCCTGTTTCCGAATTATATCTCTGACCATTCATACAATGAGGAAGAGGAGGTTGTGCAATCTGACTCTGTTGATTCGCTAACTGCCGCTGTAGCTGTTGCTGAAGATTTAACTCATTTAGTTGTCGCTGTAGCTGTTGCTGCAGATTTACATCATTCTGCATCTGTGGATTTAATGATGCATTTTTAAAATTTCTGGGCGGATTTTTACAATCACGCTTCCAGTGTCCAATTTCGCCACAATTAAAACAAGGTAGCTATTGTTTAAGCTCTTCAATATTACCATTAAATTTCGGCTTATTAAATTTACCCTTAAATTTTCCTTGACCCTGATTCTGATTAATATTAACACCTTTGTTTTCAAAATTAGCAATCTGCTGTTCAGCTACTTTTACCTGCGCCCACATAGCTTTTTCTTTTAACTTTTTCTGCCTGGCGTCTATTTCATCACTGCAGTATTTTGCCTTTCTCAGTATATCATCAACTGATAGGGATTGCCATCCGACAATACCATTTCTTATCATATCGCCAATTTTAGGCCTGAGACCATAGACGAATCTGTAAATAAAGTGTCTCATGTCCTTTTCACTTAATTTTTCGTAGCCACTATATTGTTTGAAAACTAACAGTAATCTTTCATAGAATGAATGAACTGATTCCTTTGGCCCATAACCTCTGATGATGGAGCACCTGTTACTGTATCTCGAGCTGGTTCTACTGTTGGCCAACTTACAGCAATTTTACATTCTGTCCAAAGATCTGATGGGACAACAATGTCAAAGAATCCATCAAGATCAATCCACAGAACTTTTGACACCTTTATAAACCTGTCTACCTGTCGATACCATTCTACAGGCTTTTCTCTCAGCCGAGGAAAACCATTTGTGAACAATAAAATGTCTTGTCTGGACCAGGGAACATGAACATAACCACCACCTGCTATTTCTCTCATTGGGTATTGATTAGCCAACCTTTCTCTTTGTTCTTCCTCCTTTTTCTTAGTCCACTTTACTCTCCATTTACTCAAGTCGCCCAATGTCTTAATGTACACAATCAAATCCTTTATATGCATAATTCTTCCCATAGTATTAAAATTCTCGATGTCTTTTTCAGTGAAATCTAATCTATAATGTTTTCCCAAATTCTTTTGCCTACTCAAATCAATCTCTAATTCTACAGCCAATTCTTTTAATTGATCATATTTGTTTTTCGGTTTCCACTGTACACTTTTGCAAATGAATAACAATTCATCATCTTGATAATGCTTCAAACTGTCAGGACCAATTGTGCCAATAATTAATTCCTCTAAATCTGCTTTTAATCTTGCAACATCAAGCTTTGAGAATGAGTCTGATTTTTCAACACGCTTTTCTGGGGTTTCAATATCTGATTCTGCACCCATTGGTGTTCTACATGATGAACCTGGATTAAAAGTTAAATCAGGAATCATTGCTTTTTCTCGATGAATTTCCGCTAATTCTGGATAAAACTTTTCAGCCACTTTCTGAATTTCTGCATTTAATGGGATTGTTAAACCTGGCTGTTTAATTTCTCTTTGATCAAAAACAGGCTGAACAGGACCAATCGATACCGGAACTGTTACTGCTTCCATGCCCTTGGTTAATTGTCGAATTACTTCTTCTTTAGATCGTAAATATTCTGAAGTGTTTGGAGTATGCTCATCTCCTCCAGTACCCATTAGACTTCTGTGAGGAATCTCATTTCTAGAAACTGGAGTTTCAGGAAAACATCTACTTTCACCATATACACTAGAATTAGTTCTCGTTTCTAACCTTTCAGGAGTTTCTGTATTATTCGGGTAAAACCTGGGAATTTCTTCATTTAATGGAGGTGCACTTGGTGTGGTTCCAGTAGAAACCATCGGGGTAGACCATGAACAAGCTGGTTTTAAAGGAATCTGTTTTTTATTTGTCATATAAATCTCTTCTAAAACTGGATCTTCCAATTCACTTTCTTCAATGTTATTTTTCTTTTGAGTGTTCTTTTGACCTGGTATTTCAGTAATCATTACCCTCACTGGATAAAGACCATCACACATATCTGCCAGTCTCCATCGACGCATTCTATCTTCATGAGTTTCTCGTTTAAAATGTGATTTTGGAGGCCTTTTTATACCACAACTTTCCCGCTGTAGTTCAAACATCTCATCCTCCCATTCAACTAAAGCCTCAAATTGTGTAGATCTAGGCTTCGGCACAAGAGCAGTCATCTTTTCTCTCAAGTTTTTCAAAAATTCTCATATTAAATGAACCATCTTCTGGCCAAGCTAAAACACCATCATCCTTGGTATAATCCATCCAATTATCAAACCAAAGGCAAGTATGATAACCATATTCACCTTCCATATAGGCTGCAGGTGTTTTGTACTTATGGAGTAATTTTCCATCTTGCGTCTCAATTTTCTTATCAGGTGAAAGAATATTTTTTAATTTCTGAAAGCAAGTAAGCTTCTTTTCCTCTTTTTTGTAATAATAACGCATGTTTTTAGGTAAATCTATTTAATTTAAAATGATCGTAAATGTTTCCTGGTTGTTCCGCAAAACCAGCCAATCCGTGCACGAAACACACCAACAAGCCAATCAGGTTAAGCTACGTCACCACTTTGCTCAACCAATAGAATTGCTGTTTTCAGGATGAGCCAATCAGCTTACAGCTTGACTTAGTCACGTGAACCAATCAGTGCGCTAGCTGTGACGTATGTTAGCCAATCACAGCGCAGACCTGTGACATACACAGCCGCTGCAGCTTCTCGTTCTCTCGCTCCTAGAGCTCACCCCTCCTTCACAAAATCTTTTCACAGCGCCATTTTAAGAAAACTTTTTCAATGAATTTCAATTAATAACAACAAATAAACAAACCATTTGTCTGTTTCGCTAAAATAAGATGATAGTTGATACAGTCATTCAAGTATTCTTTTGCGTGGAATAGACGACGCTACTCTCACAGAATATTCAATCGTTGATAAAGTATGACTACTCTACCCTTTTAACAGGTAATAACGAACTTGTTTCCTTCTGAATGTACTTAAAGTAACAATTCAAAGTTTAACTCGGACGAAATTATAAAATCATTTACACACTTTCAAACGGAAAGTTTCCCTAACCATACAAATATGAAATCCTGGTAGGACTTTAACCAACCATGGAAATCCTCATTCGGCAGTTAAATAAACGACGTTATCTTACCCTTCACTCAAGTTTGGATACAATTCTACTACTCTTTTCGCAGTGAGTTTTAAAACAGGCTCTAAGTCCTTATACTCGAAAGCTACGATTTCATAGACAATCCTCACTATACATTCAACCTAACATACCTAAAATCCCTAAACTTGTGTTGTACGTCCACAACACTATTTTGAAACAGAACAAATACACTGTGAAACTTCACTTCTTGTTACACCACTCAAATGCCGCGGCAAGCTAGAAATTTTCACACTGCTGGAAAAAACCTTTCGACTACATGCAACTTGGGAACAAACTCAACATATGTTAAACATCGATCCTATGTAATTACCATGTAGCATATCAGTTACCATAGCAACCGAACTCTGCTACCAGAGAATTGATCCAGCGCCCATATAGAAAATATGCCATAACAACACTACCCAACTTCACAATACTCACCATTAATCATAAAACACTCACTAGGCCCATAAACTAACAAGACATATTTTTAGCGACTGAATCATGTGACCTAATTAAAACCTATTCACAAATATATACATTTATATACCACTGCAGTATAATGATTTTACCATGATTTCTATAAACTTTTATTTAATTAAGTAACTTAGGCAAATGGATCTGCTGATGGTAAAAGACCATGAAATAACAAGGCCAGTTTGTCTTTTCAAAAATCTTATTTATTAACTATTTATTCAAGGAAAGTACATTTTATTAGAATCTTTTTATTCAAGCAGCTTTGTTTGAAGAACAGCAATTAGAAATGACAGTTATCAAGCAAAATCAATTAGCATGGTTAAATTGAAGAATAAACCGTTTTTCATCACCTAAACCCTAATTTTCCTGTCTACAACTCTCTTTGCCTAAAGGAATTAAAGTAAAAGTAATTTAACCCTATTGATCCTTACGTGCTCCAAAGAGTCCGACAGCACGTCACGCCCTTCTGGATTCGGAAAGCGAGAAGCGCCCTCTCTACAAAGGGGTCAGTTTTTATACCCTTTCTAACTAACTAAAGTAACATTAACGGACATTTTTTCTGTAAATCCAAAACTGTGATTGGCTGAACCATGTCAGTCCACTGTCAGGTAACACTTTTCTGACCAAGTCCGGAGCCTCATCATAGCCCCTATTGTTCTTAGATTCACCATCCTCTTTGCTTCCTCAAAACGATACTTTTGACGGAGGAAACATTTTACTTCCTAATCTTGGCAGGCCTTACAGCATCCTGTCCTTGGAAATGTCACCAAGAACACATTCAACTCAACCAGGATTTCTTCTACATAAAACGTTGTCAGCTCAGCAAAATGTTCTGCGCATGTGTGAAAGTTTCACTCTGGTCAAGTCTCGAAAACTGCAGCACTGCCAGCCATCATTTAGGCCCACTCACAAAACTAATATGTAAACAAACACAAAACACAAAACACTGATTAATGTGAGAAATAAAGTTCATTCTGTTACCCACCCACCTTTGCTAATTATTAACCCATTAATCTATGTTACCTAGCAGAAGCAAATAAAGCAACAAACAGAATCATGCAACATAAAGACAAAAAGACATAACATGAGCACACAGAAATAAGCACATGCCATTAATAAAACAGCTGCATTTAATTCTGACAAATCTATAGACAAGATTAATTTCTTATTTTTACAAACATGCTTTTGCAACATAAAGCACATATATGAGCACATATATTAGTTCCCACGTGTAATGATTTGCAATTTTACTCTAGATTGATTAATAATTTTCACACCATTCACGTTTAGTATGATTACTTATTATGGAAGTTTAACTTTGCGAGTTGAAATAAATATATTTCTAAATCTCGCTCCATCAGGGGCATTGTCCTTGGTCTAAAATTAAGGCAAACATTTTCACGTAGAATTCGCCCACCAAGTCTGGTTTAAATTTAATATCAGGGCTGGCAGATTATCTGGGCCTGCAGCTCTAGTTAGGTTCAGTGTCTTTATTGTTCTAAGGACATTTGTTGTTAAACATTCTTGTTTAAAATCCTCTACTAGACCTCGCCAGTCCCCAGGTGCCTCATTTCCAGTCCCATTCCTCGGGGCGTATAATTGCTGTATATAATCTGCCCACGCCCCCTCTTCCACTACGCAAATCATCGGAGCAACCGAAGGTCCCGTTGCTGACTGGATTAGTTTCCAGAACTGCCGTGTATTCTTGGCTTCGATTGCTTCCAATAATTTGCCCCAACACGTTTCTTTATAGGTCCTTTTAGCATTACGGATTAGGGTGATATATTCCCTCTTTATTTTTATTAGGTATTCTGCCCTGGTTTGCACAATTTTTTTCCGTAAGCTACGTTCTCGCCTAACATCTCTTTTCTTTAGTAAGCATTCCTGATTAAACCAATTTCCTCGCTTTGCTTGTGACCTTCCATTGTTCTTATTGGCGCTTACATCATACCTTAATTCTACGCTTATGCTTTTCACTACTTGAGTTATTTTCTCAACATACCAAGGTAAATTTTGGCCACACAAGTGAGCTAATTGCACCTTTTGTTGTAGACTAGTTAACCTCTTGATATATTTTTCAGTTAACCGAGTGGTTATCCGCTTTGGATAATCCATCTCTTGAGGGATAACTATATGACATGCTAGATGTTGGGCGATTACAAGCTCTAGTTTTAACATTTTATGATCACTACATTCCGCGGGGACAATTCTGAAATCTGTTATCAACTCAAAACTCCAAGCCAGCATAAAAATATAATCTTTCGGACAATTTTGAGTCCCATATTTAAAAGTTTTCTTTGCAGGACAATCCTGAGTTATCCTCCCATTTAGACAAAATAAACTTTTTTTGGTTGGCTGCATGAGTCGTTGTTTAAGTTTCCAGAAATTCTGCTTTTTTCACTTCACAAGCCTCTAGAATTTCAATATACCACTGATCAGACAGTTTTGGGTTTAATTTGCGATTAAAATCTCCCAGTAAGAACATCAAATCATTTCCATACTTATCACACAGGGTATCCATATCATTCTTAAAATATAACAATTCATCTCCATATTCCTTCTTTGAGCTCCACTGCATATACACATTTAGGATCAGCATATTTTCATATTTTTGATCAGCAAATGATGTTTGTATTCTACAAGCCAAGAGCCACTTAGACGTCACGGGTATCTGAAAAACCATAGTTAATAAACATGTTGAAATCAAAGTCAGCAAGCCACCGGCAGGTAGATTTTTCTGCTGGTCGGTAAATTTGTTTAAACCCTTCCAATACCGGGGGTTCTCCACAGAGCCAGGTCTCTTGTATACAAATGATTTCACACTTTTTTACGAGTTCTTTCAGAGATTCCTGTTTTACTTGGGTACCCATCCCATTTATATTCCAAGAGACCATATATGTGCTCCGTGGTTGCCCCCTTACCTATTCTACATTGCTTAGGAGATCATTTATTACTGATTCTTCCCTATTGCTTTGTGAGGGGCCTGCCGGGCTTTCAATATTACTCCAATTTTTCCAGGACTCTACTAGGTCCGAATTATTTATCACTATATTGAAGTTTTCCCGCCTTTGTTCTATTTCTCTTCCTGGTAGCTTCACTTGTCTCTTACCTAGCGATGCATTGTACTTTAAAAAAGATCTCTGCTGGGGCAGCATCAGGCCTTGTATTAGCTCTTCTTTAGGCACTAGTCTAATCCCCTCTTTTTGGATCTCCTGCTCTGCATTTATTATTGCCGTTAAGGCCAGAGCAGAATAGAACTGTACTTTAGTAACCTCCTTACCATCACCATTTACCTGAAATCCCACCTGTTTCAAGTCTTCTGTGCCTATGCTTTTTAGGTTTGGGCAATGTGCAAATATGTTAAGAAGGTGGGACCTATTTAAATAAGCGCTCTTTTTTTCTTTTTTCCCACCCCTTCCCAATTTTACTCGTTCAAAATAGAGTGATTTGTTCCCTTTATCCATCTCTTCTCCAGAATTACCCTCTCCCTGATGTTGTTCTGTGTTAATTCTGCGACCCTCCTCCAGGCTACTTTCCCAGAATACCTTCTTTTTAGCTGGGACCTTTCGGGCGGGTGCACTCACTTGCTCAAGGGCCACCTGTCTCATATTTTTTAACACTTTTTCCTGGTGGGTTTGCTTCTTGCAGCTGCTTTCCTCTTTTTCTAGGCTCCCGCCCCAACTCTCTGCTCTTGTTCTCATTAAACTGGGTTCTCTCGCCATTTTGTGAGGCTGGGGCTTGGGAACTTGCACTACTGCTTCTGTTAACTCATACCTCTCTTCATAATTTTTTGTCACTCTTTTGGTTGTCTTTGCATTCACACCCCATCTTACCACTCTTACTCTTTTTGGTAAGCCATAATTCCTAAATTCACCTCTTCTTTTTACCAGCATTGGCCATCGTGACACATACACTTGTTTTTCCCCGGAATGGGCTATATCGACTTGACTTGCTAAAGGGGGATTAGTAATTCCACCTTTCTCTTCCCCTTCCCTCCCTTGACTCATAACCACTGAATCTACGACGGGTCTTAACATTGAGGGCATTTGCTCCCTAATACCATGTAATTCTCCCTCAATTTTAGACAGGTGCATTTTTTGGCTTTTCAGAATATCATGGTTTAGCATTGTTACTTCTAACAATCCTTGTAATGATTTTGGCACCATTAACATCAGTTCCAGGATTGAAGATGCTGGAGTTACTGACGACTCCAAGTTTATCTCAAAAGGCTGGTTTTCACCATTAGTGTCGCCATTTTTGTCCAGGCCCACAAGGGCATTGCTTCTTGTTAATGCCTGCTTTACTGATCCATCGAGACTTCCATCTAGGTTTGGGGTTCTTTCATCACTGTGCCTCGAGCTCAGGCTAACCACCTCCTCCGGCGTCTGTCGTAACAATCGCTGGGATGAAGAAAGTCGCGGTGACATTATTGTCCCCTTTTGGCCTAGCAGGGACTGTACCGATCGGTCGACCAAGTCTATTGAGTCTGCCAAGCAGTCCTCAAAAATCAAAGACGTGCCCCCTTTCCATGGATCCTCCTCTTCTTCAGTAGCCATGGCTTTAGCCGGTGAAAAAAACATTTTAAAGTGCTTTCCCACTAATTCTTTGATTGTATGGGTCGCTACACTCCCCTTACTTCCTTCCTGATGGACTTCTTTGGGAGTTTTCTCTTTATTCTTTTGAGAATGTTTGGTTTTTTCCTTGACCCCCGGTGATGTCAGGCTCTCTTGGTCATCTTGTCTATTTTCGCTGTTGGGCTTTGCTTTCCTTATTGTTCCTAAAGTGCTTTTATTTTACCGTGGGGCCATTTTAGTCCTTAAGCACTTTCCCTCACGTGCTTCAATTTAAAAACAGTTTAGTTTAATTAAACTTAGGTATTAGCACAGAAATTATTTCCACTTACCTCTGTTGTGCCTTGTACTTGCGCTCATACCCCGTGACCTATTCCACTTTTCCTTGAAAAGTTGTTTATCCTGGTTTGGGTGGATTATTCTGCCAATTAGTCCAAGTTTTCTACCTCCACACCCTCAGTTTTAACTCACATGAGGGTTTTTTAGGGATTATCGAGGAAGTAGCCAGAGGGGGTTCCTCCTTTACTGCTTTAGCCCAGCAGTCTACTCTCTTAACCTCCTCTTATCCCGCCACTGCTTCCACCGGCTTCCTCTAGCCCCTCTCTACCTCCACGGCACAGTTAGCACTCAGGTGGGGGGGACGTTTTCCAACTTGCCCACTCTGGGCTGAGGCCGGTTTTATAGTTCTTGACTCAGGGCTTTACTGCTACTCCTAGCAACCCGGCTTTTGGCCCAGGTCTCCGGGATCTAAGCTCCGAGGGCGGGGACGCTGCCTGGACACACGGGTCCCACAGGCGCCGGTCGCCTCGCTCCTCGCTCCTCGCTCCTTTTTTAGGGGTTGTTAATCTCTCGGCGTTCGGCACACGCTGAGATTTGCGATATTTGCAACGGCCCGCTCTCAGCTCCAGCAGCCGGCTTCACCTTGCACTCTTCGCACTCCTCTCACTCTGGCTCTCATGTCACGCGTCACGTCTGGGTCACGGGGTCACAGGTCTCTGCAATGCGGCAGTACGGCAACAACACAACAACAGAGTTCTCGATAAGGCTCAATCCGCAGCAGTGCACTGATCTCTGGAAGCAGCAAGGACCCTTGGGGACTCCATCACCCATATTAAAAGTTCCACGAGGCACAGGTGCTGCATTGTCTCCTGAGTGGGAGGAAAGCACCTGTTACTTCCCACTGCATGGGACATCCTACTAGACCAGTTTTGGGAGGACTGATCTCTGTAGGCAGCAATGACCCTTGGGGACTCTCTACCCCATGTTACAAAGTACTTACCATCACTGTCTCTGTCCCCTCACTCTGTCACTACTCTTTCGTCATGCTCACTCCCTACAACTCACCCACACTCCCTCACTTACCTTTCTTTGCTGCTTCACTCAGACCCTTTCAGTCACTCCTTCCTTTACTCTCTCTGTCCTTTCTCTCTGTCACTCCCCATGTCTTACCCTTATTCACTTTTATCCACCCTCTTTCACCCCTCTTTACTTACACTCACTGCTCTTTTCTAACCCTCCCTCACCGCTGTTCCTTTACTCCGGTTCCGTCACTACCCCTCATTCCGCCTTCCTTTACTATCCTTCCCTTTACTTTCAACACCCACTCACATTCTCCCAGTACCTCTGCTTTAGTCTTCTTCCTCTCTCTTCCCTTCTTTCGCTCCCTTATTCATTTTCCTTTTCTCACTTACACCCTATTACACCTTCTCTCTGTCTTACTATCTAATACACAGTCCCTCTGTGTTGCTCCCTCTAGCTCTCTATCTCTTAACATCACTCTCTCTGTCCCCTTCCCTCATGCTCACTCCTTTATTATTATTTTTTTTTTTTTTCTGGGTGCGTGCCCCGGTGCGCGTACCGGTACGCGTACCCTGGAGAAAAAAGAATGACAGAGTTTTATAAAAATTTAGCATTTTTTTATGAATTGGAGGTAGTTCTAAAAAGAACTGTTTTTTTATTCTTTATGTTGTTTTATATTTTTTTTATTGTTTTTTGAACATTTTTGACTTTTTTTGGCTTTTATGAACAATTTTATATTTTTTTTGTATTTTTTATGGGGACAAACAAAAAACAGGGAATTGTAAACGGCTCAACTGGAGCAAAAAAAATTAGGAAAAAATGAAGGCTTCTTTCGGCAGATGTGGTTCTCTCCTGCACGGTTGATTAGTTTTATACTTTTCTTGCCATACGAAATTGTGGTCCCGCAATAGATACAAACAATTTTAAAATCTCCAAACTGGGTTTGGATGTTTGGGACCGTCTCCCTTGCCTCTGGACCCGATGGAGTAGGTTGTTTGCTTGTTGAGGTTCTGGAAGAAGATTGGGGAAGGTCTCTGGACAGTTCTCTCACCTCTGCCGCAGAATAGTTGTTGGGATGCCTGCGTTGCATGTGGCGAATCATGGTGTAATTACCAAAATAATACTTTTTTGTAGGGTTCCCCCTGGAAAGTTCAGTGCCACAGATCAGACAAGTCACTTTTGCCGCATTGACTTTCTTTTGGCCTCTTGGGAATTTAAAAAACTCCCACACAATGTGCTCTCTTGGTTTATATGGGGGATTGTCTTCAGGCAGGAAGTGCCTTCTCTCCTCCTCCTCCTCCTCCTCCTCCTCTTCTTCTTCATCACCAATGTGGTGTTGTGGTGGTCCTTGTAGTGGTGGCGGTGGTGGTGGTGGTGCACATGCTCCTGCTGCTGCTACTGTAGCCATTTCTCAATGAATGGACACAGGTCTTCCTCACTCAAAGAACAAAGTGAGAATGAGGAAAAAAGGTGGGGGCTTTCATCATTTGGAAACCAAAAGTGTTCTGAACCAATGAAAAGTGTTATTTTCAGGTCACATGACCCGACGCGCTTACGCTACGTGCCCCGGCGCGTGCCCGGGGGGCGCTATCGTATGCGCTCGGGCGCTTCCGGGTGCGTTTACACCATGCGTCATAAGACGCATCACGCGACTACGTGATACGTCACGATTATGTTTTCGTTCGCGGCAATAGCGCTAACGGGACGCTCACCGGTACGCGCACCGGGGCGCACCGAACACAGCGCTTACCCGTGCGCTCACCGGTACGCGCACCGGGAGCGCACCAAGGCAAAAAAAAAGGGGAAAAATATACATAAAAAAATAGTATTACATAAATATACAATATAAAATTCATTATAAAAAATATTATATTTCATACCTATAGAGATTTGCTATTAAAAAACGTTTGAAATTCACTGAAAAAAACATACGTTTGTGACCCTATATATAGTTAGGAATTAGCATTTACAAAACCTATGAAATTCACCGAAAAAACCATAGGTTTCACACCAGTTATAGTTAGGAATTAGCATTTAAAAAACCTATGAAATTCACTGAAAAGACCATAGGTTTCACACCAGTTATAGTTAGGAATTAGCATTTAAAAAACCTATTGAATGCACTGAAAAAAACATAGGTTTCACACCAGTTATAGTTAGCTGGAAATTTTAGTCGCATAAAACCATTGAAATTCCCACGTTATAGTTAGTTGGACTCACTATAACTTGCGCGTGCAATGCACTGCTTATGACGTCACATATTACATCACTCATGACATGGTCAGTGACATCACTCATGACATCACTGATGACACCATCCTTGTGACAGAGTGACAGACCTCCTTTCACTGTAATGTACTGTACTGTAATTGGGGAGAGGGGTTGGCCTAAAGGCTAAGGCGCTCGACCTCGGACCTGGGGATCTGGGTTCGAGTCTCGGTAACGATGCCAAAAACCCCCTGTGATTCTGGGCAAATCACTTAATCTCCCCGTGCCTAAAAAATGAAAGTGCGTCCTCATGTAACGTAACTGGTGCTATGTAAAGCGCTCTGATAACTGATTCGGTTCGGTTCTAGTTCGCGCTATATAAAACTCCGACAAAAAAATGTAACTCTTGAAACACATATTCAAAAATAGAGACTAAAATTTTCAAAAAAATGGAGATACCCATACCAGTTACAACAACCAATTCAATAATTCCACCATTTATATACACATGCACTCATTCACCAACAGTTCTATATAGTCACTCATACATATACTCACTCATCATATGTAGTGATACACCTATACATCCTGTTACACACCGACAGTCATCCAAAAGTTACTCTCACACATACTCACACATGCAAGTAAACTGTTGAGCATCCATTTATTTGCATATACAGCTATACACACACTACCACCTTACGTCTAATGAAACCTACACATACTTACTCTCTTAAACAATCACTTATAGAAACACATACTTATTTAAACAGGAACTCTTACAATCTCCTACTCTCGCATATACTCACTTATATACATCAATATTCACATGTACTAGATTAAAACATATGTAGTTACTGATAAAGACACTAGTGAGACAGTCATTCACTCATTAACACACACATATACACACTCATCCACCCATACAGTCCTGCACATATGCTGTCTTCAAAACACATACAGAGAGTCAGTTATTCATGCATCTATGTGCTAAGTAATACCCCCACCAAACCATACAAATACTCATACTGATACTAAGAAAAACATCTAATAACCCATATACATACACATGTAGCTACTCACAACCCATGCAGCCACTTATACACAAAGTGAAACACGAATACATATATTTAAATATTTAAACATTACTCACTAATATATGTATTCACTACGATAGCACAAACTTGACCCAGTATCGGGTATGAGAGTGCTTTACACAGCACCAGTTGCATTACATGAGGGCACATTCATTTTTTGTTAGGCACGGGGAGATTGAGTTATTTGCCCAGAATCACAGGATGTTCAGCGTCATTGCTGAGACTCGAACCCAGTTCCCCAGATTCAAGGTCGATCGCCCTAGCCATTTGGCCAACTCCTCTCCCCTTTAAATTCCATTCCATTTCTGAAAAATAAAGTCCCTGTAACTGGTTTGACTTTGAATGGCTGTGTGGGTCTGTGAGTAGGTGTCTGAGTGTCAGAGTGGGTCTGTGCCTTGGTGTGTAAGTTTCTGAGTGGGTGCCTGAGTGGATGCATGAGTGAGTGAGTGGGTCTGTGAGTGGGTGAGAGTGGCAGTGGGTTTGTGAGTGTCTCCGTGTGTGTGTGTGTCAGTATCTGAGTGAGTGCATAAGTGTCTGAATGAGTCTGTGAGTGGGTGAGTGAGTCTCTGAGTGAGTCCGACAGTGGTGTGTAAGTCTGTGAGCCGCCAACCCCATTCTGAGCTGCTGACCTTGTTTACCTCCTCCTGGTAGATATATGAGGCTGCCCAGGTTCTGATATGTGTCCACTTCATTCTGCCACTGTTTCTCCTGCTGTGCCTGATCCTGCTTCTGGTGTGATATTTGTTTATTACTGGCCTATTCATTGTTTCTGGTCTATTTGTTATTTTCCATTTGTTTAATTCCTGTTGTCTTTTTAGCAAAGTTTTCCTTCCCGATGGTGCTTTGCCTGTGGCCCCTCCCCCCTGCTGGTTCCCGCTCCTGCCTATCAGCTGCACATTCCTCCTCCACCCCTATTTAATGGCAGCTGCTGTGCAGTCGCACTGCTGGCACACCAAAGGCACCCCAAAGGCAAGCCTGTCTGCGACCAGTGCCAAAATCCATGGACCTCCCACCATCCACCGCTACGACTCAGCTGCCCTCATCACATTCAACCCTGGAAGAAGCAACACCTTCCAGAAGGTCAAACTGTACACAGCCCATTGCCAGTTCTCCTGCCGCCACTGCCATCAAACCTTCACCACCACCCATGCCGCCAACACTGTAGATGCCCTGAAGTGCATCCTCCTCAATGTGTGCTCCATGCACAGACACGCCTTTGAAATCTGGAACCTCCTTGACACCCTCTCACCAGACATTGCTTTCTTTACAGAAACCTGGACCAACGTCTCTTCCACCCCTGACATCGCCACCGCCATCACAGATAGATACAAGATCCAGAGGAAGGACCCCCATGAGGAGGACTTGCCATCGCGCACAAAAACTACCTCCGCCTCTCCACCTTGAGCGACAACTTCTTTACTGCTGAACACCTGTACTTCCAGGTCCAGACCAGTCCCAATTCCATACTTCATGGCACCCTTGCCTACAAACCCCCGGCCCCCACACCCCCTTTGCATCAATCACCGACCTCATAGCACACCATGGCGTTGCCTCTATGGACTACGTACTCATTGGAGACCTAAACTTCCATCTCAACAACCCCAGCAACTACAAATCAACCACCCTCCTTGACAACCTCACCAACATCGGACTGAAACAACTCGTCACCATGCCCGCCCACATGGCAGGGCACACCCTTGACCCCATCTTCACAGGGGGAAACAGAACCCACTTCAGCCACACCACGCAACCTGTATGGACTGACCACCACTGTGTACACTTCTTTGTCAACAAACCCAACCCGCTCAAACCTGCCCCGTGCCCTCCGTGAAGAAACTGGAGCAGAATCACAGAGGAGCAGCTCAACTCTAACCTCAATCGAGACAACCCCACCGCCACAACCGATGCCAACCTCGCAGCCAGGGGACTTCACACTTGGATCTCCAGCTGAGCAGACAAGCTCATCCCACTAAGCAACTCCGACAGACAGTGCCACTGGAAAGCAACCTGGTGCGCAGCCGACCTCCAAGAAGCCAGACGCACCTGCAGACTCCCCGTGAAGAACTGTCGAAACAAGACACCCAAATACCACACCACCTACAAAGACGCCATAACAGAATACCACCATCACATCAGAATCACCAAAAGAACCTTCATCCACAACAAAACCCTCCCAAAGGCCAGCAACTCTAAGGGGCTCTTCAGCCTCATCCAGAAATTCAGCAAACCCACAAGCGAAACCACGGACATCACCCCCTCCCAGGACCTCTGCGACAAGCTCAGAATGTACTTCCACCTGAAAATCAAGAACCTCTATGACAACTTCAACTACCAAACACCTGACTCCGCAGCCACTACCCCATCCAGCAACACCAGCCAGCCCACCATCGCCTCCTGCACAGTGGTTACTCTTGAAGAGACCACCTCAACCATGAAAGGCATTTACTCGGGGGCCCCAAGGACCCCTGCCCACCACACATCTACCACAGAGCCACCATCGCACCAGAATTATGGCACACCATCATGGCCACTCTCATGACTGGCACCTTCCCTGATGACTGGAAACCTGCAGAAGTCAGACCCCTGCTTAATAAAACCTCAGCAGATCCCACAGACCTTAAGAACTGCCGGCCCATCCTTCTCCACCCCTTCGCAGCAAACATCACTGAGAACACCTTCAGTGCACAGCTAACAAAGTTCATCACAGACAACTCCATCCTTGCCCCTCCCAAACCATTTTCTGCAGTAAACACAGCCCCAAGACCCCCTACGCGCTGCCACAGATGACATTTGTACCCTCCTCGATCCCACCCATGCCGCAGCCCTGATACTACTTGACATGTCAGCAGCATTTAACACCATCTTCCACTGCACACATGCTGCCAGACTATACAATACCAACATACAAGGACCCACCCTCAACTGGATCCGCTCATTCCTCACCAGCAGAACACAAAGTATCAGACTACCGACTTCCTCTCCGAACCCATGGAAATCAACTTCAGAATAACCCAGGGATCATCACTCAGCCCAACCCTTTTGAACATCTACATGGCACCCTCGCCACCATCATCAGACAGCACAGCCTCAGCATATTACCCTACGCTGACGATACCCAGCTCATCCTCTCCCTCTACAAGGACCCCCTCAACACCAGACTCAACTTCCAGAAAGGAATGCAGGATGTCACATCCTGGATGAGCAACAGCTGCCTGAAGCTCGACTCGGAGAAGACAGAAGTCCTCGTACACGGAACAATCCTGTCAGCATAGAACAACACCTGGTGGCCCACCGCACTCAGCAGCCCTCTGACACCCAAGGATCACGCCAGAATCCTTGGCATCATACTCATCTCCTCCCTATCCATGAACAAGCAGGTCAATGCTGTTGCATCCGGATGCTTCAACACCCTCCGCATCCTCTGAAAGACCTTTAAATGGATCCCCAGAGTCAAGGAAGACAGTCACCCACGCCCTCATAACCAGCCAGGTCCAACTTTAGTACTGGTGGTGCCCTGTGCGACAATGTTTGTGCCCCCCCATTGTCCACCTTGCCACAGATTCCCTCACTACAAACATTAGATAATGCCCCACAAGTGTCCATGATCACTGTCTATTAGAATCATTTAGTTTTATAACACCATTCATACCATGTTACTTAAGACAGAGGCCTACAAGGTGTAGGAGTTACATGTTCCATACTGGTAGGCAGTATAGTTTAAGAGTCCTTGGTCCTGAAAAGCACAAATTTAGAATTTAAAACGTAAAAACATTGGGGTTTTCTTTAATAATAAGAATTGATTTCTACCCAAATGAACCCATTTTGCAATATTATGATAAGGAAAGACTGGGCAAATAAACTTGTTGCTGTAATATATTCCTTGTGGTTTGCATGCAGCTCTTGGACAACAGTTAATAGCTTACTGCTCTATATTAGGATGTTAACTTTTAAACTGCAAGTAACAAAATATACCTCCGCTCGAGAACCCGTGCCCTCGCCAAAACCGGTGCTTCTGCAGAGCCAGAACAAGGGGAAGAGCCATCTCCTACATCACGGCCAAGACCAGGAACGATCTCTTTAGCTACATCAGAAGTGTCCCCTCTCCGTGAACACCTTCAGGAAGGCTCTCAAGACCTGGCTCTTCGACTGAACGGAACTGCTGTCCCCCAGCACCTTGAGACTCTCATGGGTGAGTAGTGCCCTTACGAATCCCTGATTGATTGATTGATTGATTGATTGATCTGTGAGTGGATGTGTGAGTCTCTGAGTGGGTCTGTGAGTTAGTGTGAGAGAGTTTTGTAAGTGGGTGCATGAGTGCCTGAGTGGGTTTGTAAGTGGGTGTGACATTCTGAATTTATGCAAAGTGTAGCACTTCCAAGATGGTCACCAGAGAAGACAGATACCAACTGTAACACAATTATCACCCAAATGTATCCCAAGAATAGCCCAATGACAACAGTGTGCAAAACACGTAGGGTCCAAATTTGAGTAAGTCGGTCCTGGCCCGCCAGGCTCGCGGCGGCGCAGAGGTGGCGATCTTGCATCCACCTCATTATGAAGCTGCTTTTAGGACTTGTCATCGCTGCTGCGGCTGCAGTAGGAAACCTCTGTTCCCTGGTGGTGGCACAGTGCAGAAGACCTATTTAATCTGCAAGGCTAAACATCCATTTTTTGCCAAGCATATTATGAGTTTCCCCTCCGCAAGTCTATTCATGGTGGGCTCACCGCCATGAAAGGCTGTGGAGGGAAACAGAGAGAGTCCTACAGGGCCACCATGCCCCGTCAACATGGGACTGCATTTAGGGTGGAACTACTTGTTCCCCCCTATCTGCTTCTGCCCACAGTCGATGCTGTGCTGGAACATTTTTGCCATTCCTGTTGCAGTGCCTTTTCAGGGGCACTGCCATTGGAACGGCAAAGGGGCATCCACCTGTACGAGTTCAACTTGCAATCAGCCAGGAGGTCTTTTCATGACTTTGCCGCTGCCAAACTGGCGAAGAGCTGACGCAGGAGTGCCAAAGTCATGATCAGGCCCTAAATTCCTTTTTTTGCAGTTTCATATTGTGCAAACCTGACCCAAAGGTATCGGAGTGCTTTACATGATGTCAGTTACATTATACAAGGACACCTTCTTGTTTTAGGTAGGTGGAGATTGAGTAATTTGGCCAGAATTTCAAGATGCTGAGCTGATGCCAAAACTCAAACCTGGTTCCCCAGTTGCAAAGTCTGTTGCTCTGGCTGTAATGCCACAACCTCTCGCTTTAGTCTAGCATATAATCAAGTAAACAACTGGATATAAAAAAAATAAACATAACAAATAATTTAAAAGTGCTTTGTCACTATTTGGGAACTCAGAAAACATGTCCTCATTTTAGTTGGTTAGAGCATTGACCATAATTTCTATGGTCATAATTCATATGGGAATAAGAACTTCTATTTTATATAACTTCTAAAGGAAATGCTTTAGTTTTGATAACATCAAGATGACATATAATAACAAGGAAGGAGCGTCACAACTAGAGTGACTACAAGACAAAAAAATTAAAGTAAAACTGGTACCCAGTATATGGCAGTTATAAATAAAACCTTGATGGCTTTTTGAAAAAAGCCCTCACTCACCACTAGTTGGTGACATTCTTCATCATTGGGCCCCACCGGGAGTGACCGAATGCCACCCCAGTGTGCTGCGACGCCAGAATTACTGTGTTTATGAAAGTGAAAAGTTAAAATGTCGCAATTTGGTCTAACATATAGTTTTGCCAATCGGACAGAATAAAAACAGCCATTGTGGGGCCATGTAAACTGTGGCAAATTACAAATAGCAGAAAATCATTTCCTCAGGTCCTTGTTGGGTGTCCCACAATCCACACCTGTCCTTTCAATACATACCGAACTAGGGCTGGGTTATCTTACTGACTCACTCCAACTAGCGCCCCTTATGTGTTGGACTAAAACTTGGCTGAACAAGGACATTGATTTGAACCACAAAATCCTCAGGGATTGCATGACCTTGGATAATGCTTCAAAAATTCCATGGTTAGAATACGTAAAGGGGGAGATGGGCAGACTCGGCAGACCAAACCTATATAGCCACCCAAACACTATACTCAAGGGAGATTTGAAATGGATCAAAGAAAATTTCATGAGGAGGGCAGTTCAAACACGGGAGGAGAAAGAACTAACTAAACCAAGAGTCAGAGCCAACTTCTTACTCCTGACTTCGCCCCAAATTGAACCATATCTAAAAATTGTGAGCAGACCTTACCATCGTCACCTGCTTATTAGATTTAGGTTCAATTTAATCCAATACTCCTTGGGCGATCTTCCTGTGTGGGGTGTTCCTGATGAATCTACCCCGTGTAGCTGTGACAATTTTTCTGACCAAACCCTCATGCATTTCATCATGTTTTGTAGTCACTACAAAGCGAGTAGGTTGAGGTTTTTGGCACCCATTTTAAGAGATGCAGGTTTTGTTCAGGTACGGCCTGCTCTACTTTACCTTCAGTTATTAGGCAGCATCAGGACAATTCTCGGGGTTGCTAGCTTCCTGGTCGCCGCTATGCGCACTAGGTCCAGGATGCTATCCCCGAGACAACTGGAAGGGTGATTTTACTATTATGATTCCCGGCTTGTTTTTTAACCTTTATGGATTTTACTGAATTGTTCTGTTTTTTGTAACCCACATGAATTTATCAAAATTGTAATGAATTTTATCAAATTGTAAATCAATTTTTAAATACATGTTGTTTGTTGCTTTTATGATTTTAAATGTAATCGAATAAAGCTTGTTTTGACTTGACTTGACTTGACTTGAGAATAAAAACAGTGAAAGGATAAAGGACCAGGATTATAACTCCGAGATTATCCTTAGGTGTGGTGATCAGGTCAACATGTTTCAGCCTATGTGATGGAGTTAATCAGGCATTCATCAGGACCAATGTGCAAGTGATAAGTGTTATATAAGGAACCCGGCGGTATGGGCGTGCTAAGGTCCACCCTAACCTAGGGGTTCTTGTGTGAAAAAAGCAAAAATTCAAATGTTTCTAAGATTCCGACGTATTAGAGTGGAACCGAGTTTATTTGGGGGCGCTACAATTCTAAGCGCCATGGGTCTTGGGGGGAGGGTGGATAGCGACATGGCACACCGCCTCTTTTGCCAAGCAACCATTATAGCACCTGCATACCCCAGCGGGGTCTGGCGCAGGGGTATGCAGGTGCTATAACGGTGGCAATATAACAGACCATTGAGGCCAGAAGAAAGAGGCACTGGCAGTACAACCATAGATGCCAACAGACCTGATTCATGTAGGAGACTACCAATGTTTTTAAGCCCAAAATGGATTTATTTTATCTTTCTCCTGCCTAAAATCTCCTCTTTTTCAATGTATGTCAATGGAGAAAATCAATTGCCCGGGGATTTTGTTCACAAAATTTCCCTCTCACCAAGTTAAAAATGTTAAGAAGTCTGGTATATTGGATCACAGAGAGCAGGAGGATGGACAAGGCGACATGGATTTGGATAACCTGTTGGAGGAGGGAGATGGACAGGGGCACCAAACTGACCATACAGGGCAGGCATCAGAGGTTGCAGCACCGCAATACCGCATACAAGGCAAGCTGGATGGCAGTACAGTACAGCATACCATAGAAAGTAATAGAGAGGGGACAAGGCCATGCATATGGACAACAGAGAGCCGAAAGAAAAGGCATGGGCAGCAAGCTAACCATACCAGACAGACAAGCGGTCCAATTGCAGCATAGCAGACCAGGAAGGACCAGAGGGAGGGGGCATGGACATGACAACAGACAAGACAAGGCAGGAGTGATGGGATAGGGATGTGCACATGGAAAACAGAGAGCAGGGGGCAAGGGGGCAGGGTAGGAGCAGCAACCTGACCATGGAGGCCAGGTGTGATGGGCACTGGAAGCACAGCACACTATGGAGGGCAACAGTGAGGCTAACATGGCATACACACAGACAACATAGGGAAGGTGGCAGGGGCAGCAAGCTGACCACACAGGGGAGGTAGGAAGGGCTGTGGCAGCACAGAGGAACATGCATGGCAAGCAGGAAGGTTAATGACAGCACAAGGGCCATGGTGGACAGGAGAGAGCTGGCAAGGGCATGCACACATGATCATGGATGACAGAAGGACGGGGTAGGGGCTAGACACAGACAAGAGAGGGCAGGGGAAGGGGCTTCACAACAGACAATGCAGGGCATGCAGAAGGAGCAGTTGCAGCAGAACGGTGCATAGAAGTCAGAAGGAAGTGGCAGCAAAAAGACCATGCCACACAGGAGTAAAGGGATACAGGCATGGAACTCAGACAGGCATGGTGGAGGTGGTACAGAAGGGCAGGAGACATCTGACCATGCATTGCAGGTGGGAGAGGCAGTGGCAATTCAGGAGAACACTCAGAGTAGATATGAGGGGCAGTGTCATGTCCATGGAAAATGATGGCCAATTAGGAGGGATCAGGAGCATGCATACAGACATCAGAGGGCCGGGGGAGAAGAGTCAGGCTAAGCAGGAGGGCAATGATTGGGCCTATAATTAAGAAATGAAGGGGAGGAGGAGAGGCAGGGACATGAAACTAAATGGAGGGCAGTCGGATCATACAGGAGGGAGTGATCTGGAACGTGGACTCAAATAACAGAGGGTGGGGAGGAGGAGGATGAGACAGCAAGCTGACTGTTAAGGACATGTGTGATGGGCAATGACAGAACAGCAGCCACAAAGGGCTGTAATGCACGAACAGGGGCAGGGACTTGGACAGTGAATGGCAAGGAGGAGGGGGACAGCAGCAGCAAGCTCGGGAGCGGGCAGCACGATGTCAGGCTAGGCTTTGTATCCAATTCTCACCAAAGTGCATTGTGAGGGGCATCTTACTTACCGGGAAGCGCACCCGGCGCGTAACGCGAGTTCTCTCCTTCTTTTTTGCATAATTTATGCGTCACTCTATGCCTGAAAGGGTTTTGTTTTGACTTAATACTGGTGGCTCCCTTGTGTCTGGACAAAGCTATACCTCTCTGAAGAGCTCTAATTAGAGCGAAACACTGTGTCAGGGGTTGCTTTTATTCATTTCAGGTTGGCTTGAGTTGGTATTTTACCAATTCAAAGCTGTAATATTGTGCCTGGAGTGATAAATGGCTTTTGTTATTTGACAGCTCGGCAAGGACTGCACTGTACTAGTCCTATGCTTAAAGACTTTGCTGTTTAAATTGCGAAAGACTTTGTCATTTTCTATCTCGGCATGGATAGCACTGTCTAATCCTATGCTTAAAAACTTTGATAGAAAAACAGACATTTGAGGTGAGCAGATCTAGAGTGTCGCTGGTGTTGAGAGTGCTCTAACAGGAGCTGCTTTCCACCTAAACTGAGACCTACCCAGAGTTCTCTCCTTCTTTTTTGCATAATTTATGCGTCACTCTATGCCTGAAAGGGTTTTGTTTTGACTTAATACTGGGTGCTCCCTTGTGTCTGGACAAAGCTATACCTCTCTGAAGAGCTCTAATTAGAGCGAAACACCGTGTCAGGGGTTGCTTTTATTCATTTCAGGTTGGCTTGAGTTGGTATTTTACCAATTCAAAGCTGTAATATTGTGCCTGGAGTGATAAATGGCTTTTGTTATCTGACAGCTCGGCAAGGACTGCACTGTACTAGTCCTATGCTTAAAGACTTTGCTGTTTAAATTGCGAAAGACTTTGTCATTTTCTATCTCGGCATGGATAGCACTGTCTAATCCTATGCTTAAAAACTTTGATAGAAAAACAGACATTTGAGGTGAGCAGATCTAGAGTGTCGCTGGTGTTGAGAATGCTCTAACAGGAGCTGCTTTCCACCTAAACTGAGACCTACCCAGAGTTCTTTCCTTCTTTTTTGCATAATTTATGCGTCACTCTATGCCTGAAAGGGTTTTGTATTGATATATATATATATATATATATATATATATATATATATATATATATATATATATATATATATATATATATATATATATTACCTACTGGCGGTCGCCAGTAGGTATATATAGTTAGGATTTTTTCTCTATGGGATTTTTGAAAATTCTATGTCTAATAACTTTGGCGTTTGTGGACGGAATTGGCTGAAATTTTCAGGAAAATGGAACATTTTGTTTCTGAGCAGCCACTGAAAATTTGGGGGGGGTTTGTCAAGGGGGGGCTGAGAAAAAAGGGGGGTCCCAAAACATGTTTTTAACATTGAGTTTTCCATAGGGCGGTTGGCCTCACTTTTAGCCCGAACGGCTGAATGGATTTGCATGAAACTTGGCAAAATTGTAGGGACTGGTAGCCCGATGTGCCTTTGCTAGGTCTCAATATATGTGCTGCAGTGGATTTTGAGAAATTAACGTTCAAAAAAAGATATATATCTGTAACAGCGGACCGGGCAGCGCTCCAGTTCGCGTACTTTTCGCGTTACGGAGCTTTGTGAAGCGAAGCTGATTGGCCGTAGCGGCCGCCATCTTGTCTCTCGGTAGGATCAAGAGACAAGAGGAGGCCAAAGCGAAGGGGCAAATGACCATAAGGGGGCATAGTAGATCCTCCCTGACCCCCTAGGTTTGATGTGGAGGTTTTAAAAGGGCCCCGCGGGGCAAAAAAAAAAAATAATAATAATAATCGAACGGCTGAATGGATTTGCACGAAACTTGGCAAAATATTAGGGACTGGTAGCCCGATGTGCCTTTGCTAGGTCTCAATATATGTGCTCCAGTGGATTTTGAGAAATTAACGTTCAAAAAAAGATATATATCTGTAACAGCGCTCCGCTTCGCGTACTTTTCGCGTTACGGAGCTTTGCGAAGCTGATTGGTTCTCCGGCGT
Organism: Lissotriton helveticus; assembly: GCF_964261635.1. NCBI lineage: Eukaryota > Metazoa > Chordata > Amphibia > Caudata > Salamandridae > Lissotriton > Lissotriton helveticus. The sequence goes on from NC_136067.1 coordinate 1,573,085,651, forward strand.
CTGTAAACATTCCAAACAGTCCGTAGCGGCCGCCATCTTGTCTCTCGGTACGATCGAGAGACAAGAGGAGGCCAAAGCAAAGGGGCAAATGACCATAAGGGGGCATAGTAGATCCTCCCTGACCTCTTAGGTTTGATGTACCATTTTGCCAAGTTTGGTGTAATTCCGTTCAGCCATTCAGGCTGTAGACGTATCTAAATGTCCTATGGAAAATTGCATGGGGAAAACACATTTGAAAGTGTTGAAATTTAGAACCAATTAAAATGTTACTTTGGTTTTGTATTTGTGTGTGATGAAAGTTAATTGGTTATGTATATATCTAAAATGAGAGGAAACCACAGCCATTTTGTGATACTACTGTCTGAGGTATATTTGTGAGGAATTTTTGGTGCTAAATTTCTGGTGTTTGATTTACACAGTACTAACACTTCTCCTACTTTTAAAAAGGTGAGTTGTTAATTTGTGAGGGGAACTATGTTGTACACTTTAAGATAATTTGAAAAATGTTTTCTGTTATTTATTTACAGTCCTTCTGTTATACTAAATACTTGATAAAGTTAGTTTTATATTATGTATTACTAAAAACGATAAATGAAAGTGATTATTTTTTTCTGCAATTTACAGCAAGCAATTTCAAAATAAAATGGCTCACAATGAAGAGACCGTGGCAATTTCTTTTGAATTATCCACTACATTTATTGAAATTGACAGCACCAATAATGAAATATTCTCACAAGGAGGAGATGACTTGATTGATTTTTTTGATCAATCTCTTGATGGCGAATTTATCGAATGTTTGGAGACCATAGAGTTACAAGAATCATCATTGCAGACTTTTCATGAGGAGATTCCTGATGAGATGATTGAAGAGGAAATTCCTGATGAGGACATGTTACTAGTTCTTTCAAATTTTGAAAATGCAGAAGAATAAATTTATATTTAGAAATCAAAAATTGTTTGAGACATTATTCATTTTTATTTTTAATTTATGAGGTTGTAGCGAAGTGATTGTAGTATAAAATGAGACTTATAGTATAGAGTGCAACATTTTTATGTTACATGGTAAGTTTACTCATATTTACTTTCCTTCTCCCACTATATTATCTCCAATGTGTATTTGACATCTCTTCTTCATCTCCGGCCTCCTTTCTCTCACTGTCTGTGTCTGATGCATCTTATCGCTGCCATTTTGTGTAATTACAGAAGAGAGTAAAATAAAATAGTTCGGAACGTGAAAAGGGGGCAAAGTAGAGTACCCCTCACCCCCTAGGCCTTCTCAGGCGGTCCCAAAAGGATCAGTTTCTGTTTTCCTGAGAGATTATGGTATGAGTTCCATATACCACAATAACTTGCATTACAACATGCAAGATATCTATCTCCTATTACCAACTTTTGGAGATATTCGCGCTAAGCGCGAATATCTCCAAAAACTAACACCTGCCCTGAGCAGTTCTTAGCCATGTTATCCAATGGGAGGTGGATAACATGGCTAAGAGCATTAGCTCGGTAATGCATGAATATCGCTGACTTTTTAGCGATATTCATGCATTGCGGCCGTTTTTTATCGCATTTGCGATAAACCTTGATAATAGCAAGGTTTATCTGCGATAATTTCTGACGATGCTTAGCGGTAAAAAATTCGTTGCTAAGCATCGTTAGCGATAAATATCGCTTAACTTTGGTAATATGCACCAACGTCTGTTAACATTCGATTCGAAGGAAATGAGGAAGTGTTGAAAAACATTGTCTGCGCCATCTTGCCTTTTTTGAAATGCCACACTTTTGTCGTGCACGGCAGCCATTTTAGATGCCTTGACCAGACCCACTCTCTGCACGCTGTTGATCCGTAGCATGGCTCCCCACCCTCGCAAGCATCTTCCCAAGGCACTGGTCACCCCCGCTCTCTGTCTTATGCATCGGCAATAAACCTCCCCCCATCTGCGCTGCTCTTCCCTGAGAATCACACTCTGTGCCCGCCCGACACCTCCCTTTCGCCCTATTCACTACCGCACCCTCTGACACTCCTCTTCCTCTGTGTCCGATTGTCCAGGCTATCAGCTAGCCCTGCAGATGTAGTTTATGGCCCCAGCTGTAAAGAATCACCCCTCTTCAAAGGAGTTATAGTAGATCAAGGCCCACACCCGATGAGATCCGTCAAACCACACGCGTTCCTACTATCTGAAAACCATCCTGTATTGTGATTGGGGAGGGGACCGAGCCTGAAGCGGAAGATTCCATGGATGACTCTTTGTACATCAAAGTTTTTACAATTATGTGTCACATTAAAAATATATAGCACTCCAACAAAGTAGTAGGAATATAAAACTTTAATAACTTATAAATATATACAACAAAACAAAAACAGTAAAAACATTTAAACAATGAAGAGACCGTGGCAATTTCTTTTGAATTATCCACTACATTTAATGAAATTGACAGCACCAATAATGAAATATTCTCACAAGGAGGAGATGACTTGAATGATTTTTTTGATCAATCTCTTGATGGCGAATTTATCGAATGTTTGGAGACCATAGAGTTACAAGAATCATCATTGCAGACTTTTCATGAGGAGATTCCTGATGAGATGATTGAAGAGGAAATTCCTGATGAGGACATGTTACTAGTTCTTTCAAATTATGAAAAATCAGGAGATGTTTCCTGGGTGCCGCACTGATTTGGGTATCCGGCGTGGGGCGTCCCGGGGGGTGGGTTGTCAGTAGCGGTCTGTTGTGCGAATAGTTCCAAGGCAGCAGAACGCGCTGAAATCTGGATGGCACGAAGGTGATGTCTAGTAAGTTGCCGCCCAACAAATAACGGCGTGGGGCGCCGCGGGGGGGGGGTGTAGGCAGTCCAAAGTTCCGTTAAAAGGGCAAAGGAAAGGATCGGTGGTTTGAACCATCAGTCAAAAAGGGGAGGGGGTGCAACAATTTTTCCTACCGGGTCACACTGTGCTTTCACCGGAACTGAGGTCTGCAGGTTTCTAGTCATTCAAACTGAGGCTGGCGCCAGCATGGGAGCGCCGACGTCCCGCGGCTACAGTTTCGTCACTCCACGGGCGATCATGGCAGTCATTCCCCATCGGGGGTGTCTGCGGGGGTCGGGGACTCCCGCGGCTCCTCTAGAATCTTCAAGGTCGTGGAGGACTACGGTGGTGGAGTCAACCAGTGACCGGGCCATTTCTTCATGCTGGGCCCGCTCTTGCCAGGTCGACCGCCATTTTGAGAGTTCGGTAGCTACTGGCAATCGCGGGGTCAAATGAGCGGACGGGCTCCACCTGCCGGGCGAGACGTTGCAGCATCGCCACAGTGGAAGAACCCTTTTCCGGGCGCATGGAGCGCTGAGGGTGCAGCTGGGAAGCCTCCACCTGGGGAGGCGGGAGAGGCCTGTTCACACCGTCTCTCCCACCCAGTGCACCCCACGGCGTCTCGCTTGACATTTGTTATGGCCGGACCAGGCGATGAGGAGGAGGGGGGGGGGTCGGAGGCATGTGCAAGACATCCCCCCCCAGTGTTGTCGCAGCCATTATAAAAGAAAGAAGAAATGTCCCGTCAGTCTTGGGGCCGGACCTCCGGTGGATGGCGGCCGGACGCCCTTTGCTCTGGCCCCATGAACGGGTTCCTTGGCTCATCCGGTGGGGCAGGCCTTGGCGTGTGGTGCCTCTCCCGGGCCTTTCGTGCAGTGGCCTCTCCACTCCCAGGCCCTCCATTGATGCTGGCCCAGACTGGGAGAGAGAGGGTCTAACCTGCAATTCTCCAGGGTTACCGCCACCGCGGCCGGATCCCGTCGGCCTCGGCCTCTGGTTGATGGTGGCCGGACTGGGAGAGAGAGGGGAGGGTCGAGGACACGGACATTCCCCCCCCTGCAACTCTCCAGGGTGGTCGTAGCAATCCCCCTGGCCGGGTCCCGCTGGCCTCGGCCTCTCCTCCGGCTACACCCTACGTGATGATCTCCTGGCCGACGGTTGGCAGCAGGACCCGCCTTATATGTGTTGCTTCCGGCTGGGCGTAGCCGGAAACCTGTTTCTCAAACAAAGGATATTGAGGCAAATGTGGCGCATACTCTCTTCTTAACCTATTGTATTCCTTAACACAATCTAGATCCGCACAAATGTTTGTGACATCACACTCAATCAAGTACAATCCCGATAAAGTTTCCAGAATGGGGCGGATGTCTGCTGACTTGTATCTTTCCCAGTTTGCCGTTATTTGGGCGTGGCAGGCGGTGGGACAGACACGTTTTGGGGCAGTGAGGGGCGATGAAGCCTCGTTGCCTTGTGGCCGTTGCAATGTCACACTTGGTTTCTCTTACTGTTTTCAGGTTTCTTATTACGGGCTTACTTCTAACGTTTCTTGTTTCTAGGACAATAATAGGTTTTATCATTACGTATTGTTATCGTTTCTTTGTTTGTTATTTAATAAAAAGTTCATCAGTGGCCTACTGATTTTCGTTTTCCTATTCCTTTCTTTCCAGGTTGTTTCATGCTAAAGTTTCTGTTAACAGGATACAGTGATCACTTCGTTATTATTGCATATGTCCTTTTCACTAGGGGTGCTCTCTGGTCGGGCCAGATGACCTATCTCTAGTAAATGGTCCGGGTGAAACAGGTGCATCAATCAGTGGGGAGTAGATAGGCATGACAGATTACAACGGGGGACAAAGGTCCGCATTACCTACCCTTTCACTACTTGCAAAGATTTTCCTACGTTTATTTGCAAACAGGGAATACCTCCAAAAAGAACCAATTCCCAAACAGTCAATGTTCGGGCAAACAATCAATCAATGAGGAACGAAATAGGCACGACGTGTTAAAGGTTTGCGTTACCTACCTTTCACTATCTGCAAAGGGAGAGAGAATATTCCTATTCTTCCTCGTTTGCAGGCAGAGAAGATCCTTAAGAGAACCAACTTCGAACAATTCAATGCTCGATTCAAACAATCAACAAGGGGTACTGTGAACACAAATGAACGCCGCTTATGTACATACACATTGCTATTTTCAACAGGTTGTTCCTAATGTTTCTATTTTAGCCAGGTCAAAAAAAAATCCCATTAGTGGCCTACTGATTTTGCTCGATTCCTTTTGTTTTTTTACATGATTTTTTGCTATCTGCAAAGACTAAACAGAGTATTGCGACTCTGTGCTTGTTTGTAAATAGAGAATGAACCAAAGTGAACAATCAATGAAATGGAGAGAGAAGCAGGCACGACGGATTACAACGGGGGCAAAGGCCTGCGTTAACTACCCTTCACTATCTGCAAAGAGAGAGTACTCCTAATAGAAATGAGGGGGGGGCAGCATTCAAAGCAGATCAGTGTGCATAAACACGAAAATGTTTTTACTTACCACGTACTTGACATTCGACAGCTTATGATATTTGCTATTAAAAAACCATTGAAATTCACTGAAAAAACCATAGGTTATAGACCAAATATAGTTAGGAATTAGCATTTACAAAACCTTGAAAATTCACTGAAAAAACCATAGGTTATAGACCATATATAGTTAGGAATTAGCATTTAAAAAACCTTATTTTACTCACACAAAACCATTGAAATTCCATATATAGTTAGTTGTACTAACTATATATCGCGCACCCGCAATCCACTGCTGATCATGTCACATATTACATCATTCATGACATGGTCAGTGACATCACTGATGACATCACTGATGACATCTCAAATGACATCACTGATGACATCACTGATGACATCTCAAATGACATCACTGATGACATCACTGATGACATCTCAAATGACATCACTGATGACATCACTGATGACATCTCATTTGACATTACTGATCACATCACTGATGACATCATTCATGTGATAATACGATGAACCTCTTCAGACTCTAATATAACCTTAGATACACTCAGTGTAAACACAGACTCACAGATTGTCATTCATCCATGAAGTTACACACACACCTAGTCAGTCATGCAAACAATCAATCACACCTCCATTTTCCCAACTATACAGTTATACACACCTTACTTATTCAAACATATACTAAAACATATTTACTCTCTTATACAATCCTGGATACAAGTTCACAATGATGCATACAGCCACTCACACATTCACTGGCTCCTATGCACAGTTATTTATATATGTCAAGTCTCACATGTACTGTGTTTTACATATGTACTTACTTTGACATGTAGCACTGAGATATCCATTCACTCACCAATACACTGATGCACACAGTCAACCGCCCATACAGCTGTTTCCACATGCACTTTTGAACCCATACATCTAGTGAATCAACTGCTCACACATCTATGCACAGAGTCATACACCTCCCAGCCACCCACACACACACTCAGTCTCCCATACAAATACTTGGGCAACCAATCAATAACCCATATAGTTACTCATATAGCTACTAAACAACACATGCAGCAGTTTTCAGAACAACAGACATAATGATGCACAAATTAAGACAGTTTAGTCACTAACCCATGCACTCAGTGAGACACATTTAATCACTCACTCATACAGTCAGTCATGCACCTATTAAATCCTTCATCCAGACACTTATACATCCACTCAAGACATATTTTAACTTTACAGAAAAATACAGTCACTGGATGTTGTCATCAGTGATGTCATTTGAGATGTCATCAGTGATGTCATCAGTGATGTCACTGACCATGTCATGAATGATGTAATATGTGACATGATCAGCAGTGGATTGCGGGTGCGCGATATATAGTTAGTACAACTAACTATATATGGAATTTCAATGGTTTTGTGTGAGTAAAATAAGGTTTTTTAAATGCTAATTCCTAACTATATATGGTCTATAACCTATGGTTTTTTCAGTGAATATATATATCTATATATATATATTACCTACTGGCGGTCGCCAGTAGGTAGTTATAGTTAGGACCTAGTTTCCATAGGAAATCCGCAACATTCTATTGGGAATAACTTTGGCGCCGGTGGCCAGTTCCGCTCCGCTCCTTCCCTGAAAGTTGGGGGGGGATTCATTAAGCGGGGGCCTGAGATAAAAGGGGGGTCCCAAAACGTGTTTTCCCCATGTTAGTTTCCATACGGCGGTTGGACTCACTTTTAGCCCGAACGGCTGAATGGATTCCCACGAAACTTGGCAAAATTGTAGGGAGTGGTAGCCCGATGTGCCTTTGCTATGTCCAAGATATGTGCTCCGGAGGATTTTGAGTAATTTAGGTTAAAAAAAATATATATATCTATAAGCGCGCCCCGGTACGCGCACCGGGAAGCGCACCCGGCGCGTAACGCGAGTTCGCATACGGAAAGGTGATTGGCTCTCAGGTGTCTGTCAACATTCCTAACAGTCCGGAGCGGCCGCCATATTGTGTCTCGGTAGGATCAAGACACAAGAGGTGGCAAAAACAAAGGGGGAAATGACCATAAGGGGGCAGGGTAGACCCCCCCTGACCCCCTATGTTTGATGTGGGGGCCATAAAAGGGCCCCCAGGGCAAAAAAAAAACAAACGATTTTCGCGGGGGGGAGCGCCCGGTACGCGCACCGGGGAGCGTACCAGGGAGCGTACCAAGGGGAAAACACAGTGAAACAGTAAAATAATAATTTAAAGTGCTTAGAGGTAGGGTAGCTTTGCATAGAGTTGTTGTGTTGTGTGGGTGATTTAAGTACCAGTATGTAGGTACCAATACAGAGTCTTAAATTCAATGTACACCGTCTCCTCTGTAGATATCTTGCATGTTGTTACAGAAGTTATTGTGTTATATGGAATCCATATCATAGTGCGTCAGGAAAGCAGAAACAGATCCTTTAAGCACTCCTTGAGAAAGCCTTATGGGATCATGGGTAGTCTACCCTGCTCCCTTATGATATTTTCAAGTATTACATTTTACTCTCTTGTGAATCTACACAAAATTGGTGGTGATATGGTGCATTAGAGACAGACTGTGGGAGAAAGAAGGCTGTAGATCAAAAAGAGATGTCAAATACACATTCGAGATAATATCGTAGGAGAAAGGACGTAACTATGAGCAAACCTATTATGTAACACAAAAAAGTTGTATAGTATGCACAGTATACTGTAAGTCTCACTTTATATTATAATCATTTTGGTACTACTTCATGAATTATATTTAAAAATGAATAATGTCTCAAACAATTTTTAATTATTAAATATTAATTTATTATTCTAAATGTTCATAATTTAATAACACTTGCAACATTTCATTATCCGAAATGTCCTCCAAATTTGTACTGCATGATTCTATATTATCTACACAGTCTATGAATTCTTGGTCAAGAGAGTCATCTAGGAAGTCAAATAAATCTTCTTGAAGAATTTCTTCATCAGTTATTTCGAAATGAATCTGCTCATCAGTTATTTCGAAAGAAATATTGTTGGTCTGTGGTGTATCTTCCATTTTCTTGCTGTAAATTGCATAAAAAATAACTATATCAGTAGAGTTAGGGCACTGTTGGGTTTGAGTTCAGAGAGGTACTTCTGAGTTTTTAACCGTGAAGTTATCTTTGGGCAGTGTATGGTATGAGGTAGGAAGTAGAAATATAAAAAAGTGTATGTGAAGAAGCCTAAGTAAATTCATAATTATACCAGAGAAGCCTAACTCAATCCATAACTATAACAGCGAAGCCTATCTCAATCTATAACTATAATAGAGGGACAGTAAATAACTATCAGAAAACGTTTTTACAAATTAACTTAAAGTGCCCCGTACAAATTAACAACTTACCTTATTAAAAGGTGATGAAGATCAATGGAGAAAATTCTTTCAAGATGTACCTCAGGTAGTTGTAGTCAAAATGGCCGTGTTTCCCTCTCATTTTTCATATATATTCATGTACATAACCAATCAAATGTCAGGAAAAAAAAGTAGAAAATGAAAGTAACATTTTCATTGGTTGTAAATCCTAACACTTCATATGTGTTTTTGTCATGTAATTTACCTTAGGATATTTAGACAGGGCTACAGCCCAAACGGCTCAATGGAATTCCACCAAATTTGGGAAAATGGTAGGGACTGGTATGTAGTAGGGCCTATTCTATATTTGGTGAAAGTTTCTCCAGTGGTTTTTAAGCAAATTAACTTTTAAAAAATGTTGGGAGCGCTCACTGGTGCGCGCCCCGGTAAGCGTACCGGCAGCGCTACGGGAGTCCTGCATCTTGTGTTTCAGTAGATTTGAGACACAAGATGGAGGACAAACAACGTTGGGAATGGGTATAAGGGGGCACGATAGGCACCCCCTGACCCCCTAGGTTTTCTGAGGGGGGCTTAGGAGGCCCATATAGGCCCAAAAAATATATTTTTTTTTTAATTTTTCGCGGGGGGAGCGCCCGGTACGCGCACCGGGAAGCGTACCGGGGAGCGTACTTTGGTGAAAATTAGTGAAAAAAGTTAGAGTAAAATAATCATTTGGAGTGATCAGATGTAGGGTAGCCCTGAAAAGAGCTTTTGGGTTCTGGGGCTGATTTTGGTACCTACAAGTAGGTTCCAATGCACAGTCTTAAATTCAGGAGGAATATTCTATTCCCCTCATCTGAGAAGTGCACACCATCTCCTCTGTTGATATCTTGCATGTTGTAACGCAAGTTATTGTTGTATATTGAACCCATTCCATAGTCTCTCATGTAAGCAGAAACAGATTTATTCACATGTTTCCGTGCTTTCTCAAATTGTGGACAAAATTGGTTGGACCACTTCCATTTCTGTCTTTGGCATATATTGGAATATACCAAGGCAGTTTGTGGAAAAAGTGTCATCAATTACCCAAAGATGTCCTTTAAAACCATCTCCAGACCTACCCCAGTCAAAGTGCCTAGGTCATTTCCACCACAGTGCAAAATTATGAGGTCAGGGTGTGGCAGATGGTAAAAGGTTTTCACCAATGGTATCAATTGATGACATCTCAATCCTCTTTGGCCAAACCACTTTATGTGCACATTTGGTAAATCAAGGTTGTGAAAATTTCTGATAGCTGCATACCTTTGAGCCCAGTGAATGTATCTATGTCCAATAATCCAGACAGAGTACATGGTGAGAGGACGTTCTGGTGCAGTCACATGAAGTGTAGGAATGAAATGGCAGTTGGAACAGTAGGAGTTTGCAAAAAAAAGACTGTGGAGTTTCAGTGCTCTTGAATCACAAGCAATGATTGGTGATTCAGATAGTTGAAAACTGAAAGTTAGGGTACATGGTTCTGTTCTGTTAAAGAAGTAATTTGAATGGTTAAGAAAAAGTCATTAAAAGAAAGATTGCACCTGATAAGCTGGTGTATTGAGAGGTCAAACATCCTTGCTGAGTTCATTTGCAACATTGTAGAATAAACTTTTAACTCTGAGAGCTCAGTGAGGAGGGAGTTGCTATGGTAACAGGTAGAAAGGGTTGAGGGGGGAAGGGTGTTGGTTTGACAATAGAGAGGGAAGAGTTTTAATTGGTTAACATGAGGGATATGTGTGTAGAATTAGAGGTTTTTTGTGCCATTCATGGTTGCAGTGCCTGGAGTACATACCTTTTGCTCTGCTAAAGAAATATTGGTGTGTGTATCTGACACTGTTCTCAATCTCCCAAAGCATTTGTAAAGGTGAGTTATGATTCATTCAATATAGATAGAGAGTTCAGATTAGGAAGCACATTGAGCTTCTTTGCTGTTGGTTTGTGTGATGCTTTTTGAAAATGCATGGTATCAATATTTGCAAGATAGAGGATTTGTATTTTGTAAAATAGCGAGGTTTTAGTAGTGAAATTGAATGCTTGTACATAGGACCTGCGCTCTGTTTCTAAAATGTTATTCAAAAAACGATTTTGGGGCAAATCAATGGCTTTTACATTTTTGAGAAGGAATACATAGTGTGTGCATGATTACATAAAAATATTTGAACCTTTCACAATCATGTCACCTGTGTTACCTCAGATTAGGAAGCAGACTGAGCTTCTTTGCCGTTGGTTTGTGTCATTTTTTGGTAAAGCTTGGTAGGAATGTTTGCAAGAGAGAGGAAATGTATTTTGTAAAATGGTGAGTTTTCAGTACTGAAATGGAATGCTTGTACATAGGACCTGCGCTCTGTTTCTAAAATGGTATTCAAAAAACGATATTGGGGCAAATCAATGGCTTTTACATTTTTGAGAAGGAATAAATAGTGTGTGCATGATTACATAAAAATATGTGAACCTTTCACAATCATGTCACCTGTGTTACCTCAGATTAGGAAGCAGACTGAGCTTCTTTGCTGTTGGTTCGTGTCATTTTTTTGGTAATGCTTGGTAGGAATGTTTGCAATAGAGAGGAAATGTATTTTGTAAAATAGTGAGTTTTCAGTACTGAAATGGAATGCTTGTACATAGGACCTGCGCTCTGTTTCTAAAATGTTATTGAAAAAACGATTTGGGGGCAAATCAATGGGTTTCAGTAGTGAAATTGAATGCTTGTACATAGGACCTGCGCTCTGTTTCTAAAATGTTATTTAAAAAACGATTTTAGGGCAAATCAATGGGTTTCAGTAGTGAAATTGAATGCTTGTACATAGGACCTGTGCTCTGTTTCTAAAATGTTATTCAAAAAACGATTTTGGGGCAAATCAATGGCTTTTAAATTTTTGAGAAGGAATAAATAGTGTGTGCGTAATTACATAAAAATATTTGAACCTTTCACAATCATGTCACCTGTGTTACCTCAGATTAGGAAGCAGACTGAGCTTCTTTGCTGTTAGTTTGTGTCATTGTTTTGGTAATGCTTGGTAGGAATGTTTGCAATAGAGAGGAAATGTATTTTGTAAAATAGTGAGTTTTCAGTACTGAAATGGAATGCTTGTACATAGGACCTGCGCTTTGTTTCTAAAATGTTATTCAAAAAACGATTTTGGGGCAAATAATGGCTTTTACATTTTTGAGAAGGAATAAATAGTGTGTGCATGATTACATAAAAATATTTGAACCTTTCACAATCATGTCACCTGTGTTACCTCAGATTAGGAAGCAGACTGAGCTTCTTTGCTGTTAGTTTGTGTCATTTTTTTGGTAATGCTTGGTAGGAATGTTTGCAATAGAGAGGAAATGTATTTTGTAAAATAGTGAGTTTTCAATACTGAAATGGAATGCTTGTACATAGGACCTGCGCTCTGTTTCTAAAATGTTCTTCAAAAAACGATTTTGGGGCAAATCAATGGCTTTTACATTTTTGAGAAGGAATAAATAGTGTGTGCATGATTACATAAAAATATTTGAACCTTTCACAATCATGTCACCTGTGTTACCTCAGATTAGGAAGGACACTGAGCTTCTTTGCTGTTGGTTTGTGTCATTTTTTTGGTAATGCTTGGTAGGAATGTTTGCAAGAGAGAGGAAATGTATGTTACCTGTGTTTCCTCAAATTAGGAAGTGGATTGTGCAGATGAGGTGAGGCATGTCCAGGGGCGCAAAGGAGCTGAGACCTGTGTGCAATGGAGAGGACTTATCTCCTTTGACCCTTAGACAAGCATTTTTTTTGTAAAACCATTTTTTATTGCAGATTTCAATTTAAGCAATACAGGTAAGTGGCAGTAATGCACATGCGGGATCTCAATTTCTCATAGTACCCCCAACAAAAATTTACACAGCTTCAATACCCGCATTGCTGAAGCTGGGTGATATTCGTCTCACCCAGTGCATTACCTCCGCCACCACTCTGTGGCGTATCTAGTGATCAACCGCCGTCTGCTTTTACCTTTTTCCCCCCACTAACCCCCCCCTGCTAGCATCTGGTTCATGTGAGCTGTGAGATCGGTGTCAATGGGATGCTGCACCCCCCCCCTTCTCTACGCCCCCCCCCACTCCCGGTGTTCTATGGTGTCCCGTGTCCGGTTTGCCGTATGCTTGATTGTGTTGGTAATCTGCGGAGTTTGAAGAAAGTTACTGTGTGTGTGTGTCCATGGTGGGCACAGGGATTGGTGCCGCCACCCCGGGAGACCCTGGGTCCTCTGCTTCTTCCTCCTCTGCACTCTCCACTGTACTATCTCTAAGTGCCTGGACTAGAATTTCCCACGCTAGTGCCGCTTCCTGAGCTTTCTCGTCTGGCCCCCGTCGAGCCAGTTGATACCTGATCGTGCTCTCTGCCGCTGCCCATTTCTGGAACTCAGTTATCCATTTTCGATGTGTCGGCGCTACCTTCGATTTCCATCCCCTAGTGAGCTCCCTCTTCGCAAGGAGTAGGCCCATGTCTATAAATTTGCTCGTCAGTTTATTCTTACGTGTGTGTGGAAACCAGTGTAAGAGCATAGTTGCGCCATCGTAGTGTAGTTCCCTGTCCGTGACCGCGTTCATGGTGTCGCCCACTTCCCTCCAGAAGTCCTGCAGGTGCGGGCAGTCCCTCAGCATGTGTAGCAAGTCCGCTTCCAACAATGCGCATCTAGGACACGCTGCGTCCGCTGTTCCAAAGTATCGTGCTATTTTGTTCGGGGTAAGGTAAGCTCTATGAAGGATATAGAGCTGTATCAATTGGAACCGGGCGTTTCTAGTGCACTTCCTGGGCCTCTGAACCAACTGGGCCCACGTCGCATCCGGGATCTCTCTCTGCAGGTCAGTCCCCCATTGGGTCCTTAGGCGCGTAAGGGGCAGCAAGGTGCTCGCTAGTATTCTGGAGTGCAGGCACGTGACTGCCTTGACTGTTCCTGCGGCCATCATCACGTATTGACACGGTGGTGACGTCGTGGGCTCACACAGTCCTTCACCCCAGTGCGCTTGGATCCCTCGCACCACAGCTGCGTGCAGTAGGTAGTCCCCTCTCGGAAGGTCGTACTGTTCCTGCAAGGACTGGTACGGCGTGAGCACCCCGTCAGTGTAGAGGTCTCCCACCACCTGCAGACCAGCCACCTCCCAGCTTTGGAGGTTCGACCAGTCGCCGCCATGCGGCAGCGCAGTGAGCATACCTAGCGGGATTTCGGGTGCGTATGGGTGTCCGGGACCAGCACGCTTTTGCACGCGGTTCCAGCATAGCCTCAGTATTCGTTCCTCTTGAGACAGGTCCCTGAGTGCTAGCCTCTGTTGCAGGGTGATGTATGCCAGCACATGGCGGGGGTGCCAGTGTCCCTCTCCTGCTCCGGGCCCCGGTATACCCTTGCCACCTCCTGCGTGAGGAATTGCAGTTGGGCGGCTAAATAATAAAACTCGAAATCAGGGACCGCGAGTCCGCCCTCGTTCTTCGGGCGGGTCAGGGTTGCCAAGGCTATTCTCCGCCTGCCAGTTCCCCACAGAAAAGACATCACTTGGGACTTTAGTCGTCGAAAGACGGTGCTCGGTATCCACACAGGCAGGGTGCGGAAGAAGTACAATAATCGCGGCAGGGCGATCATTTTAAGCAGCGAGACTCGGCCTGTCAGAGATAAAGGGAGGGTGGCCCAGAAAAGCATGTTACCCTGCAGCGTCCGGATGCAACGGTTTATATTGCCTTCCAGCAGGTCTGCGGGTTCGTGGTAAATGTACACCCCTAGGTAGGGCAGACAGGACGGCTCCCAGCGGAGCTCGGGATGGGTCGGGGGGCACCTCTCCGCCCTCCGGAGAGGAAAGAGGCAGGTCTTCGCCCAGTTCACCTTCAGACCCGACACATCCCCGAAACGCGCTAGTAGGTCTTTCGCCCCATCCACCGCCCCTTCGGCATTCTCCAGGAACAGTAGGAGGTCGTCCGCATATAGCGATATGTGGTGGTGAACCCCGTCTACCTCCAGTCCTCGGTAGGAGTCGCCTTTCCTAGCCAGTGCCGCCAACGGTTCTATCGCAAGGGCAAACAGCAAGGGGGAGAGTGCACACCCTTGTCTAGTACCCCTATGCACTGCATACCTATCCGATATCAATGCTCCCACTCGCACCCTAGCGCCCGCCGATGCATATAGCACTTCCGTCCACCGCACATAGTCATCCCCGATGCCAAAACCCCGCAGCACTCTGTACAGGTAGGTCCAGTCCAGGCTGTCGAAGGCTTTCTCTATGTCAATCGCCATCACCATAGGGGTTCTGGCGGACGGCGGAGGGTCCGCCACCAGCCTCAGCAACCTGCGAATGTTATGAGATGTATTTCTAGTGGGTATAAAGCCCGATTGATCCTTGTGGATCAAGTCTTGCATATGGGCCATCAGCCTAGGGGCCAGTATAGTGCTCAAGATTTTATAATCCGTCGTTAGCATCGACAGTGGCCTGTAGGATGCCGGGTCAGAGCTGGGCCTACGCGGCTTGAGCAAGGGGACCATGAGCGCCTCGCGCATCGAACAGGGCAGTACCCCCCTCTCTTTTGCCTCATTGTATATTATCTGGAGCCGTGGGGCTAGGATATCAATGTATTTACCGTAGAACTCAATGGGCAGACCGTCCACTCCCGGTGTTTTCCTGCGTGCCATTCTTTTTATGGCCCCCCTAATTTCCGCTAGGTCAATTGGGCCCCCGAGGGATTCTGCTTGGCCCGGCTCTAGGCATGGCAATTGTATCTCAGACAACAAGGTCTCCAACACCTCGGTTTGGTCTACCGGGCCTCCCCTATACAGTCGCTCGTAATATGCCTGAAAGCATTGCAATATGTCTGGCTGGGTGCTATACTTGGTGCCGTCCGTAGCGGTCAGGGACAGTATTGGGGCAGCACCCCTGCTGGGATTTGCCAACCAGGCTAGGAGCGTCCCCGTCTTATCTCCCTCAGCGAGTGCCTTGGTTAAGTATGTCTTGTGATCAAAACAGCGAAGGCGTTCCACCTCCACCGCCACTGCCTCCCGCACTGAGCATACCCTATCCTGCATGTCGGGGTGGTTGGGCCGTTGTATCTCCACCTCCCTCAGGGCTTGCTCGGCCTTGTCCACGTCTTCGACTAATGTTCGCCGTATGCCCGCGAACTTCCCTATACAGTGCCCCCGTACTACTACCTTGAGCGCGTCCCATTCCACTGCCCTGGAAGAGGCAGTTCCCTCATTCTCGGCAAAGTATTGGGATATTCTACCTTCCAACGCTCCGCTGAACGGCGGATCGTCCAAAGTGTCCGGATGGAGCCGCCACGTTGGGATTGGCGAAACTTCATTCATCCAGGCAAATGTGAGAAGTAGGGGGTTGTGGTCCGAGATCGTGCGTGCTAGGTATTCGGTTCGGGCAACCATGGGCAACACCGACTGGGAGCATAGGAAAGCGTCTATGCGAACGTGGAGGTCATGCATACCCGAATAGAAGGAATAATCCCTATCAGTTGGGTGTTGAGTGCGCCACGCATCTGTCAGGTCCCACATCCCCTGCCAATTCGATCTGTGTTTTGCTAGTCTGTGAACCGGGGATGCGTGTAGAGGTGGGTGTGACCTATCGAGATTGGCGTCTTCCACTGAGTTGAAATCCCCCCCCAGCAGCACTGACCCCGTTAAAAAAGAAGCTAACTGTTTGGTTAGCCTAGTGAAGTATGATGCCTGTTCCACATTAGGCGCATAGGCGCTGCAAAGTGTCAACTGACGACCCCTGAGCAAACCTTCGACTGCCACATACCTCCCTTCGGGGTCTACTGTGTGCCTAGTAACCTGAAAGGGAACCCCCGCTCGGATCCAAAGTAGTGTTCCCCTAGCAAATGCCGAGTACGTGGTGTGGAACAGTTGACCCCTCCATCTCCTCTGCAGTGCGGCGCCCTCCTTTTTAGTTAAATGGGTCTCTTGTAGGAAGGCAATGTGAATCCCTCTGCGGACCAGGTAGGCGTGTACTTTGTGCCTCTTTGTCATGGAATTTAGTCCCCGCACATTCCAGGACACACATTTCAGCGAGCCCATATTAGCCATCACCCCAGTCGGTGCAAATTAAATCAATAAACTTATGCTTCCGGACACCAGACACCTTCCCACCGCCTCCCATCCACAACTCCCCGCCCAACCTCCCGTCCCCAAGTGTACCTCGAGTCAACCCAACTACTCCAGGACCCCCCTCCCCCAGAACAGGACCCAACTGCAAAGTAGAGGCTCCCATCCAAACTAGAGAGCAAACGTGCTCACGTAAACTTGTAGTCCGTAGTAATCACCACGGAGGCATTATGGGCCCTGTGGCGCGTGAGCTGGCTACTAAACCCTTCAAGCCTCGTTCCCATGTCCCACCGCCCCACAATACTCAATGCGACTCATGAAAGAAAAGTCTCACATTAGTCCGTTCCAATGTTCATGGGGGGCGCCACCGACAGGTTCTCCTCTCTCAGAAACCGCGGACAGCTGTTAGGGCGCAACGATTTCCCCCGAAGTCTGGGGGGTGACCTTCGGGCCCTTAGCACCCTCCAGCCCCGAGAAGTCAGTGTCTGATCCCGTGGCCAGGGCCTCTGAGGCAGATTCTCTTGCTGATTGGACCGGTGCCGATCCCGACACCTCCTGAACCGCCTGCAACGCTGCTCTCCGCTCCACTGCAGTTTGCGATGTTGTCGGCTTCTTGGATCCCCGATGGCGCCCTCGGAGCCTTCTCGATCGCCTGACCGCATGGTTCTGGCACTCCTCCTCGGCTCGAAAACGAGCCCCGTCTGTGCCCGCCTTGTAGGAGTCCCACCAGGTCCAGGCATCTGCCGGAGTTTCAAAGAACAGCGCCTTGTCATCCACTATCACTCGCAGCTTGGCTGGGAACAGCAGGGAGTATTGCAGTCCCTCGGTGCGTAGCTCCTTTTTGATGGAGAGGAAGGAGGCCCGCTGCTTCTGGGTTTCAAACGTATAGTCCGGAAATAGCGTGACTTTACAATTGTCCACCTGGAATGGGCCCGCATCCCTGGCCCGCTGAAGGAGCCAGTCTCTGTCCTTATAGTGGAGCAATTTGATGACCACCGGGCGCGGCGGGAGACCCTGGCGCGGGGGTCGGGAAGGCACGCGGTGTGCCCGCTCCAGCGTGAAGAAGGGAGATAGGCCCTCCGGGGCAACCACAGTTTTGAACCAGTCGGTCAGGTAGCCCACCATGTCCGCGCCTTCTTTTTTTTCCGGCAGGCCCACCAGACGGACGTTGTTCCGCCGACTGCGGTTTTCAGCGTCCTCCGCTCTCTTCTCTAGGGCCTGTATCCGCTCCATTGCTACTGTGAGTCGTCCCTCCATAGATTTATGGGCCGGTACGACATCTTGTAGGGCAACTTCTGTGACTTTGACCCTGTCCTGCAGCTTCGCATGATCTGCGCGTAAGTGCCCCAGCCCCGTCGCCACTTGACCAATATCGTGTTGTAGGGCCTCCTTCGTAGCAGCAATGGCGTCCAGTATCCGGTCCTGCATCAGTTGGAGCTCCGTGGGGGGTTGCGAGGAGTCTTCTGGCGTTTCCGTGGCTGGGCTCCCGTCCCCCTTGGGCCCTTTAGGCTTTCCCATCTTGCACCACCTTGAAATTCCGGTCTCTCAGGGGTGAACCGGAGGCAACGACGTCTCTCGCAATAGTCCGCCGCCAACCTCAAGGCAGTCTCGCTGCTAACCGCCGTCAGGTGGGAGCCGGATCTTTGGGGGCCGCGTTGCGGAGGTCCAAAATGGCGCCAGCGGCCTGTCAGGGCACCTCAGTTTCCCCGGCAACCGGGCGACAGGGGTCCGCACCGGGGTCCACCAGCTGACCCAGTCTCTCGGTCCGCACTCCTTTAAGCTCACCTCAACTTACAGCGGTGCTGGCGATCTGATGTTACCCCCCAGGAAGGAAGTATATCCTGGGGCCAGAGTCGGGGTGGAAAATGTAGGCTGCGCAACTCCACAGCGGGTGTCCTCCTCCCCCCCGGGCTCGGCACTCGGGTCCAGGGCGATGGTGCTGTGGTCGAGTCAATGCTCCTCCAGGCCCCTCGCAGAGACAGCGGCACCGTTCATGTGAGGCCCGGGTCAGGCAGCCGCCCAATCAAAGCGCAGGCCCCGCTGTTGGGCCGCAAAGAATCTCCTCCGGGCGAGGTTGGACGTCCCCAGGGCAATGTCCGCACCCGGTATCTCCGTGGGGCCCTCCCAAATCAAGGCCGGACGTGTCTCGGCTGGTCACGGGCGTACTGTGCCGTTGCAGGACTCGGCAGCACCCACAGGGACCGCAGGCCTCAAAGCCGGGGCCCAGAGTAAGCCCCTTGCGGTAGTGGGCGGAGCCCCGCCAGAGCTCCGCTTCCGATCGGATCTCGCACTGACCTCAGGGTCCGCCGGTGCTCGGGCGGCCGCAACCACTCTCCTGTAGTCCAGTGCTGAGCGGCCCCCCTCTCCGTGGCCGTAGGACCTCAGGGGCAGGTTCGTCACCACTCCTCGGTGGCCGCTAGGAAGGATGCCGCCATCTTGCCCACGGCCGTCTCGGGCACTCCGCGCTCCTCAGCGCCCTTCGTGCTTGGTTCTGCGGCGCGCTTCCCCAATTGGAACAGACCTGAGGGTTGGCTCCGGGATCGACCCGATTTCCACGGGGATCCCGGGTCTGAGACAGGATTAACGGCGGA
The DNA here is from genome assembly GCF_964261635.1 of Lissotriton helveticus. NCBI lineage: Eukaryota > Metazoa > Chordata > Amphibia > Caudata > Salamandridae > Lissotriton > Lissotriton helveticus. The sequence continues at coordinate 1,573,105,011 of NC_136067.1, forward strand.
TCACGGGCTGAGGGTCGGGAGCCTCGCTAGGCTGCGACCGTCTCCATCGGCTGCTAGCCACGCCCCGACCCTTAGACAAGCATGATCTAATCTGTGCCCCTTAGACAGGCCTCAATACATTGAGTATAATTGATGGTAACAGGGTGCAGATGAGATGAGGCGTGTCCAGGGGTGTAGATGAACTGAGGCCTGTCTAATGGTACAGATGAGTTGAGGTCTATTCAGGGTTGCAGATGAGGTGAGGATTGTCCAGGGGTGCATAGGAGGTGATGCCTGTGTTGAAGAGTGTAGTGGAAGAGAGGTCTGTCCAGGGGTGGAAAGGAGGTGAGGGCTGTGTCTAAGAGTGCAGTGGGGGATAGGCTTCATGAAGTGCAGTCCAGTGAACTCTTAGACACCGGCCTCACCACCTATGCTCCCCAGGACAGTCCTTACCTCATGTGTACAATCTGCTTACTAATCTGGGGAAACACAGGTGATATGATTGTGAAATGTGCTAATATATTTTTTTAATCATGCAGATACTATCTAATCCTTGTCAATAATGTAAAACTAATTCATGTGCCCAACATATTTTTGTAGAATAACATTTAAAAAACAGAGATAAGGTCATATGTATAAGCATTATAGTGTTTATATTGTTTGCTTATTGTCATTGCTTTGTTGTTTGGTAATAGTGGTCTATAATGAGTTTTTTTTTAATTTGTTTACCACTGATTGAAATCAAGATTTCAATAGTAAGGAAATATGCCCTCAAGGCAGAGGAGACGGAAAGATGCTAAGCGGAAAAAATCAAAAACAGCAACGGAATTAAAGCAGTCTCCTACAACAAATACTTCAAAAAACGCAGAAAAAAGCTCCTGGTAAGACAACGAATTTTTTTTTCGGAACATATGTAGATCCCAAAAAAATGATAATATACATGTGAATGTACAGAAGGAGAGAGCAAATTTGAAGAGGAAGGAGAGATCCCCCAAAAATCTTACTACTGCAGCAGGAGACAATAATATGTATAGGAATAGAAGGCAAAATCAATTTAGAGACATTCGTAAACGAATGTTTCGCAATAGGGTGGTTATAAATTTGTTAAAAAATATTAAGAAAGGTAAACAGAGAGCTGCTTTTTATAAGAAAAAGAAAAGTGTAGAGAAGATTGTTAATCAGGCTTTTGAAGTAAAGAAAAAATTATTTATTTTAGTAATCAATAGAATTAGGACACTTAACAAGACAATTGATGTTTTCAAATCAAAGAGTAGATGCAAAAGAGTAATTAATTGGACTAATTTTTGTAAAGTTTTTTCTGGAGAATGGATGCATAGTTCAAGTTGTGAGACATTTTTTAATGAGGAGAGTTACTTCCAGGAGAATGATTTGGTGCATGCAGTTGACACCAGTGGTCGAGCATATGAGGTGAAAGACGGTTGTCCGATTGAAAAAGAGAAACTTGTGCCTAGAGAAGCAGAAGAGGTGTTAGCTGATGAAGTTTTAGGGAGAGGTACTAAGGGTCCAGTGTACACTTTGAAATGTAGTAGTATTTGTAGTGTGCGACAGGATTCAATCGATGTGCTTCGTGATTTCTTACGTACATATAGTAAGAAAAGTCTAAAACAGAAAATGAAGATGTTGCAAGACTTAAATCCTTGCAGAGTGAGAGAAAACACAGGTTTGCAAGGGCATTCACTGGCTTGTCTTTCTAGAAAAGTCTGTCAGAGTGTTTTTCATCATTTTAGGATGTTAGCAGTGCATCATAACAAAATGAGGAAATTAGTGAGAAGGTTGCATTATGCAAAAAGTCCAGCACTTAAGCTTAAACAGTTAAATAGTGCTCTTTTGCATGGAACTCAATTAGATGTGAAGAAGATTTGTGAAGAAATTGAGATGTGTTATTTTTGTGAAAAAGAGGACAGTGTAGAAATTGACACAGTAATACAAGGTAATGTGGAAGACAATGTACAGATTTCAAGTACAGAAAAGTTTGACCAGGAAATTACCAGGTTTAAGGTGAAATCAAGTGAAAGGCCTAATTTTACTTGTGTGTGTTGTCGACTAACTCATTATAAGCATTAAACTAGATTAGTTGATTTATATGTAAAAAGTGAAAAGATAAATAATTATGAGTGGAAGGATTTTGCAACTTATTTGTGGGTGGAGAATTCTTTTGATTTGAGTTCTGATCAGAGTATTTGTAAATATTGTTATAATAAATTAAATCAAAACAGAATGCCTGCTAGAGCTGTTCATAATAATCTTGAGTTGGTAGACATTCCTCCTGAATTGATGGATTTAAATACATATGAGTCTATTTTGATTCAATGTGTCCATCCTTTTCCAGCAATTGTTCGCATGGAGCCTAAGATAGGGAAATTGCCTCTTTCAGATTTACAGAGAGGATTAAAGGGAAGAGTTGTTTATTTGCCTCTAGATTTCAAGAACAATATTGATACAATTGGTGTAGAGAAAGTGGAAGAGGAACCTCTGGTTATTCTAGTTAATGGGGTTCCGACAAAGAGTAAGAAAATCTAGGCAAGATTTAGTGGATGTTAGGAAAGTCAAAAAGGCAACGTTGTATTTGGTCAAAAACAATGAGTACTACAAACATGTATGTGTTGGAGCAGAGGAAACAGCTGCAGATGAAGACAGTGTTAGTTCAGCTGGCCAAATTGAAAAAGTTGATGCGTCTACAAGTGAAGAAATATATGAACATTATACTGTTCATCCTTTGCATTCCAAAGAAGTAATGGGGAATGCAATTGACTTGTTTCAAATGAAATCAGCAAAAGGAAGTCCCATTAGTGTATGGGAAGAAAGTTTGGAAGCTCGTTGTTTTCCACATTTATTTCCAACAGGTCGAGGTGGACGATATGACGATCGAGCACTTCAAATTCCTGCATCTGAATACCGGACTTTAAGATTATATGCTGAAGATCCAAGGTTTCGTCAATGTATTCCATATTTGTTTCATCTACTGTATGAAAGTGACTTGTCTGGGCTTTCTTATGCAGTAAACCATATACTGAAAAGTGGAGCACATCTGCAAAATGTTTCGGCGGGGGACTTTATGGAGAAAGTCAATCTGCAAGATAATATTTTGGAATCTCATCTAATCAATCTCATGGCATGTCAGCGTGGTACAAACGAGTATTGGTACCGTCGTCATGGGGAATTGAAATGTATGCTAAGAAACTTAGGAACTCCTACATCGTTCCTCACTCTTAGCTGTGCCGAGTAATCATAGGACGACTTACTTCAATTTATACGCGAGGCAAATGCAAATATACAAAATATAGAATTCAAAACACCTGGAGAACTGTGTTCTTTGGATCCAGTGAATGTATGCAGATATTTTAATCATAGATTTGAAGCTATGATGTCTTTTATTACCAACAAAAAAAATCCTCCCCTTGGAGAGGTTTTGGATTTCTTTTGGAGAAAGGAGTATCCTCACATACATATGTTGTTGTGGATTAAAGATGCACCCAAATTTGGAACAGATTCGGATGAAGCAGTGATGAGTTTCATTGAAGAGTATTCAACATGTGCTGTTCCGAAAACTACCGAGGAAAAGAGATTAAGGCAACAAGTTTTACGCTTTCAATCCCATCGTTGTGGGAAGTATTGTTGTCGAAAATTCAAAAACAAGGAAAAGTTCTAAACAAAATGTCGTTTCAGCTTTACACGACCAGTGATTTCTAAAGGAAGAGTAAATAATTTGATGTCTTCTCTACGACATACTGTGATGAGGAAATCACCCAAAAATACATACAATTTAAAAAGAAACGAAGAATCCAAGTACATCAACGACTACAACCCAGTGATTTTGTCCATGTGGAATGCTAACATGGATATTCAATTCGTTGCTGACAACTCTTTAGCTGTGGCTCGATATGTGACGTCTTATATCACAAAAAAAGGAAAGACAGAACTGAAGGAAATGTGGGAGGATATTTCACATAAAAAGAGTCAAAGCAAGAAATTATACAGTTACAGTCTGAAGATGTTGACACATCGAGAAATTGGAGCATATGAATGTTCTGATCGATTGTCATCAGCAAGTCTATATGCCAAATCTAGAACCATCATTTGGGTGAGTCTAGGTGTTGCTGCAACACGAAACCGAGTTTTGAAATCTGTACAAGAAATAGAGTATTTGGCGGAGAAAGAACCAGAAAGTACAGATATTTTGAAGACAAACATGTTGGATACATACTATCCAAATAGAAGTCCTTACCTTGAGAATGCTTGTCTCTATGAAGTTCTGCAAAGATATATTTATAAGAGGAACATCAGAGAAGATATCAATAATGGAATATATGCTGTCATTGGATGTGAAGGATGTCTAGTGAAACAGAGAATAGGTAATTTGATTAATCATCGAAAATTAAGTTGCGAAAATCCAGACAAAAGGGAATTTTACTATTTGGCGCTTTTGCAACTCTTTAAACCATGGCGTACAGAAGAGGAACTACTTGGAGATTTTCTCTGTTACGAAGACTCTTTTAATGCAACCAAGGATACCATAGAATTTCCTGTTTTTTCCAAATTATCTGCAAATGTTGAACGAAGAAATACAGCAAGAAGCAACAATTGCTGCAGAGATTGTGAGAGACAGTTCTCAAGACAGTCAGAGTTCTACTTCATTGAGTCAGGATCCACTAGGAGGACCAATTATTCAAAATGAGGCTGCCACTGCCATGGATGAGGTTGAAAGAGCTATGGAACAAGCTGAAGAGGATGTAATTAACTTAGAAGATTTGGTGAAACAACTAAACATTGAGCAGAAACAGATATATGACGAAGTCACAGAACAGGTTGAACATGGATTCAGTCATGAGAAAAAAGAGTGCTCATGTACATTATTTAAGCCTGTCCGACTGTACGTGAGTCGAGAAGCGGGAACTGGAAAAAGTTTTCTGATTAAAGCAATTGCAACTTATCTGCAGAAAAGGACTGAATCACCGCTGTCTTGTGTTGTTACCGCTCCAACTGGGCTTGCAGCACATAACATTAAAGGGATTACTTTACATCGTTTACTGATGCTACCAGTTGAGCATGATAATAAATTACAATACCACAAGCTATCTGGAGATGCTTGTTCTGAAGTTTCGAGAGTCCTGAAGAAAATGAAACTTCTTATCATTGATGAGGTAAGCATGGTCTCAAATCTAATGCTTTTGTGCATTTGAGAATGCAAGAAATTCTTAGAACAGACTATGATGTCTTATTCGGAGGAAAACACATTATTGTTTTTGGAGATCTACTGCAGTTGACTCCAGTGAAAGGACAACCTGTGTTTAAAATGCTCATGCATGAAGATACCAGGAAGTGCCTAGGAAGCATTGGAAATGTTAATATATGGTTAAACTTCAAATATGCAGAACTGCTTCAAAATATGCGACAGGCAAAGGATGAAGATTATAAAAATATTCTACAAGATGTAAGAATCGGAAAAGTAAGTGAGCATGGGAAAGAAGCTTTACATGCACAATCAATTTCAAATTTGTATCCAAATGAAAACATTCTTCCAGAGAATATTTTTAAGAAATTAACGAGAACCAATCTGGGATATGTTTGATGCCAACTCTGAAAGAATGTTCCATCTTCAACAACAAAATGTTAAAGTTAGAAAATGAAGAGATTGTGAAACTGGAAGCTATAGATAAAATAGAGCATATGGGAGCAACAATTATTTTGTCTGAAAATTTGAAATCAAAATTGGATTCATTAGAGAAGAGTATATCTAAAACTGCTGGTTTTGAAAAGACTCTGAATGTGTGTTTAAATTGTCGTATCATTTTGAGAAGGAATTTAAATGTTGAAAGAGGTCTGGTAAATGGAGCAATGGGTCATGTTGTTGATTTTGTGAATTACAAAAATAGAGATGGAATTGAAATTTTAAAAATTAAATTTGATGGCATTGACGAAATAGAACTAATTTGTCATTTTTCAGCTAGATTTTTGCTTGTGAAAGACTTATATGTTCGCCGAAAACAGTTTCCTGTTTGTTTGGCATATGCAGTGACAATTCATAAATCTTAAGGTTTAACTGTAGATAGTGCTTAGGTGAACATTGGAAGTTCTGTGTTTAAAGAGGGTATGGCATATGTGGCATTATCACGAGTCAGAACTTTATCAGGATTGTACTTGATTGAGTGTGATGAAACAAAGATTTGTGCTGATCTAGATTGTGTTAAAGAATACAATAGGTTAAGAAGAGAGTATGCTCCACATTTGCCTCAATATCCTCTGTTTGAAAAACGTGTGTTAGGCCGAAAAAGAAGAAATGAGAATAATTGCAGTGAGGTAGTAGCAAAAAGAGAAAAAGTAGATGAAACTGTAATTGTAAGGAGAAAGAAAAAGGATTCTGTTGAAGATGTTGTTGGATTTCAGTTTGAAAACAGTTCTGGTGTCAACTGCTATGCTAATGTAGTGCTTAATGTTGTTTTTTTCTTCAAAATTTACAAGAACAGATTGTTGAAAATCGGGATGAAACATTCTGCTGTTTATTGAATTCTGTGTTTGAGAAATGTAGCAGTGATAGAGCAAAAATAGAAAGTATTTCAGAAATTCGAAATCTTCTAGACATATGTTCTGGTCAAAATCAATTTTCACAGAATATTCAGCAGGATTGTCTGGAAATTTTAATGTATATGTTTGATGTATTGGAAGATGACGGTGTAGATATAAAAAATCTTTTTAGCCTTTCTTATCAATGGCAGCATGACTGCGACAACTGTAGTTTATCAAGTAGTACTAGAATAGACACTGAAAGATTTATATATTTGACTTTACCAGACTGCAAATCAGTGTCTTTTAATAATCTAGTTAAAGCAGCTGATCACAATATGGTGTGTACCCAATGTAAGTCTGCAATGCTGTTCACATTATTTTTACAAACTTATGGTAAATATGTCATTTTAATGTTCCAACGATGTAGACCTGATGGAAGTAAATTGTCAACTTCTATTGAAAATTTTGTGGCTTCTCAGTTATCAATTTCAGGAAGAACTTTTGCAACTGTAGCTATTATTTATCATGACGGTCCTTCAACAACATCAGGGCATTACACATGCTATTTAAAATGTCATAAAGGTTGGACCCACTGTAATGACACTCATTTGACTTTCAAACAACGTTTGCCTTTTGACTTAAAAAATTCATACCTAGTGTTTTTAGAACCAAAATTTAAGTAAAGGTAATTGCCCTATGAAGACGGGAGCAGTTAATAAAAGTTAGTCTGCTGTTTAAAATTATATTGTGAATAAAAGTGATGAAGATAATATAAAAATTATAGTTCTCATAAAGGTACGGTAAGTGGATCGCATATTAAGTGATATCAGTATTATAGGAAATGTTCAACATGAGAGACCCAGAGATGGAATTATGAATATTTAAATATTGTGAAAATGTTGTTTGAGCCTTTCTTTCAGAACGTCGGGAAAACGGTAATTTTAGAATTTGTTTTAAGTAATTTGAAAATATACTGATACATCTGACACTATTTGGCCTTAAGGAAAAGTGAAGGAATGAGTAAAGAGTCATGACTGAAAATAAGGAGTATATGAAAACATTAAAACATATTTCAGATGTTCTTCGAGCTTTTCTTCTAGAAAGTCAATGAAATGGAATTTTTAGAGAACAGCAGAGTACTTTCCAATGAAAAGGACCTTCATGATGTACTATTTGGCCTATAGGAAAAGTAAGTGAATGAAAGATTAGTGTACATTTGTGATTTTTAAGTTTAGATGTTTTTTTTTAAAACACAATCTTTTTGATTGTGTTTTTTTTTCCCCGCTGTCATATGATGAGTAGTTTGAACTCACTGTTTTAAGTGAAATTCAATATATTCTGAGAACAGCAAAAATAAACTATGTAACATGTTGTACAAGTTATTCTATAGTTTGTATTGTGTAATTTAAATTGTTTTCCCATTGTCTCACACTCACTTTGCTTTTTGCATTCTCTTTCAGCTCTTTTTACTCACTTATAATGTCTTTCTCTCACTCTGTTTCACACCCATTCGTTTACTGCACTTCTTTCACAACCCCTCATTTTCATTTCAACTGTCTGCATCCCCTCTCTCCCTTGCACCAATTTTCAGCTTTCAGTCTCTCTGCTGTACTTCCCTTTTCCGTCTTTTCCTCCTTTGCTCTTTTAGTAATTCCTCTTTACTCACTCAGCAGTATTGTCGCACTCTATCACTATAACTCACCCACTCTCCCTCGCTTATCTTTTTTTGCTTCTTTCTTTTGACCTCTTCTCTCTATTTTCCGTTCACTACCTCTATGTCCTCAGTCCCTCACTCTGTGTTTATCTACCTTCTATCATTTCTCTTACAACAACTTCACTGCTCCTCTCTCATCGTTCTTCATCCCATTTCTTTTACTCTGGTTCCATTACTACCCCTCATTTCCTATCTTTCAGTGTCCTTCTCTTTACTTTCATCACCGAATCACTTTCTCTCAGTACCACTGTTTTAGTCCTCTTCTCCTCTCTTTCCTTTTTTTGCTCCCTTACTCATTTCCTTTCCTAACTCATTGTACTCCACTTCACTCAGTCCTTCTCTTAGTCTCTCTGTCTACTAACTTCCTCACTCCTTTTCCCTCTATCCTTCTATATTATCCTCTCTCCCTTCATGCCTTCACTCTATGACTCTCCTTCACTTACTCTCAGTTATCTTCCATTCCTCATTCTTCTAAATGCATCCTTAATTAGACTCCTTTCCCTCTCAGTCATTATCTTTTTACTTACTCCTGTTACCTGATTTAGTTTGGCTAACTCACATTCTTTTAGTATCTTTCTTACCTTCAGTTCATTTCTCTCTTCTTCTCTTCCTCTCTGTCAGTGAATCTATATGCCTTACTCTTAGTAATTTGCTCTCCTTCTATTTATTTTTCCCTCTTTTTGTCCTTCTACCTTACTTTATTTCCCTTTCTGTGTCCTTCACTCTTACTTTATTTCTAAATACACTGTTACGATTTTTAACCTCTTCATTTGTATCTTTTATTTTAAAATACATATTTTACTAATTATAACTTATTTTTTCTTCTCTCTTTCACAGATACAAAGTGTAGTAAAAAAATGTAATTAAAGTTACATTACTTATATGGTAAGTGTGACTAAAAAAATCTAGTTTGTTATCACCCTTTGCTTTAATCTCACTACTATTTTCTCACCCTACCTCACTCCTGTTTCTTTACTCTGCTTCCCTCACTTATTCTTATCCTCCATGTTTACTCCCGTTTCCCTAACTCCCCTCCCACACTCAACTTCTTTCAGTCCCCATTCTTTACTTCCCTTACCCTCTGTTCCCTTCCTTTGCTCCCTCAATCATTCTCTTTCCCTTAATCATTTACTTCACTCCTACACACACACCTCACCCCCCACCACCCCTACACACCTCTGACACACACCCCACACACACCACACACACCTCACACACACACACACACCCACACACACACTCACACACCCACACATCCCACACACACACACACACCCCACACACATACCCCCCACACCCACACACCTCCCACACATACCTCACACACCCAAACCTCCACCCACACCCAAACAGCCCACACACCCACACCCACACACACACCTTACACACACACACCCCACCTACACCCACACACCCCACACATCCCCACCCACAAACACCTCACTCCCCCCCACACACACACACACCTCACAGCCACACCTCAAACATCCCCCACACACACCTCACCCCCACACACACACACCTCTGACACACATACCCCCCCCACACACACACACACCACACACACACCTCACACACACACACCCACACACACACTCCTCACACACACACACCCACCCCCCATACACACACTGACACACACACCCCACCCACACACCCACACATCCTAGACACACACACCCCACACACATACCCCCCACACACACACCCCACCCCCACACACACACATACACACACCACACACACACACATACTCATTATTATTGTTTTTATTTTTTTGAGAGGGTGCGCGCCCGGTACACATACCGGTACACGTACCGGTACGCGTACCCTGGAGAAAAAAAGAAAGACAGAGTTTTTTAAAAATGCAGCATTTTTATATAAATTGGAGGTAGTTCTGAAAAGAACTGTTTTTTTTATTCTTTTTGTTGTTTTATATTTTTTTATTGTTTTTTTGAACATTTTTTACTTTTTTTGGCTTTTCTGAACAATTTTATATTTTTTGTAGTTTTTCTGGGGTCAAACAAAACACAGGGAATTGCAAACAGCTCAACTGGAGCAAAAAAAAATAGAAAAAATTAAAGTTGCTTGCTGCAGTGATGGTTGTCTGCAGCTCGATTGAGTAAAGTGATGCTTTGCTCACCATATGAAATTGTTTTGTTGCAATATTTGCAAACAAATTAAAAATTTGCAAACCTGGTTTGTACATTAGGGACCATCTGCCTAGCCTCTGCATCTGATAGAGTGGGTTGATTGGAGGCGCTTGAAGAATAAGGACGGGGAGGGTTCTTGGTCAGTTCCCTGAACTCTGCTGCCGAATAATTGTTCGGGTGCTTCCTCTGCATATGTCGAATCATAGTGTGGTTCCCAAAAGAATACTTCTTATTTGGGTTCCCTCTTGACAGTTGTTCGCTACAGATGAGGCAAGTCACCTTAGCTGCATTCACTTTTTTTGCACCCGTTGGCATCTTGAAAAAGTTCCAAATAAAATGTTCCTTGGGTCTGTATGGGGGATTGTCCTCAGGCAGGAAAGTCCTCCTCTCCCCCTCCTCTTCTTCGTCCTCCTCTTCTTCTTGACCACCAATGTGGTCTTGTGGTGGTCCTTGTGGTGGTGGTGGAGGTGGTGGTGGTGCAGATGCACCTGCAGCTGCTACTAGTGAAGCCATTTCTCACAGAATGAATGCAAGTCTTCTTCACTCAAACAACAAAGTGAGAATGAGGAAAAAAGGTGGGGTTTTTCATCATTTGGAAAACAAAACTGTTGTGAACCAATCAAAAGTGTTATTTTCAGGTCTCATGACCTGGGCTTTCTCATCATTTGGAAACCAAAAGTGTTCTGAACCAATCAAAAGTGTTATTTTCAGGTCACAAGACCCGACGCGCTTACGCTACGCGCCCCGGTGCGTCCCTGGGGGCGCGCCCGTAGTCGCGCCCCGGGGCTCGCCCGGCGGCGCTTACGTTGTGCGATCGTATGCGCTCGGGTGCTTCCGGGTGCGCTTACGCAGTGCGTCATATGACGCATCATGCGGCTACGCGATACGTCACGATGTTGTTTTCGTTCGCGGGAATAGCGCTAACAGGACGCTCACCGGTACTCGCCCCGGGGCACGCGAAGCACTGCGCTTACCGGTGAGCGCATCGGTACGGCCCCGGGAGCGCTCCGGGGCAAAAAAAAAAATACTATTACATAATTATACAATATAAAATTTGTTATAAAAAATATTACTTTTCATACCTATAGAGATTTGCTATTAAAAAACCATTGAAATTCACTGAAAAAACCTTAGGTTTCACACCAGTTATAGTTAGGAATTATCATTTAAAAAACCTATTAAATTCACTGAAAAAACCATAGGTTTCACACCAGTTATAGTTAGCTGGAAATGTTACTCGCATAAAACCATTGAAATTCCCACGTTATAGTTAGTTGGACTCACTATAACTTGCACATGCAATGCACTGCTGATGACGTCACATATTACATCACTCATGACATGGTCAGTGACATCACTCATAACATCACTGATGACACCATCCTTGTGACACAGTGACAGACCTCCTTTCACTGTAATGTAACCCTTGAAACACATATTCAAAAATAGAAACTACAATTTTCAAAAAAATGGAGATACCCATATCAGTTACAACAACCAATTCAGTAATTCCGCCATCTATATACACATCCACTTATTCACAAACAGTTCTACATAGTCACTCATACATATACTCACTCATCATATGTAGTGATACACCTTTAAATCCTGTTACACACCAACAGTCATCCAAATTTTACTCACACACATACTCACACATGCAAATAAACTATTGAACATCCATTTATTTGCATATAGAGCTATACACACACAACCACCTTACTTCTAAGGAAACTTACACATACTTACTCTCTTAAACAATCACGTATAGAAACACATACTAATTTAAACAGGAACTCTTACAATCTCATACTCTCACATATACTCACTTACATACATCAATATTCACATATACTAGATTAAAACATTTGTAGTTACTGATAAAGACACTAGTGAGACAGTCATTCACTCACTAACACACACATATACACACTCATCCACCCATACAGTCCTGCACATATGCTGTCTTCAAAACACATACAGAGAGTCAGTTATTCATGCATCTATGTGCTAAGTAATACCCCTACCAAACCATACAAACACTCATACTGATACTAAAACAAACATCTAATAACCCATATACATACACATGTAGCTACTCACCATCCCATGCAGCCACTTATACAGAAAGTGAAACACTAATCCTTATATTTAAATATTTAAACATTACTCACTAATATATGTATTGCCTAAGATACACTTAATAAGCCAGTTAACCAATCATTTTTTTTTTAAAACATCTAAACACTTATTTAAACATTTATTCTTCCATCAACTTTTACATATACATATATAACACATATTTATTTCTCGGAAAGACACACATTCACTGGATGGTGTCATCAGTGATGTCATGAGTGATGTCACTGACCATGTCATGAGTGATGTAATATGTGACGTCATCAGCAAGGCATTGCAAGCGCAAGTTATAGTGAGTCCAACTAACTATAATGTGGGAATTCCAATGGTTTTATGCGAGTAAAATTTCCAGCTAACTACAACTGGTGTGAAACCTATGGTTTTTTCAGTGAATTTAATAGGTTTTTTAAATGCTAATTCCTAACTATAACTGGTGTGAAACCTATGTTTTTTCAGTGAATATATATATATATATATATATATATATATATATATATATATATATATATATATATATATATATATATTACCTACTGGCGGTCGCCAGTAGGTATATATAGTTAGGATTTTTTCTCTATGGGTTTTTTGAAAATTCTATGTCTAATAACTTTGGCGTTTGTGGACGGAATTGGCTGAAATTTTCAGGAAAATGGCACATTTTGTTTCTGAGCAGCCCTTAAAAATTTGGGGGGGGTTCGTCCAGTGGGGGCCGAGAAAAAAGGGGGGTCCCAAAACGTGTTTTTAACATTGAGTTTTCCATAGGGCGGTTGGCCTCACTTTTAGCCCGAACGGCTGAATGGATTTGCACGAAACTTGGCAAAATTGTAGGGACTGGTAGCCCGATGTGCCTTTTGTAGGTCTCAATATATGTGCTCCAGTGGATTTTGAGAAATTAACGTTTAAAAAAAGATATATATCTGTAAGCGCGGACCAGGCAGCGCTCTGGTTCGCGGACTTTTCGCGCAACGGAGCTTTGTGAAGCGAAGCTGATTGGTTCTCCGGCGTCTGTCAACATTCCAAACAGTCCGTAGCGGCCGCCATCTTGTCTCTCGGTAGGATCGAGAGACAAGAGGAGGTCAAAACAAAGGGGGAAATAACTATAAGGGGGCATAGTAGATCCTCGCTGACCCCCTAGGTTTGATGTGGAGGTTTTAAAAGGGCCCCGCGGGGCAAAAAAAAATAATAAAAATAATAATTGAACGGCTGAATGGATTTGCACGAAACTTGGCAAAATATTAGGGACTGGTAGCCCGATGTGCCTTTGCTAGGTCTCAATATATGTGCTCCAGTGGATTTTGAGAAATTAACGTTCAAAAAAAGATATATATCTGTAACAGCGCTCCGCTTCGCGTAACGGAGGTTTGCGAAGCTGATTGGTCATTCTGTCACTGGGCTATAGTTGGGCTACATCTGGCTGATATTTGGGCTACATTTGTTTTTTTGTGTGTCTGGCGGCCATCTTTGGGCTACATTGGGCTACATTGGGCTTCATTGGGCTACATTCGGCTAATTAGCAAATAGCTCATCGCAAACTAGGAATGGTAAAGAATCGCTATTTATTCCTTAAAGTTCGCTATTTAGGAAATGCAAATAACTTTGATGATACATATGGCGGTTCATCTCTAACAAGATAAGAAGCATAGGGATACATTTATGATGACTGGCGCATCACCAGGGATGTGTTAGTCATTCTGTGCCGCTGTTCCGTCACCTATGGTGTGCTGCATTTACAATGCGGCGCATCATGGGGCAAAAACAGCACAGATGCGTGATGTATCTGTGCCGTAAAGGTGGCGCATTGCTGGAGTTGTATCGCAAGTGTGATGAAGCTCCAGCAAGGGTCGGGGGTGCCCCTGTCGCAGGGTTTCTGTTCTCACACAGAACTGTGGACAGAGGATTGGAACCTCGGCGAATGCATTGCTGGAGTTGTATCGCAAGTGTGATGAAGCTCCAGCAAGGGTCGGGGGTGCCCCTGTCGCAGGGTTTCTGTTCTCACACAGAACTGTGGACAGAGGATTGGAACCTCGGCGAATTAGGGTGTCCCAAAACTCACGTTAGTAATCAAAAACTATTTAGCAAGCTAGGTACAGTGTCACATTGGATATAACAAACTCTCAATGTTTAGACAATCCAGAATATGAACTTATAGTACCTCAGGATACGTGGAACTCATGAACAGTCGGTCGTTATAGATTTCTTAGAAACCAGAACATGGAGTTAAGAAGAACAGATGTGTATTTGAAATGTTTATTTACTAATGCCGTCTTCTCAGGCGTAGTACCTTAGATAATAAAAGTACACATATTATCAGTAGCAAAATTACCAGCATAGTTACTAGTACATAAAAAGTGAATGGTGATAGTATGTTAACATGCTGTAAATGAATAAGAGTTAGCAACACTTATAAGCAGCCGCGGGCCGTGGAGGGAGTTACGGTGAGGCAGGGAGGCGGGGAGGGGGAGAAGCAGGGTGGAGAATACAAGTACACATATTATCAGTAGCAAAATTACCAGCATAGTTACTAGTACATAAAAAGCGAATGGTGACAGTATGTTAACATGCTGTAAATGAATAAGAGTTAGCAACACTTATAAGCAGCCGCGGGCCGTGGAGGGAGTTACGGTGGGGCAGGGAGGCGGGGAGGGGGAGGGGCAAGGTAGAGAGGGCTCCACCCTGCTTCTCCCCCTCCCCGCCTCCCTGCCCCATCGTAACTCCCTCCACGGCCCGCGGCTGCTTATATCTCACCCTCCCTAATACACATATTATATTATTTGCTAAGAAGGTCTCTTTGTGTTGGTTTAGGGCGTGCCCATACTTTAGTGTCTTAGATTTGAAGGAATCACATCAGCATACACCAGCTCTCTCTTCATGTGAACCGCATCAACTGTTGTGTATGTGTGTTCGGCAAAGCAATATAAAACCCGCCTCATGCCCAGAATTGGCAGAAGTTGCACTTATGTTATGAGTATGAAGTCGTGGAGATCAGACCTCATAACAATTCTGTATCGTGTTGTTCTTGAAACTTTAGCACTCGCTGTACAGATATAGTTTAACAAGTAAAGCAGATAGTAGACCAATAACATATTATTCTCATGTAAACCACGATGAACTACTAGGTGGAAAGCTAAAGCAACAACTAAGTGTCGTGTGCAGAAGTTGCAAAAAAGGAAAAATGGCGTTTAAACCGGTAATGAGCCCATGCTAACTTAACACGGTGTAAAGATATCCAGGACCTAGATGACACCTCCTCATGATCCGGAAACGAACTGAATAAGATAATAGAAGTGCCATCTCATGAGAGCAGATTGCAAGTTTATATGTGGACGGTCCGCAAGGTAAAGCATTAAAAACTAGGAAAATTCAATGCTAAAGAAAAATAAAACAGCCAAGTACTTTATCGAGTCTTAAGCCAATAGGCAAGGTAAATAATAAAAACTTGACAAATAAGTCAATGAATTGTCAATGAAATGCTAGTACTCAGCATATCAAACATGAAAAAGGTCTATGACATAACTGTGTATGCAAAATAAGCTGCAACAGCCTCCAATAGGAAGTCACCGTCTTCATCCGAAAACAGTTCAGCCATCCAATTTAAAAGCGGAAAAGAACATACGTGCTCTCCCAGCACCGGATCCTCTATCACCATCAGAGGACAGCTCGGTGGGTTTTCAAGAAAGCTCTGTTCCAAGAAAGACTGTGCTGCCGCCAGTAAATTCCAGGGACCAAGTAGTCCATGCATCAATGCCACAGCCATAATCCTTTCGCCAGGACAAACCAACTCGTGAGTAATGATAGGAGTCATCAGCTGATTAAAGTCGACGTCAGGAGAAACCGGTCCGCAGAGACACAAATCAATGGCCCAATCGAAATCACAGGTCAGGCAGTGAAATACAGGCTGGACACAGGTGAAGTAGGAGAACCGAAAAGATAATCCATATGCCGTGCTTAATATCGCCAACGGCATTGTGCCATAATATTCTAGCATGCGATTGCGGAACAGTGTCAGCAGCTGCAGGGTCGGAGGTTGCATAGGAGGGACATCCATATTTAAAAATGTAAAAAAGCACAAGAGCGTCCGCTGGTAATGCAAGTAAAAATGCCAATCCACGAACCAGAGTGCAGAAAATACAATGAAAAGAAGCAGGGATGACTCCAAAGATTTTCTCAAATGAAGTCACGAGACCACTGGTAACAACTTTAAAAAAGTGTGCCAGGGATTTTGTGGAGGATGCGTTAAAGATAGTCGGAAACATGTTGCTGAAATTGAAAGGCAAACCTGTGTACGGGTGTTCGCTATGTGAAGTACGAAAGTTTCACGGGCCGAACTCAAGGCCACCTCTCTCTGAGACAAAAGAGCTCTTATTCTTGCCATGCCGTTGAAACGTGTCCCAAGGTTGGTATTTGTGGCCAGATTGAAAACTCCCTATGTTCATGTGTGGGAGGAAATAGAACATTTCTGCAGCAAATAACCCGTTCACTTACTGTTACGATAAAAGGAATACTTTTAATTAACTCAGAACAATCTTCATTATTGAGCATCAAATAACTACCATTTTCCAACAACTTGAACGTGGGGATGATAGCAGGAACTGGCGTGCCTTGCAACACGCAAGCCATATTTGGTCGGTGTTTGTTGCATGAATCGTGTAACTGTATGTGCCTACACATTAGTGAATGATCTGGCGTCTCAGTGCATTCCTCTCCATTCAGATAAACTTCTTGATCATCTTTGAAACATCTGTATGTGTATGGAAGCGACCAGACCTCATGAAGAAAAGCACTACCTAAAGGTTCATAACGACCTATTGGTATATATTTCATACAATTTGAAAACTTATATAAAGCAAAAGGCAGCGTTATTAAACCGTGGATAAGGCATGTTGCCAAAAAACCCGCAATCCTCTGCTGATGATGTCACTGAGCATGTCATGAATGATGTAATATGTGACATCATCAGCAGTGGATTATGGGTAATGGTATCTCTAGTTTACTCCCCTATAGCTGTCTTTCTTTTAACATAAGTGTGTGTTTCCTTCCCTTATACTTACTGTTTTTGGTTCGCTTCCAGTTCGCGTACCAGCGAGCGAACTAGGAAGCGAACTAAGAGAAATAGAGGTTGGCACAGTTCCAAATATTGTACCAATTTTTTAATAACGGGGAGGTAGTTCTGAAAAGAACTTTTTTTTTTATTTTTCTGAACATTTTTTTACTGTTTTTGAATTTTTCGGAACAGTTTTATATTTTTTTGGGTTTTTCTTGGAGGGGGCAATGAAAACGATTCATTGTAAAGGGCTCAACAGGAGCAACAAAACAAAAAAAAGAAGTATTTATTATTTTGGGCGTTTCGGACAAACTTGCATATGATAGTCAATAGCTCTGTTGATCAGAGTGATGCTTTTTTCTCCGTAGGAAATGAATCCATCGCAAAATGCGCAGGTGTGTTTTACATCACCAAATCTCATTTGTATATTTGGCACCATCTCCCTGCCCTCTGGTCCCGTTACTTCCGGTACAACAGATCTTCTGGCCATAATAGGGAGATTATCTAGGTCGTTCCGAAACTGTGCAGCACTGTAGTTGTTAGGATGCCACCTAGTCATATGGCGATGCATTGTGTAGTTTCCGAAACTGTATTTTTTGTCGGTCCCTCTGGACAGTCTATCTTGACATATAAGGCAAGTTACGTATCTTGCATTTACTTTTTTCTGACCTTTGGGAATTTTAAAAAATTGCCAAATGAAGTTTTCTTTCCGGTGAGACGTCTTGGGCTGCTCAGGCAAAAACTGCCTCTCTTCGTGCTCGTCCTCCTGTTCCTCTTCTTCTTCTTCTTGTTGAATTACAACTTGAGCAGGTGGTCCACTCTTCCTTGGATGTGGTGGAGGTGGTGGGGAAGCACCAGCTGAAGCTACTAAAGAAGCCATTGCTCAGTGATCACAAAGGGTCTTTCTCTCACAATGATGAAAGTCAGAGTGAGGAAAGAAGGAGGGATTTTCATCATTTGGGAAAAACAAGAGTTCTCAACCAATCAAAAGTGTTCATTTTAGATTATATGACCTAGTCTTACATCATTAGGAAACCAAAAGTGAAATGAACCAATGAAAAGTGTTATTACCAAGTCACATGACTTGCTGTGTTTACGTTAAGCGCTTTGCAGGGCCTCCCGGTTTGCTTCCAGAAACCTGCGCTTTGCGACTCGCTTCGCGTACCAGTTCGCTAACGTAGCACGTCATATGACGTATCACGCGACAACGTGAAACGTCATGCGGACGGGAGGCGTCACGATGTTGTTTTCTAACGCGGCACTTGCGGTAAAGAAACGTTTACCGGCTCGCGGTCTATTTCGCGGCATCAAGGTCAGCTAACGGGAAGCTTCCCGATTCGCGAAGCGGGAACGAAGAAAAAAAAATATTTAAAAAAAAAATTATTCATAAACATATAAAATATATTTTTGGATTTAAAGAAGAATACATTTTACAGCTACAGATATTAGCTGTTAAAAAACCAATGAAATTCACAGAAAAAACCATAGGTTATAGACCATACATAGTTAGGAATTAGCATTTACAAAACCTTGAAAATTCACTGAAAAAACCATAGGTTATAGACCATATATAGTTAGGAATTAGCATTTAGAAAACCTTATTTTACTCACACAAAACCATTGAAATTCCATATATAGTTAGTTGCACTAACTATATATCGCGCACCCGCAATCCACTGCTGATGATGTCACATATTACATCATTCATGACATGGTCAGTGACATCACTGATGACATCACTGATGACATCTCAAATGACATCACTGATGACAACATCCAGTGACTGTATGTTTCTGTAAAGTTAAAATATGTCTTAGATATTGAAGAATGAGTGGATGTATAAGTGTCTGGATGAAGGATTTAGTAGGTGCGTGACTGACTGTATGAGTGAGTGATTAAATGTGTCTCACTGAATGCATGGGTTAGTGACTAAACTGTCTTAATTTGTGCATCATTATGTCTGTTGTGATGTAAACTGCTGCATGTGTTGATCATTAGCTATACGAGAGGCTATATGTGTTATTAATTGGTTGCCCAAGTATTTCTATGGGAGATTGAGTTTGTGTGGGGGTGGCTGGGAGGTGTGTGGCTCTGTGCATAGATGTGTGAGCAGTTGATTCACTAGGTGTATGAGTTCAAGAGTGCATGTGGAAAAAGCTACATGGGCGGTTGACTGTGTGCATGAGTGTATTGATGAGTGAATGGATATCTCAATGCTACATGTCATAGTAAGTACATATGTAAAACACAGTACATGTGAGAGTTGGCATATATAAATAACTGTGCATGAGAGCCACTGAATGTGTGAGTGGCTGTATGGATCATTGTGAACTTGTATCAGGGATTGTATAAGAGAGTAAATATGTGTTAGTATATGTTTGAATAAGTAAGGTGTGTATAACTGTATAGTTGAGGAAATGGAGGTGAGATTGTTTCTTTGCATGACTGACTAGGTGTGTGAGTAACTCCATGGATGAGTGACAGTGTGTGAGTGTCTGTATACACTGAGTGTATCTAAGGTTATATTAGAGTCTGAAGAGGTTTATCGTATTAGCACAAGAATGATGTCAAATGAGATGTCATCAGTGATGTCATCAGTGATGTCATTTGAGATGTCATCAGTGATGTCATCAGTGATGTCACTGACCATGTCATGAATGATGTAATATGTGACATCATCAGCAGTGGATTGCGGGTGCGCGATATATAGTTAGTGCAACTAACTATATATGGAATTTCAATGGTTTTGTGTGAGTAAAATAAGGTTTTCTAAATGCTAATTCCTAACTATATATGGTCTATAACCTATGGTTTTTTCAGTGAATATATATATATACACACACACATGCCAAGCTTGCTGGACTCTCATGAGAGTCCTTCAAACCCAATCAGCCAGATATTCTAATTACTTAAATATGTTTGTACCTTAATACCTCCTAAGCTACTGAATGGATGTATACCAAATCACAAAAAAACACCTTGTGGACCAAGATGTAGCTTCCTCCCAAAATTGGTGTAATCTGTTCAACTGTTTTGGCTATAGCCCATTTAAAAAATTGCTTTGTAAACTGAATGGGGAAATTTGGTTTTGGGACCACCCATTTTTCTTGGCCCCTGCTTGATGTATCACCCCACGTCTTCCAGGAAGGAGCTAAGAAAGATGAACATTTTTGGGAAAAGTATTGTGAAGATTTGTCAAACAGCACCAAAGTTAAAATAAAGCCAATAAATAACATTCCTATGTAAATGGAGACCTAACTATAACTACCCACTGACAACTGCTAGTGGTAATATATAGATATAAAGGAAAAAACAAAAGTTAAGGTTATTCATTTGAGCTAGCAATAACTGGGTTGCCCTGGGTGGGCATCGGAGCAAACCAGTTTATTTTTTATAAAATAAAAAAATAGGTTGCTGCCCCACCCATTGTCCCCTACAAAAAAGAAAGACGTGGGGGCCCCAGATGGGTACTAGGGCACTCAATTAATGGAAACGACCCATAATCCTCTGCAAGGTTTTGTTATTTAGTTTTATTAGATCCTGGTAGTGCTCTTAGAGGGGCAGGGACACCACCAAACATGTTTTAAAGCAGTGGGAGGCTGCAGGGAGTGCATGCTTCTTTGGTCATTTATTCCATGATCCCAAGAGAACTTACCATATTTTTGAAATCACTCTGAGCTGTAGCTGAATGCTCCTTAGCTGGAGTGCAAGTCCACATTGTAGTTGTTTCTATTACTGCATTTTGTGGCCTGCAAAATTTAAAAGGAAGACTTGCTTATTTTATATTACTAGCCTTTTATTAAAAAATGCATTGCAATCACTTTTAATGTGTGAATTATTGAAATATACATTTAATTATAATTAGTGGTGATTTTTTGATAAAGGCAATGGGTCAGTTAATATGTGTTGATATGTTGACCCTTGATAAAGCTAATATGCCCACTTTATATATTTTTATGTTCTGATTCCTTGAAAAAGTAAGTCTGCCTTATGTAAAATGACACCATTTATATTATCACACTTGTAGTTCGTCTGGCACTCCCAAATTATTCACTTGTATACTACATACAAATGTTCATTTTGTGCTACTTACTCCTTTAAAGTGCTTTGTCTAGGTGCACTCTTATAAACGAACAAACAAATGGAGAAAGTGAGCATTCACTTTCAAATGGAGTTGTGCACTATGTTATCTTGACCTTGATGGTCTCGTCTTAACCCCTTGTTTCCCTTACAGACCCCCGAGGAAGGGTCAATTTCGACCCGAAATGCATTGGGTAGAAGTTAAATGTTAACATTTTCAATGTTTTCAACAAATGAAGTAATGCAAATTAATTTGGAAAATTGATGAAAATAAAATGAAATGATTGAAATTTCAAACACAGAGTGAAAAAGTTTATTCATATGAAAAAGATGAAAAAATTAAGACGAGACCATCAAGGTCAAGATAACATAGTGCACAACTCCATTTGAAAGTGAATGCTCACTTTCTCCATTTGTTTGACCATTTATATTATGACATCACATAGTCAGATGACAAGGTTGGGAACAGGATGCTCATGCCCTTCTGTTATGCTCTGCAGGGGGGTAGGGTGCCCAACACTTCTCTATGCATGGGCAAAAGGCATCCACAGTGGGGGGCTGGGCACTAGTGAGGGGTTCAGTGCAGAGCCGGGCCACAGGCCATGCCTTTTACCCAACTTCATACTGCGCTGTTATGGGGTATGGCAATTATGGGGAAAAGGATGCAGGTCTGGTCACCCAAACCCATGCCAACTGTGAGGATCCACATCTTACTTTACGTTAAAAATAAATAGACATTTACGGAAAAAAAGTAAAGGCTAAAGTGAGGTTATAGATAGGAGTCAATTCAAGTCGACCAAGTTTTGTTCAATTTCTTTTCAGATAATCATAAAAGAACGCACTATTACACATCATTATAATCATAGAGCAAAGTATTAAAATGTCATGTATAAAATCTATTGAGATATATTGAATCACATTATTTTCTTGATTTCATATTCACATAAACTTAGGTTTTCTACACATCAGTACACTTTTTAAAAACAATGATAAAGATCATGTGAAATATTCATTTTCAAAACTTTGCAGGGCTATAAATGCAGGGCAGCATTGCCTAAGACCAAGTGACCTTAAAATTAGTAAGATCCAGCTCTATCTTTTCACAGAGTAAAATTTACAAAATTAGACGACATGCAGTGTTGACTTTTCGGAGACATCATCACAAGGGCACATGTTCATAACTCTTGACCAATCATTCATTGTTGGTAAACCTGTTAGTCTAGGCAAGGTCCCTAGTCTAAATCTGGTCAATAGAATTCTATCATATTCACCAGGAACAATTTTGAGATAGGGTGGGATGCTATAGGTTGTTAAAATAATTTGATTTGCCAATACTGTTGGCTTCACAATTTCTATAGGTAGTCTGAGTGAGTCCAGTAATATCAAACACTTTTCCTTAAGCACTTTCCTTGTAATAGCAGTCATTGTACTAGGCTCCTTATAAAAATTAGGGTGGCCTAGATCATTCATGACGTTTTTACCATACTTTAGCCATGGTATAGTAGATAACCATTCAAGTTTAAAACAATCATTTAAAATGTCCTGATTGAACGTAGTTTTTTATGATGTCCAGATCCTATGCCATAGTAGAATAGGTTCTATTTTTATACGGTCAAATATGTATGGAACACCCAATTCGGAATCGCATATAGAAGAAGATCTACTATGACTGCTAATAAACTCTGCTAATAAAAATCTTATAAACGCATTCTCAATTAATTGTAATGGGTCCGAATCACTATTGTTCCAGACACCTGAACCATACATAGCTGTAGAAACATACTTGGCATGAGCGATATGAAGTAGCTCTACCGGCGGTCTCCTGCCCAATTTTCTTGCAAAGTTAGCTAAGGCAACATTGGCTTTCATGAACAGTAATTTCCTTGTTTGGACTACCTGAGTCCATTTTCCATTTTAATCAAACAGGGTGCCCAAATAGGAAAATATTTTTGTGAATTCAACTTTTTTCTTATCAATATAGATATCTCTACATTTAGAACTACCAGCACCACATTTCATAATAAAAGTCTTTAACGTATTTACTCTAAGACCGAGGTCATGCATGAATGAGGAGAATCTAGTCACAACCCTTTGAAGTCCCACTTTAGTGCCTGACATCAAAACTGCATCATCCACATACAGTAGGGCGGGTATGGGCTGTCTTGCAATTTGTGGGAGCTCCTGGCAGTGGTTTACCAGGACTAGGCCTAGTCCATTGATATATAGTGTAAATAAAAAGAGAGCCAAGACACAGCCTTCCCTTACCCCTCTCTGTATTTTAAACAAGGCTTTGCAGTCCCCCCAGCGCCATACCACACCCTCGCCTTTGCATCACTATGAAGTTGCCTAAAAAAATGTATTATTGGAGATTCCACGCCTAGGTTCTCTAAAATCCTCAATAATTTGGCATGAAGTACACAATGAAAATCTGCTGTGAGGTCTACGAATACTAAAAACAGCCTGCCTGGCTTTGCCAGTATGTACTTCCCTCAAATAATATTCAAATTTAGACCCTGCTCAACAGTACCTATACCCGCTCAGAAACCAAATTGTAATTCAGAAATTATCCTATTGTCTACAGCCCAATCCTGTAGTCTTTAAAGTAAGATTCGCCTTACAACTTTGACCAAGGAATCTAATAATGATATGGGCTGATAACAACGTGGGTCCTGGCGATCGCTTTTTTTGAAAATTGGAACCAGGATTGAATCAGACCGGCTTTCTATAAAATGAGAAGAACAGCTTGCTGTTATTACCCAAGTGAAAAGTGGGCCCCATCGCAGCAAATTCGGTTTATATAGAGCTACGGGGCCCCCCCGTCGGGCCGCGGAGCTTTCCTACCCATACTTGCCATTATAACACAATTAACTTCTTCCAGTGTAAACTGGAGATCAATGGGACAAGTAGGCGATAACAATATGGTGTCATGTGGTAGGTGCATTCCCATAGATTTGTCTTGCATGATGCATTTATAAAAAGTAGAATCATGCTCCACCCACTGTTTGTCTGTTATTGCCATCTCATTGGAGGGAACATCCCAAGTGGGCAGAAAAGCGACTTTGATTGCCTTCCAGAATGCTGACCTGTCTCTTGATGCTTCTTTCTCAATGTTTCTTTGCGCTCTTTAAGTGCACACTCATATGCCCCCTAGCTATTCTGATATCATTGGTATTTCTAGGTGATTTATGTATCTCATGTTTTTATCTGGAGTAAGCCTGGGTGCATTTGGTATCAAACTACCCTAGAAATCTACAATGCAATTTATTTTCTGCACAAATGACTTTTTTATAGCTCAAGATATCTGATGGAATTATTTTAGAACATTATCATAGGTGGTTGTTTCATCTAGCAAGCTATAAAGGCAAATTTACATTTGGTCACTATTTTCTTAGTAATTTCCAGTGAATCCACCATTGACCAACACACGGAATAACCATTTACTTTACTTAGGGCTATATTCTGTGCCGCATGAAAAAGTTTATCCTTGGAGTTTGACTGTTTATTTAATAGCGTAAACAAAACACTTGATGGAAAGTGGGCACTCAGGGAATTTTTATGGGTTGTAAAAGACTTAACATAAGTTGAATGTCTATTTGACCACAATAGGTAGTCTATAATCGAAAAGCATCTGCTGCCATTAAAGGTATACCCGAGGGGGACAGGCAGAGTGCATAACTCATTGGCAAATCCTAAATCATATCCAAACATACTTGTTTAGGGGTACCCCGTATTTTCTATGTGGGAAATGCGTATAGCTATTCCGATCCTCAGACGCAAACCTGCACACTTTCCCCCCATTTTTTGGACATAGGACAGAGTTAAAGTCCCCGTCCCAAATTATAAACACATCTTTTGCACTATAATTTTGAGTACATTTTAAGTCATTATCTAATTTTTTCATTACCACTCCGATCTGGTACCCCCGGCACATTATTGTAAAAAGTTATCAGAACAATAAAATGCAACTTATCAGTAGGGAATACGATTAATTGAAAATATATTTCCTCTTTTTTCAATAACATTTTTCTCATATTTACAATATTTGAAACATGTAGATAGCCCGACCTTAGACCTTCCATGTTCCACTGGAATAGCTGCTCTATGAAAAGTTCTAAAGCCATTAATGTGCACAATGTCCTCTGCCCAGGTTTCTTGAAAACAGAGTATGTTAAACTTCAGTATAAAATCAAACCATAGTGGCTCAGCGAGCGTTGAGCGTATGTCTGAAATATTCCAGAATACAAGATTACAAATGTCTCAGTTGTTACTGCCTATAGTGTTTGCAACTTTTACATTTTCATAGAATACCAGGGGAATAGAGTGTTAAAGGGTTTGAGCACTTGACTTGAGTGGGTATAGTATCCTCAGTAGTGTGCGGTGTTCCAGCTATGTGATAAATATAATTTGGAGATATTTTTGACAAGTATAACTTATTTAATATATCAGGACTTGGGCCGGGATCTGTACTACATATTTGTGGCTCAATTTCCGTGATTTGACTACGTTCCTCCATTCATGTAGTGTGTGGATATATTTTGTTAGTCTACCTCTTTTAGGGTTTGATGACTATCACAGCGATTACTATCAGGAATGTTATAGTTGCGGTGTACCATATGCAAATTGTTCCTGTTAGTGGGTCTTCTAAATTGTCCCTTCGGCAGTTGATAAAAGTAGCCTAAAGGCACTATTTGAATGCCCTGAGTCGTAATGTATTCGTTCCCTGCTCTCCTCAGAATACTTTGCACTACGTATGGGGATTTAAATGATGTTAAAACCACACAGTCTCCTGGAAGGGTTTTATGAGCTTTACCAACGCAACTAACTCTTCTAGCCATCTTAAATTCGGCAAAAAGTGCTTCAGTTAGCCTTGATCTGTGCCCAGCCAAAATAGAGATTTATTCCTCAAAGCATCCCAGGCTTCGGGTGCTTGTACCAGAAGTTTGGGGACATTTGCCAGAATTATCGTATATGGAGTAGCTTCTGGTGGTAATTCTAAATAAATGTACCACTTCTTAGTGAACATAACTTTAAGATTAAGGTCCTGCGGTACTCCTGCATGACGTGGAACAAGTAGTGTAACCCAGGTGTGAGTCCCGTGGGACCATTTAATTGGCTCTATATGTCACAGGAGTACTGCAATACCTTATGGGAGTGCAAAACAATAAAAAAGTTAAAGTTGCTTTTGATTGTCTACTCAGAAGTCTCTATTACAAAAAAAGGCCCAGACACATCATTAAGAAACAACTGCAACTAATTGTTCCTACCAGCATTTATGGATGTGTGACTCAATGACATTATAGACAACTCAAGCTTTATTCTCATTGTCTAATTGATGTCACTCAGAACGCCGAGGTAAAAAACATCCCCATACTTCCATGTTACTTATCTATAATTCTATATATGGTGGTATTCTTGAGGCAACATCTATCTTTTACACCAAATTCTAAATCAGGTTATGTTGCTATGTTGTAGCTAAAGTTGATAATAAAACTCAGTACCTACATTGGCTTTGCCATAAAGGCCTTTCAGGTCAGGCAGACATGCCTCTCAGAGAACCAGTCAGCACAGCACTGCTTGCTGCTTTGACTGAAAGTAGAAAGCACAGCTTCAGGCGAAAGATAGGAAAGTTGGTGGGAGTTCACATTTGAGTCAGGTAGAGGGGCAATGTTATTTAGGCTCCTCTATTAGTCCTCTGTTCCTGTGTAGCATTTGACAGCAAGTGCAGATGAATTTGAGAGGCATACAGGCATAATAATATAGATAGGTAAAATGGGGATTACAGGGTTTTATTCACCTGTGTGTTCTGAGTGACATGCTAGAAAATGTAAGGTTTGCTCTCACCTACTTGATGAAACTCACAACCCCTCAGTGAAAAATGCCCTTGCACCTCACTGTTACCCATCTATAATTCTATTCTATGCATGTCTCCCATAGAGTGTCATTAGCATGAATGAATGGATACTTAATGCAGTAATTCACTTCAATGACATAGAGGCGATGGGTAGCAAATGTGTTAACCACTGTTCCCTCTTCATTAGGGAACTACAGGCTGCAAGGGACTTTCAGAACAACATTAAAAAGCAGAGAGCACAGGGTCCGGAGGGAAGGGAAGGTACACAGATTGGAGGTGGGTTGTGAATCTATTTATTTCTTTTCACATTTGGGACAGGGCGGAGAGGCCATAATACAGAAGGGTCCGCCCTTTACTCCTCTACCCCTACCTAGCAGTGGAAAGCAGGTGCAGATCATTTTGGATACCATACATAACATAACATTATAGATGTGCAAAAAGTGAATTCAAGCATTTTTGTTCCTCAGGGTTTAGATTGACATCATAGAGAACTCAAGCTTCACTCGTTACCTATTTAACAGAATTTCTCAGAGAAAAACATCGCTGTAATTTACTGTTACCCAGCTATAATTCTATTTGTTCTATAATAATGACTTACTGTTATGCAGATGAAGCAGACTCAAAATTCAGTTGCTCTTTCATAATCAGAATCACAAACATTATTCTGTTTTCATACTGCTATTTGGGTATAGCTCTCTAAACTTCTTTCAGACTACTTTGAAGCTACAGAGAAAACTGCTATAAAAATATAAATTACATTAGTGTTTCTAAGTATGTGTTCATTTCTAATTTTCATTTTGAAACAAGTAGATAAATGATTAATTTCCAAAGAGCTAACACTCAACTTGTTTTTGGAAGGCATTTTACTAATCTTTGTCTAGAGCATAAATTGGCAGAATCTCAAAGTGCAGCTGGAACCAGACTTTATTGATTCAGCAAGGAAGAGAAATGTTACTTCTCAATGAAATATAATTGCATTCAGTTAGGTTCCACAAATAGTTTACAGATTCTGAGAAAATATGTTAAGACATGGAATGGAAATTTGAAGATGGATATATTTATGTACATAAACCACACTAATTACATGTAATCCAAAAGAATGTGTCTAATGTTAGAAAAGTTTGATTTCATCACAATGTTTAAGTAAGTCTGCAGCAGATGTTCATATTGAAAAGAATACATGAGCATACAGAATAACTATTTTTGGTTCTGGACAACAATCACTATTTCCTTATTAGTTAGCGCCCCTGTTTATCTCTTATTTTTGGTTATTATAACACATGCTGGACTGATTGCGAATTTTAAACTGTGTTGTGGTTAACCTGTGAAAGCTCAGATGAGCAGTACCAGAAGGAGAACACAAGTTATGTCACTATATTGTGATTTGCAGCTTGCAATATTAAGAGGAATCCAATTTTCCTAATTTAAAAAATTGAGAACCGTTGTGAATTCACCTCACATGAGAAGGTACATGTATCTAATTGCACTATTTCACATATTTTTGCAAGATGTTTTAAGGAGGCAAGGTTAGTATGTCTATTCATTGGTTCTGGATTCATTGGAAGAATCAAGAATAGTTATAGTATGAGTGATATGTCATACCTATAAAGGTTATAAATTGTGGGTCTTAACATGAGCCACTTAGGTTTTCTCTCTCTACCAGGCAGTGCTGCAGAAGCACATCACCAAAGACTTTCACAAGACTAACTCCCTCTCATTGATGTTGGGCTTGACCCCTCCCCTGTGAAGGAAGTAGTCTAATTACGGTCACCCGGGTCACTCATGACTACCTCTCAGCCTTCAATACCAAATGAAGAGTCGGTCAGACAGTAGACAATACAAACCATTATCTGTTTATTCAGGTATACTCAGAGTGGAGCCCAGTCTGCCCAGTCGCTACGTATGTTGACGAGGGACAAACTTCAGCAAACATAAAGATACATTATGTACATTTCAGAACCAATGAAGGCACGCCCACTGTAGACATTTCCAAGCAGATGCAGCAAAACAGTTAAGTACAGAAAATAAGTTTTGATTCTGAGGTTGGGCATACACTATTTATTACTATCTACTATCTATTACTCAAGGTTGCTCTGTCCGTGCCCGCCACACGACAAGTGGGAGAAGGCCTCTATCTAGAGGGAAAGATATGCACTAAAAGAACAGTGTATTCATTAGTGAAGAAAAAAAAGCTTTGGATAAACACAACTCAACAGAGGCATTTTCTCAGAAACAGTGAAGAATACGTTTTGATTATAACACACAATTGTGCCACATAGAAAATGGCGCCACAAATGCTAACATACAAAGAACAATGCGCAAACATGAATTTTTCTATTCTAACAGACCCTCCTTTTAGCATGAGCTAAACAATTTCTAGTAATAGCAAAGAGCATATAAATTAAAAAATCAGAAATTCATAAGTAAACTTCTTAGAAGCACTCCATGTTATCAACATCAGGAAGAGAGACCATAAGGAGAGAAGCAATATCGAAAATGCCCTCATCTATCTGCATGAGATCATCGATCTCCTTTTGGACCATAATTGCAGCACTGGTGTCATGAATCAATATTTTCCTCTTAGGAATGAGAAGATTGGTGCCAAAAGAACAACAGAAGGGAAGGCATTGAACAAGGACATTGCAAGCGACCAAGATCACAATGAAATAAATCACCTTTTCAAGGATCCAACCCCAGCTGCCCTCAAGAGACCAACTCCAGTTCCCACTTTCCATTCCTTTAACATTTTCTAGGATGTCAAAAATGTGTTGGGCAATATTTTTTTTCCATATTTTTGATTTCAACTACATACTGGTCTCCTACTAAATGCACACACCACCACTCTTAGCTAGGATGAAATCGACGGCATTTCTAGTCCGCTTGGAATATATTTGCATACTAGGGTAGTGATGTCATGCAAATCTGCTATTTTGGATTTAGACAATATTTGCAGCTTACATCCAAAATATTCTCCAGCTTTCTCACCCCTGTCCATAGCCGTACCACTAAATGTAATACTGGAGGAAAGAATGTATCCAAAAGTAATACCATTACTATAATTATTGACTTTGAGATCTGTCACTCCTTCGTAGAATTCTTTGGTCAATGTCCTTTTAACCTATCTCACTTTAGGCTTCTCATGGTTGCAAGGAACACTTAAAGGTAGTACAATCCCAAGTGCCATATCATCTGTACCATTATGGACATTCGAATAAGTCCCATTATACAAAAAGAAAAACTCTACGTGTGCATAAACCAGTCTATCATAATCTACTGCAGAATATCTGAAATTCCTCCCAAAGGTACTGGGGTCCTTTGTATTTACCAAAGAGTATGTGCCCTTATGCAATACTATCCCTGAAAAATTGGCATACAGTATAGTGTCAGTAAAATTGATAATTGGACAACACACAGGGTAATAACCAGCTTCTAGAGGAAATGTCCATTGCTTAAACTGGTCACCCACTGAGTTAGAATCATTTTTTTCCATATAGAAGTGTCGCAATAAGCGTTGTTGTCACACCCCGGATAACCCACACCTCGTGGCTTGCTATGATAAAGACAAGGACCTGGATAGCCAAACCCAAATACTCCTTGCACTTCTACAAAGTCAAGGGGCTGAGTATAGGTATAATTAACAATAGACAATGAATATGCTGTCCATAGACTAGTGACAGATTCAGTGGGGTAACAAGCAGTCCCTTCTCAGAAGAACCTCTTGTGAGTATCTAGGAACATGATCGAGACTACACCATGCTGGAATATCACAGGACATTTTCTCACCAATAATGAAGTGATGAACACAACTTTAAAGTGACACGCTCTGATAGTAACATACTTTATGATTGCTGACCAATGCAGTAGAGACTATCAGATCATACAAGGGACCTACTTCAACAGGCGATTTGTGATACCTGTACCAGAACGACAATTCTCACGTTGTGTGCATATATCTACATTCACATAATATAGATCTTGATATGGTTTCCGTCCCGTTATGAGTCCAATTGGAAGAAGATTAAGCATCACACACAGGCATATCAAGAGGGCGAATCATCTATTTTTTTGGGTCCGGTATTCCGTTATCTTACACAGTTATCATTGATAAAGAATATATACAGAATTCCTGAGGAAGGCATTGCCGAAACGCGTTGATTGGAAATTTTCTGTATATAATCATGGACAACAGTATTGTATTCTATGAACTTTGAATTGTGTATTTTCAATGAACCTATGCAAGTAATTTAAAAATTTGTACACACATCAATCAATTGTATATATAGGCTATGATATGAAGGACATGACTTCACATTTAATGAAGAAAAAATAAATAAAATATATGAAAAAAAGAAAAAAAAGAATTCAATAAAAAGAAAGTTGAAACAGGAGTAAAAGTGTCAGTTGAATTAAATTAGATAAAAATAGGCGTCTAGAGGATGTTTAAAAATATGCACAAAACCCGGTGCTAATTTTGCGATTTTCAAAAACGAGTATCTAGGAACAACCTTATCCTTTCTATGTGAAGGTACACTTTGATCACTTTCGAAAACCCATGATACCCCACAAAACATGATTAACAGCAAAATCACAAGGGCAATACTTGTTAACTTTTGTTTACGAGTCCAAACTGCATTGTGCTGGGCAACAAGAATCACTGGCTGCTGTTCCTCAGCAACCATCCTACCGAAGGGATGCATAACGAATGATGAAAGGGGGGCAAAATACAAGAAAATATGCAATATCCCAGTGACCGTCAGACCATCACTTGTACAGGCTCCTATTGTCCATCAATACGTTGGTGTTCTTGAGCACCGGCGGTAGAGCTTGCTCTGTCCTAAGCTCATATCCCACATCAACCATGGTGGTATACCTTTGCGATATACT
Source organism: Lissotriton helveticus (assembly GCF_964261635.1). Classification (NCBI taxonomy): domain Eukaryota; kingdom Metazoa; phylum Chordata; class Amphibia; order Caudata; family Salamandridae; genus Lissotriton; species Lissotriton helveticus. The sequence continues at coordinate 1,573,137,377 of NC_136067.1, forward strand.
TCGATCTATCCTGTCCAATGTTCAGACAGTGCACAAGACTCTCATCAAACTGAACTAACTCCATTGGTACTTTAACAGAGTACACCCTGACCTACACAGTCCACCCCTAATTAATCTTTGTTCTCTTTTGGTGCCCTGTCACTCAGCCTAGGGTGCACATTGTACCTGGTGGCCCCAGGTACAGAATGGTCAAGGAACAGGGGCTCTTGGATAGCTCGTATTTCCAGAGGAACTGCTGCATTCAACACATAATCATTTTTCTTACATGTTCGTGTCCAGTTCGGTTTGGCATCAGTGAAGGAGACAAACAGAGGCACTGTCTCACACACAGAGTTCCCAATCCTGTCCTTCACCCACTGGTCATAGGGCAGGGGCATAGGAATCCGGTGACAATGAGTCACGTGAATCCAGTTCTCACAGCCAGCAACCTTTACTGCGGTGCGCATTGCCAACAGGACTTGTTCTGACCCATTCCAACGCAGCTCCAAACTTTTCTTCCTCTAGAAGTTCCTGATGAGAACAAAGTCACCAGGGTGATCATGAAGCCACTGGATCGGGGAGGCAAGATGGCGGCCGCTTGAGTGGCCGGTGCAGAGTAGCGATGAGGACGCGGTCTGTTATGTAGCCCAGAAACCGGACCCAAGCTAGCGCACACGGACAGTACGATTTTTTCTTTCATGCACCAGAAAATAGCGAACAGACTGGTTTGGAAGAGATGCTTGTTATCACCCACCTCGGAGTATCGAGGCTGCTGCTGAGGGCGGTCCGGCAGGCATTGAAGTCCCTCATTCTTGCCCGCTACGCTTCTGGAAGAGGGCGGAGTTAGCCGCGGAGCCGAACACGGAGTTCAGAGTGGAACCGCAGGTGTGAGGAGAAGCGGCACGGAGTGGGTAACGGTGCTCATAGCCGTCCAGGTTTACAAGAGAGGGATCACCCGCAAAGAGCCCAGCACAGAATGGCACCGAAATTGAATCAGGGCACAAAATCCGCCAGCAGCAGAAAAAAAAATGCAGAAGGAAGAAGCTGGGAATGCAGCCCCGGACGTTACTTGCGGCGATGAAAACTCTCTGCCTGAGCAACAAAAAAAAAGGCAACAAGGGGCACCTAAGACCCAGCTGGCGACAGCGACGGCGACGGCGTCAGTTTTGGAATTGTTGGTGAAAGCGGGTAAGGAGAAGGGGGTTAAAGACATAGGAGAGAGCAATGCTCCAGTTGTAGCTCATGAGCTGGGTGCCCATTGTATCCCCCCGATCCAAATCCCATAAGAAATAATTTTGACAGAATCTGAAAATAAAGCAGAGGCAGAGGCAGAGGCGGCAAATCCAGCACGTCTACCATTAAAAATGAGAACTTGGTGGCTACTGATACTCCACCAGCTCTTGAGCAGCAAATAAATACCCTGCACCCTCAGGCTAAAAATACTAGGGAGGATATTATTAATGCTGAAGGGGAGGCAATTGTCTCTTTAAATCCCCCTGTAGCCAAAGAGGTACTAATATCAAACGGGGCAACAGGAGGGATTGGAGGCGATAAAGAAAATGATCCAAGCGAAGCCTTCTTCTCTGTCTCCGATGGGGGTGAGTGGTCCGAAGAAGATGAGGAACATAGTTCTTGTGTTGAGACTGACACTGACTTGGAGGATAATGCGCCGGCCACCACCATGAAGGCAAAGAAAGCTGTTTGGGGTCAAGAGATGGAGCAACAGGAACTAAGTTGGGATCATTCGTCAGCTCAGCCCCTATTAGGGAGCCCCTTAATAGAATAGGCGCAAATGTCACTACTCGAGACAATACATCAGGAGATATTGGCACATCGTGAAGAAACACGCCAAAACAGCCGGAAATCACAGGCTGCAATGAGAAAAATGCAGGGAGTAGTACGGAAACTTTCAAAGGCATGTGGTACCACCGGGGACAGAGTGTCAAATTTAGAAGAGAGGATGGTTGCAACAGAGACTGAGATGGCAGCGGCCACATTCAAGGTGGATGCTCAGAGCTGCAGTGGAAGCTGGAGGAGATGGAGAATAGGCTCCGGAGAAACAACCTGAGAGTCCTAGGTATTCCCGAGGGAACAGAAGGGACAGATATCCGAGCCTACACTATCAAACTCTTCCAGCAGGCTTTCCCCGAACTGCCCAGCTGGGACTGGTCAAAGGAGATACAAAGAGTGTATCACACTCCTTTTAGACTAAGAAGAAATGCTAAAGAGGGGGATAAACCTAGGGCAGTGTTGATATTTCTGGGCAATTTCATACTTCGCCAAGCAATCGCGGAAAGGGCTAGACCTGATGCCAGGAAGAACTGTGATGGGGTATCTTTTTTTGTTCGCCCGGACTTCTGCCATGTGACAGTAGAAAGGCGCTGGCGCTTAGGGGGGCTGATAAAGCCCTTTCAAGATAGGAAACTCCAAGCGTATCTAATAAACCCAGCCCAGCTAAAAATCCTTAATGAAGGGAAAACAATATACTTCTTATCTGAAATTAAGGCCAAGGAGTATCTGGACAGCCTTGATAAATAGACATATATATAGTATCTGTTCTCCTTTGGCTTAACGGACAGAGTCCTTATGTGCGCTAATGCTTAGATTGATGTTGTTTAATCTTTGTTTTCATTATCCGTTTTCTGGTTTTATTGGGTTGTTTAGTAATTGAGTAAAGGTGTTTGATATCCTCATCGCAACTGCATGTCCATCACATGCACAAACTAGAGTTGTGCGCCTCACAGTGCGGGTGGGCGAGTAGGGGTGTTGGGTGGAGGGAAGGGAGTGTGGGAGGGTGGAGGGGGGTGGAAAGATGAAAAATGAAAAAGGGAGTTCAAAGTGCGTCATCTCGGTTTTGAGTATATTCGGACACAGGGAGCAGTTGAGAATGAATAACAGGATCAAGTGGCAGAACAGGATGGTATGTCTAACTAAAAGCAAGGATGTCAGACATTAAAATATGTACAGTGAATACGGGGGGGTTAAATGATTGGAGGAAGAGACAAAGACTGGCCTACTTTGCTAAGTTTAAGAAAATTGATGTGTTATGCCTCCAAGAGACACACCTCCCATGGGCAAAGAGGAACCTCTTGTTAGTGAATGGGTTTGACCTGGTCGCCTGCTCACTACAAACTTCAATGATTAGAGGGGTTGCCATTCTGGTAAGGAAGTCTCTGGGAGGGGTTAAAAGAATGAAAGCAGATAATTGCGGTAGATGGGTGATTGCAGAGCTTGAAATGGGCTTTACCATCTGCGTAATCTATGGTTCGAATGGTGATGACCCAGAGATTTTTGATTTCCTAGAGATCGAATTGGTGGGCTGGTTGGCACCCGTAATAGTTTGTGGAGATTTGAATATCTCAGCCAGCTGGGGGGAGAACGTAAACTATATTGGTCGGAAGCCAAGGGTTTATAGGGCAATCAAAGCTTTGATGGAATCAATAGACTTAGTGGATATTTGGGGGACTAAGGAGCCCCTTAACTCTGGCTTTACATACTTCTCAAACCCAGCTCAGAAGTATTCTAAGTTGGATTATTTGTTTATTTCCTCTTCAGAGATTAATAGAGTAGCTATATCTAAACTACCGAGGGTGCTTTCGGATCACAATCCCTTAGTAATTACTTATCAGAGAAGCTATAGCAGAAGAGCTAGACCCCCATGGTCTTTTGAGAGGAGACTACTGGAGGATGTCAGATTTATCGCCCACATCAAGAGCTGGTCCGATGACTTTTTCTCTGCTAATAGATATAGCTCCTCCCGTAATATAGTATGGGACTCCTTTAATGCGGCTCTGAGAGGAGAAACTATTAGTTATTCGACAAAACTAAGGACCATAGACAGGAATGCCGAACTGAAACTATTAGAGAGACTTACAACTATAGAACAAAAGCATGTTAAGGTTATTGCTTCGGGCGGGGATGGTAGTAATAGTCATAAAGCACTTATGACCATTAAGGCAGATCTTCAGAAAACGACTACTCAGAAGGCGATGGGGGAATACCAGGCTTCAAGAACTAGTCGATATGAAACTGGTGAACATGCTGGTAGAGCCCTGGCCCTCCGACTTCGGCAAGAGCGGTCTAAAAACACTATTAAGAAGATAGTAGAAAGGGGCAGAGAATATACAGAAACCAAAGACATCTTGCATGTTTTTAGAGACTTTTCTCAAAATCTATACGATGAGGAAATTAGGGATGGAGAACAACAGACAAACTTAGAGGATTCAGGCCCACGCCTTGATGCTTCTCTCCAGGAGGAATTAGACAGGGACATTACGGAATTGAAAGTTAAAGCCGCCCTTCAGGAGTTAGCCCCAGGGAAGGCCGCCGGTCCTGACGGCTTCCCCCTGGAGGTTCATAAATGTATTGAATCAGAAATCGTAGGTTTGTTGGTAGACCTCTTTAACGGGATAGTATATACGGGACAGACCCCGGATTCGTGGAAAGAGACAAACATCATCATCTTTACATAAAAAAGGGAAACCTAGTGAGAATCCGTGGTCTTATAGACCGATCTCTCTGATTGGCAGCATGGGTTTGTTCCCGGACGTGGCACGACGGACCATACAAGCAGAGCAATAGCTATATTCGACGCCCATGCTGCCACGGGGGGAGAGGTCGCCATGATCCTGCTCGACGCGGAGAAGGCTTTTGACAGTGTGGTTTGGAGCTATCTCTGGGACATTCTGCTAGGAAGAGGCTTTGGGCAGAAAACTATTGGGGCATTGAAAGCAATGTATCAAGATCCTGTAGCCAGAGTCACGGTCATGGGTGAAAAATCTAATATATTCTCTATAAAAAGAGGAACACGCCAAGGATGCCCGTGCTCCCCAATTCTTTTCTCCCTATATATTGATCCTCTTATTCAGGCTATATTGGGGTGCCCTAAGCTAAAGCCGGTGATAATAAGACAGATTCCAGATATGTGGATGCTGCAGTGTACTTAGGGGTAACAATTAATGCTGCAGTAGAGAAAATAGTGGAAGGAAATTATGTACAACTTATTAAAGCAATAGAGACCGATCTGAGAAGATGGGATGGTCTGCATCTCTCATTGATTGGAAGGATAAATGCGGTCAAGATGTCAATGTTCCCCAAGATATTATATCTCTTCCGGGCCATACCACTATTCGTTGAGGAAAAAATAATGCTGAATATGGAATCTGTGTTTATTAAATTTATTTGGCAATATGGTAAGGTTAGGCGGTCTATAAACCTCCTCTCTCTCCAAAGGGAGAGAGAGGGATTAGCACTTCCTAACCTAAGGCTATACCATTGGACTTGTCTCTTAACTCAAATGACGGTACTTTTCCAGTCAGTTGCCCCTAACAATAATGTAAGTCTCAAAGCTTACCAACCCCCCTCTATTTATGAGTTATTCTTAGGAAGAAAGGCGCTGGGCATAATGCTATGTGAGGTAGATCGAAGATTTTATAAAAAAGCAAGATACAAGATCATTGACAGTGTCTGAAGGGTATGGAAGTCTAGCAGAAACCTGTGCAATATCCCCCAAATTAATCCATATATCCATATTTGTAATTTTTGTCTTTTTTCAAGTTTAGGGATAGAGAGGACCCTAAAAATTTGGAGGGGGGTGGGTATTAAGACTCTACCGGAATTAATGGATGGAGATGGGGTTATAAGCTTTGAGGCCTTACAAAAGGGCTTTGGAATCCCAGATAATCATTGGTTTGTATATACCCAACTGGCTTGCTCCCTGAAGGCTATCAAACCAAAGCCGCCACCTCCAGGTTACAGTCCCCTCCTCGACGCATTGACTAATGGGTGTAAAGAAATTAAGTCTATATATAACATTCTTATTTTAGAGATTCCAGATGATGTTGACAAGACCGAGGTAGCATGGTCCAATAAACTTGGAAACCCAAATGTAGACGTTGACCTGGCTCTGGCGTTGAACAAAAGGATATTTAGAGCCACAAATTTAAGAGCCCAGCATTATAAAACGGTGTTTACCTATATTATACCCCAGTTAAATTATTTGCATGGGGGGGTAAGAGCAGATGATACTTGCCCAAGATGTGGGGGTGCACAAGCAGACCTACTGCATATGTTTTTTAATTGCAGACTCCTGACCCCATTGAAGAATGAGATCGAAATATTTTGGGAGGGGTTGCTAGGTCACAAGATCGATCTATCCCCTACCCTGATGATCTTGGGCACTGACTCTAATCTAAATTTGGGCAAGGAAGAAGAAGCTCTGGTCTTTATATCTGTGGCTGTGCTTAGGAATCTGATATCAGCGGGGTGGAAGGATACTGCTGCACCGTCCTTCCAAATGTGGCTATCCAGGTTTCTTGGAATACATAATATCGAGACCTGCCTATATGAGTGAAAGGGGGTGAAAACACGGGACTTTGGAAGAAGGTTTTGGGCCCCGGTCACTAATTGGAGGCAGACTAATGCAATAATTGTATGAATTGCTACTTTGCACAGTCTTTGAATATTTATTGGAAATAGGCTTTTTATAACCGAATATTGTTGGTTTTAAGCACTTTCTTCAGTTATTGGACTTAAGTATTTATTTAATGAACCTGTTGATCAATTGGTGTTTTTTTTAATGTCCGGATTAATCAAATAATGTATTTTACTTAAGTGATGTATTTTTGACTCCCAATAAAAAAAAAAAATAATAAAAAAAAAAAGAGAACAAAGTCACCAGGCTGAATGTCGAGGCCGGCTACCTCTGGTGTGGCTGGTAGGGTATCCCAGACCTGTTGGTGAATAGAACGCAAACGTTCTGTTAACTGGCATATATAATCAAGCAACAGTGGGTGCTCAATATTAGAAAACTGCTGAGAACATGGGACGCCCCAGCCATTTGCCGGGCACCTGACCATGACCTCATACGGTGGCAATCCTGTCCTAGAATGTGCTGTCATTGTTAATGACAAAAGATCTAGCGGTATAGCATCTGGCCACTTTAACCCTGTGGTCTTCGGAATTTTTGCCAGTTTGAGCTTGAGAGTACCATTGTACTTCTCAACCAAACCTGCTGAATGTGGATGATTGGCAGCATGGAACTTTTGCTTTATGTGTAAACCATCACAAATCAACTGGATCACTATTGCGTTAAAATGATTTCCGTTATCACGTCAGATCAATCAGGGCAAGCCGAAACAAGGGAAGAACTCCTTCAGGAGTACCTTTGCAGTTATAATGGATGTATTGTCTATAGTGAGATAAGCCTCAAGCCATTTACTAAATGCACAAAGAACCACCAAAACATACTTCAAATTAATGCATCTCTCTAGTTCAATATAGTCCATTTGAAGGACTTCAAAAGGAAAAGTGGGTGGTGTAAAATTACCAGGCAGTTTAGGAGTACCCTTTCCAGGATTGTGCATCATGCACATCATACAGTACTTCACTGTAGTTAATAAGCAGCTGTCTTAGTGATATTGTCATTCTGCTATGCAGGGTGCAACAACTTGCAAATACCCTTAGCACTAATATGGGCTGGACCATGGGCCATCGTAACCACAGGTAGAACATATGCATTGGGCATCATCCATCTCTGCTTCCCTGACTTATCAATCCAACATCTTTCATTATTCAGTTATGCTGTACTTTCCTGCCACACTGCTAACTCTTCTTTGTGGTTTCGCTTTGTATCTCTATATGCTTGCTACAACAACACCTTCGTCTGTAAATCCTTATTCCTTTTATATGTCTTTTCCTTCTCTTCTTGATCTTGATGCTCAAAATATTGAGACATATTCAAAATATCCAAAATAACAATAGAGGAAGTGGTGGTCCAGGTACTCTCAGACGCCTTCAAATGGGTTGCAATTACAGGAAGTAAGTTAGAAACAAACCTGTCGACAAACAAGTGAACACCCCCCTCAATAGACATATCCTGTCCACTATAATCCAAAACCGTATCTTCAAACCGAGTGAAAAAATCAGAGACACTTTCATCCTTCTTCCCAAGTCATCAACTTATCCCAACTTACTTTCTTTGACAGAAGAAGGGAGTACATATATGTAATAATGTGACCTGGCAAAACAAGTATCTCAGCTCAGGGCTTATCACCTGGCTTTCTTTCCTGATCTCATTCTTTTATTCACATCCCATGTACCAGCCAGCTCTTCAACATGGTCTTGAGTATAAACCTGTCTCCAAATACCAACGAGAACAAGGAGACCAAAGAACAGCTTGATATCAGCAAGAGCCATTACAGTAGAAGAAGCAGCTTCAATCAATTTTTTTAATAAACAGTACGATTTTTTCTAGGGTCGGGCAAATGAGATTTAAGGGCTAGAACCTCACTCCTCTTCCACGGAGGATATACCCATTGTTCTTGAAAATGGGCTGCCACACCCGGTCTGGTAACATTATCGCGCTGGTCCGTTAACTCTGGTATTTCTGGGTGAGATATTGGAGGAACCTTTTGCATCGGAAACTAAGATACTGTGGTATGACTTTTCTCATGCAACCTGCCCCTATAGGCAACCAACATGGTAATGTTCCCAAAAACATGGCCTGGGTCCAAACCACTGGCATACACACGATCTCTAATATTGAACAAAATTAGTGGCGCGTCGTCCCCAAAATTTTGCTGCCAAAGGCCATTCAACATAGAGGACATATGTGTAAGAGAATGCTGCTGTACAAAAGGGTTATACTCTTTCATCACACCCCAAACATCCTCCACACTGTAAATGGGATTACGACCCCACTGCATACAACAGAGTACCAGGTAGAATCATCGCAGGCGGATGCGCCGCAGGAGAAAGAGCTGGAGACGGGGATGCTGAGACAATAGTAGTGACAGGGGTGCTAACAGTCACAGTTGCCACAGAGGGCAAAGGCAAAGAGGGAGGAGGAGGAGTCAAAGCCACAGCCATCCAGACAACAGCAGTAGATACAGGGACAGTGGGAATAGCTGTAACAGGTGGCTGGGATGGCACTGGGACAGTGGGATATATCCTTTGCAGGGCATAAAGGGGCGGGGTCAGGTGTCTAACAATTCTTCCACAAAAGTATCAGTTTCCTCCTGGGCCCTATACGATTTATTAAGATGCAATCGAAACATCCTATCTTCTTATTCAACTCTTTCTCCTGTTTTTCTCTATCATATACTACAGATTTCTGAGTCAGCGTCTACATCTTCCATTTCCGTGCCTCTTTCTCTGTCTTCAACTGCTTTCTGCAACATTCTGAGGGAATCAAACATAGGCTGTCCACTTCATCTCTTGAACAACTGTTCCTGTAAATACCCAATCTTTTGTTCATTGAAAGTGCCCATCAATGGCCACTGCAACTCAGCATTTTCCATTGTATATTTGTGCTATAATGTACTAAATATAATGGGGCCAAGACCACGCTTCACATGCATATCAAATTTAGGAGTGCCTTCTGGAGGCACCGCTGAGCTTCTTCCAATTGAGCATCTGCATAACAACAGCGACAGCACAAAGAAACAGTTTACTGATGCCAGGCATTCTCAAAAGAATACACGTTTACTATTCATGCCTGGCAAAGCAATTGCTAATTGCTAATGCTTTTATCCCAAAGATGGTCCAAATTCAAACCAAAATGGAACCATGTTCACAAAGAACCAAAACAAACTCACCTGATATATGCAGGTCAAGCAAACTAATTCTCTACTGCCGACTCTTAAAACCAAATGGTTAGTTCCAGGGGTTTTTCCATTTAGGATTCCAGTCGGGATGACCTCTGGGGGAGCCACTGTCTGGCAGGATGGAAGGGGTAGCTGCGAGTAATCAATGTTCCTCATACAGGGATCCCTGAACCGTCAGTCTGACCCGACAATGGCACATATGTTAGTAGTAAATGTGGGAGGACTCTGGCAGGGAGGCTGAAAAATGTCCAATACCTAATTCTAATTCAAAGGTGATTAGGGAGGGGTATGCAAATCCAAATACCCACCCACAAAATAATAACCACATTGCTATTCAAAAACTTCACTAAAGTTACTACAGCCAACAAGAACACAACACTGTTGTAAAAGTGCTGCAGACCACCTTTGGAGTAGGTTCAGGACCAAACATGGCAAATTGAAGGAACTGCAACACACTCCCATAGAAAATAATAGAGGCAGGGATATAAAATAACATCCAGCTGGAAATAATATTCTAATATTTAACAAAATATATATTTTTAAATGTAAGTTATATATATATATATATTCACTGAAAAAACCATAGGTTATAGACCATATATAGTTAGGAATTAGCATTTAAAAAAACTTATTTTACTCACACAAAACCATTGAAATTCCATATATAGTTAGTTGCACTAACTATATATCGCGCACCCGCAATCCACTGCTGATCATGTCACATATTACATCATTCATGACATGGTCAGTGACATCACTGATGACATCACTGATGACAACATCCAGTGATTATGTGTTTCTGTAAAGTTTAAATATGTTTTACATATTAAAGAATGAGTGGATGTATAAGTGTCTGAATAAAGGTTTTAGTAGGTGCGTGATTGACTGTATGAGTGAGTGATTAAATGCGTCTTACTGAATGCACGGGTTAGTGACTAAACTGTCTAAAAGTGTGCATCAGTATGTCTGTTGTTGTGCAAGCTGCTGCACGTGTTAATCAGTAGCTATATAAGTAGCTATATGGGTTATTGATTGGTTGCACAAGTATTTGTATGGGAGACTGAGTGTGTGTATGGCTGGCTGGGAGGTGTGTGACTCTGTGCAGATCAATGTGTACTTGTATCAGTGATTCTATAAGAGAGTAACTATGTGTTAGTATATGTTTCAAAAATGTAAGGTGTTCTGTGTTTAACTGTATAGATGAGAAAATGGAAGTGTGATTGATTCTTTTCAGGACTGACTAGGTGTGTGAGTAACTCCATGGATGAGTGGCAGAGTGTGAGTGTCTGTATAGGTGTATGAGTGCATATGATAGTGTTGTAAAGATGAGTGATTGTATGTATGAATGATTGTATGAGTGAATGTGTGTGTAGACATAGGAATCAGTGAGTGCGTATGTAGTAACTAGTATTGGTGTGTCAATGGTTTCAAAAATGATACTCTCTATTTAACACTGGGTGTAACGGAGGTTATATTAGAGTGTGAGGAGATGCATTGTATTATCACATGAATGATATCATCAGTGATGTGATCATTGATGTCAAGTGAGATGTCATCAGTGATGTCATTTGAGATGTCATCAGTGATGTCATCAGTGATGTCACTGACCATGTCATGAATGATGTAATATGTGACATGATCAGCAGTGGATTGCGGGTGCGCGATATATAGTTAGTGCAACTAACTATATATGGAATTTCAATGGTTTTGTGTGAGTAAAATAAGGTTTTTTAAATGCTAATTCCTAACTATATATGGTCTATAACCTATGGTTTTTTCAGTGAATTTTCAAGGTTTTGTAAATGCTAATTCCTAACTATATATGGTCTATAACCTATGGTTTTTTCAGTGAATTTCATTGGTTTTTTAACAGCTAATATCTGTAGCTGTAAAATGCATTCTTCTTTAAATCCAAAAATATATTTTATATGTTTATTAATAACTTTTTTTTTAAATATTTTTTTTTCTTCGTTCCCGCTTCGCGAATCGGGAAGCTTCCCGTTAGCTGACCTTGATGCCGCGAAATAGACCGCGAGCCGGTAAACGTTTCTTTACCGCAACTGCCGCGTTAGAAATCAACATCGTGACGCCTCCCGTCCGCATGACGTTTCGCGTTGTCGCGTGATACGTCATATGACGTGCTACGTTAGCGAACTCGTACGCTTACCGAGTCGCAAAGCACAGGTTTCTGGAAGCAAACCGGGAGGCCCTGCAAAGCGCGTAACATACACACAGCAGGTCATGTGACTTGGTAATAACACTTTTCATTGGTTCATTTCACTTTCGGTTTCCTAATAATGTAAGACTAGGTCATATGATCTAAAATGAACACTTTTCATTGGTTGAGAACTATTTTTTTTCCCAAATGGTGAAAATCCCTCCTTCTTTCCTCACTCTGACTTTCATCATTGTGAGAGAAAGACCCTTTGTTACCAGTGAGCAATGGCTTCTTTACTAGCTTCAGCTGGTGCTTCCCCACCACCTCCACCACATCCAAGGAAGAGTGGACCACCTGCTAAAGTTATAATTCAGCAAGAAGAGGAAGAAGAGGAACAGGACGACCTAGATAATCTCCCTATTATGGCCAGAAGATCTGTTGTACCGGAAGTAACGGGACCAGAGGGCAGGGAGATGGTGTCAAATATACAAACGAGATTTCGTGAAGTAAAACAAGTCTGCGTACATTGCAGTGGATTCATTTGCTACGCAGAAAGTAGCATCACTCTGATCAACAGAGCTATTGACAATCATGCTCATGTTTGTCCGACACTCCCCAAACAATAAATTCTTTTTTTTTGTTTTCTTGCTCCTGTTGAGCCCTTTACAATGAATCGTTTTCGTTGCCCCCTCCGAAAAAAAAACAAAAAAAATATAAAACTGTTCAGAAAAATTCAAAAAAAGTAAAAAAATGTTCAGAAAAATAATAAAAAAAATATAAAACAACAAAAACAATTTAAAAAAAAGTTCTTTTCAGAACTACCTCCCCGTTATTACAAAATTGGTACAATATTTGCAACTGTGCCAACCTCTATTTCTCTTAGTTCGCTTCCCAGTTCGCTCCCCGGTACGCGAACCGGAAGCGAACCCAAAAATTTTTTTTTAAAAAAAGAACAGTAAGTATAAGGGAAGGAAACAGACACTTATGTTAAAAGAAAGACAGCTATAAGGGAGTAAACTAGAGATACTATTACCCGTAATCCACTGCTGATGATGTCACATATTACATCATTCATGACATGCTCAGTGACATCATCAGCAGAGGATTGCGGGTAACAGTATCCCTAGTTTATTCCCTATAGCTGTGTTTCTTTTAACATAACTGTCTGTTTCCTTCCCTTATACTTACTGTTCTTTGTAAAAAAATTTTTTTTAGATCAGTCAGAAACAGTGAAAGTAATGAAATATAAAAGACTACGTAGAATATGAGCACTGTATGCAACAACTTTGACACTTACAGAAGCCTCACCTTCTCCATGCCTCCTACACAGTTCTACATGTACATCATAAATGCAAACAGAACAGAATTAATTATACATGTTAAATGGTTTATTTTTGCTGTTCTCAGAATGTATCAAATTTCACTAAAACAGTGACTTGAAGGTATTCATCATATAACAGCGGGGAAAAAAAACCACAATCAAAATGATTGTGTTTAAAAAACCCATACAACATTAGAAATCAGAATTCAGAACTCCTTAAAGTTAACTTACTTTCCATGACGGCCAAGGATGTTCTATGAACAGCTTACACTCTGTTGTGCTGTTATTACTTTCAACCCGCCACTTTCTGAAAGAAAACCTCCATCGTTTTCAAAAACATGTTACATACAATAAATTACTTCTTGCTCTCTACCACAAGATTCCACAAGGCCAAATCTTGTCAGAGCCATGTATAACTCTTGGATTTCTTGTTAGCCAATCCCGTCTTTTCGCATTTCCACAACTTTCAGAATTAAAATGTTGAAGATCATTTACACAATCCTGGACTAGTAATATCTTCCCCTTCTTGCTCAATCATGTTCTACATTTCCTATCACACTGATACTGCTTACTATGAAGCAGACTTACACTACCTTTATGACTAGTACAATTATTTAATTCTCTACATCACTTTTAATCACAAAGCAATGTAAAACAGTAGACAGCATTGCAGACTTACATTCCCTCTACTCCATGTTTTGATTCGCTGCTTCAATTAGCTTATAAAAAGAAATCGTTTTTCTGAACTCATTCAAAGTGCACATATTTCTCAATAACGTCCAGTGTTATGGTAAAAAGTTATGTCTCTGTACTACACTTATCTTCAAGGCCAAATAGTGTAGGAGCCATGAGAACTTCTTGAAATTCCTCAGAGCACATCCCGAGATTCTTTCCCTAAAATTTTGGTTTTAAAAACACCAGGTAAGAGTTTTTAAGGTCATATGGCAATTTTTTTTTGAAAATTAAAACAGAATCATTGCAGAATGACCAGCCATTTCTACACTTTAAATAAGCTGTATAATGTCCTGATGTTATTGAAGGGCCGTCATGATATATAATTGCTACAGTTACAAAAGTCCTTCCTGATATTGACAACTGTGAAGCCACAAAATTTTTAATTAAAGTTGTCAATTTTGTTCCATCAGGCCTACATCGTTGGAACATTAAAATGACATACTGGCCATATGTTCGTATAAATAATGTGGACATCATTTCAGATTTACATTGCCTACACTCCATATTGTGATCAGCTGCTTTTACTAGCTTATTAAAAGAGACTGATTTACTGTCTGGCAAAGTTAAATATATAAATCTTTCTGAGTCTACACTAGTACTACTTGATACCCTACAGTTCTCGCAGTCATGCTGCCATTGATAAGAAAGCCCAAACAGATGATCTACATCTACACCTTCAGCATACAATACATCAAGCATATACATTAAAAACTCCTGACAATCTTGCTGACTATTTTGAGAGAATTGTGTTTGGCCTGAACATCTGTCTAACAGATTTCGAATTTCAGACACACTTTCTATGTTTGTTCTATCAGTGCTACATTTCTCTAACACAGAATTTAACAAACTGCAAAATCTTTGATCAGAATTGACCACAATCTCTTCTTTTACATTTTGTAGAGAAAACAAAACATTAATCACTACATTAGCATAGCAGTTGACACCAGAACTGTTTTCAAATTGAAAACCAACAACATCTTCAACAGAATCCTTTTTGTTTCTGCTTATAATTTCAGGTTCATCGACTTTTCGTCTTTTTGCTACAACCTCCCCAGTATTGGTCACATTTCTTCGTTTCCGGCCTACCACACGTTTCTCAAACAAAGGATACTGAGGCAAATGTGGCGCATACTCTCTTCTCAACCTATTGTATTCCTTAACACAATCTAGATCCGCACAAATGTTTGTGACATCACACTCAATCAAGTACAATCCCGATAAAGTCCTAACTCGTGACAATGCCACATATGCCATACCCTCCTTGAACACAGAACTGCCAATATTCACCAATGCACAGTCTACACTTAAACCTTGCGATTTATGGATTGTCACCGCATATGCCAAGCAAACAGGAAACTGCTTACGACGAACATATAAGTCTTTTACAAGCAAAAATCTAGCAGAACAACGAGCAATTAGCTGTACTTCCTCAATGCCATCAAATTTAATTTTTAAAAATTCAATTCCATCTCTATTTCTGTATTTCACAAAATCAACAACATTACCCATTGATCCATTTACCAGACCTCTTTCAACATGTAAATTCCTTCTTAAAATTATACGGCAGTTCAAGCACACATTCAGAGTCTTTTCAAAACCCGCAGTTTTAGATATACTCTTCTCTAATGAATCCAATTTTGTTTTCAGATTCTCAGACAAAATAATTGTTGATCCCATATGCTCTACTCTGTCAATAGCTTCCAATTTCACAATCTCTTGCTTTTCTAAATGCAACATTTTGTTGTTGAATTTGGCACATTCTGCAAGAGTTGGCATCAAACATATTCCAGATTTTTTCTCAGTAACTTTCTGAAAAATATTCTCAGGCACAACATCTTCGTCTGGATATAAATTTGTCAGTAATCGTGCATGTAAAGCTTCTTTCCCATGCTCGGTCACTTTTCCAATTCTAACATCTTGTAGAATAGTCTTGTAAACTTCATCCTTTGCCTGACGCATATTTTCATGCAGTTCAGCATAATTGAAGTTTAACCATATATTGACGTTGCCAATACTCCCTAAGCACTTCCTGGTATCTTCATGCGTGAGCATTTTGAACACAGGTTGCCCTTTCACTGGTGTCAGCTGCAGAAGATCTCCGAAAACAATGATGTGTTTTCCACCAAATAACACATCATACTCTGTTTTGAGAACTTCTTGCATTCTCAAATGCACAAAGGCAAGCATGACATTGGAAACCATGCTTACTTCGTCAATGATAAGAAGTTTCATTTTCCTCAAGACTCTTGAAACTTCAAAACAAGCATCTCCAGATAGCTTGTGATATTCTAATTTGTTGTCATGCTCCACTGGCAGCATCAGTAAACGATGTAAAGTAATCCCTTTAATGTTATGTGCTGCCAGTCCAGTTGGAGCGGTGACAACACAAGACAGCGATGACTCTGTCCTTTCCTGCAAATAACATGAAATTGCTTTAATAAGGAAACTTTTTCCAGTTCCCGCTTCTCCACTCACGTACAGTCGGACAGGCTTCAACGACGTACATGAGCACTCTTTCTTGTCATGACTTAATCTATGATCAATTTGCATGGTAAGTTCGTCATATATTTTCCTCTGCTCAACGTTGAGTTGTCTTTCCAACTCTTCTAAGTTAACCGCATCCTCCTGAGCATGTGCCATGGCTCTTTCCACTTCATTCATAGCAGTGGCAGCTTCATTTTCGATAAGAGGTCCTCCTAGTGGATCCTGACTCAATGAAGCAGAACTCTGACTGTCCTGAGAACTGTCTCTGGCAATCTCGGCTGCAATCGTTGCTTCCTGCTCAATTTCCACATTCAACATTTCTACATATTTGGGAAAAGCAGGACATTCTATGGTCTCCTTGGCAGCATTGAATGAGTCTTCGTAACAAAGGAAATCTCCAAGCAGTTCCTCTTCTGCACGCCAAGGCTTAAAAAGTTGCAAAAGTGCTAAATAGAAAAACTCCTTTTTTTCAGGAGATTCGCCACTCAATTTTCGATGGTTTATCAAGTGGCATTTTCTTTGCTTGACCAGACATCCCTCACTTCCTATTACAGCATACACTCCTTTCTCAGTATCTTCTTTGATGTTCCTCTTGAATATGTAATTTTGCAGAACCTCATACAGACAAACATTCTCGAGGTGACTGCTTCGATTTGGATAATATGTATCCAACATGTTGCTCTTCAAAATGTCGGTACTGTTTGGCTCCTTTTCCGCCAAATACTCAATTTCCCGCACAGGTTTCAGAACTCGATTAGGCGTTGCAGCAAGACCAACACTCGCCCAAACGATACTCCTGGACTTGGCATAGAGACTTGCTGAAGACAACCGGTCAGAACATTCGTAAGCTCCGATTTCTCGATGCGACAACATCTTCAGACTGAAACTGTACAACTTCTTGCTGAGGCTCTTTTCATGGGAAATGTCCTCCCACATATCCTTCAATTCTGTCTTCTCTTTTTTGGTGATGTAAGATGTCACATACCGAGCCACAGCCATACAGTTATCAGCCACAAACTGTATATCCATGTTAGCATTCCACATGGACAAAATCACCGGGTTGTAGTCGTTAATGTACTTAGACTCTTCGTTCCTCTTCAAATTGTATGTGTTTTTAGGTGATTTCTTCATCACATTATGTCGCAGCGAAGACATCAAACTGTTCACTCTTCCTTTAGAAATCACCGATCGTGGAAAGCCGAAACGACATTTGGTGTAGAACTTGTCTTTGTTCCGGAATTTACGACGACAGTACTTTCCACATCGATGGCTTTGGAAACGTAGAACTTTTTCTCTTAGGCTTTTTTTCTCCTTTGCGTTTGGAACAGCACACGTAGAATACTGTTCTATGAAACTCATCACTGAGTCGTCTGCATCCGTTCCAAATTTAGGTGCATCCTTGATCCACAGCAACATATGTATATGAGGAGCACCTCTTGCTTGGTACTCCTTCCTCCAGAAGAAATCCAACACCTCTCCAAGAGGTGGATTCTTCTTATTCATGATGAAAGACATCATACCTTCAAATCTATGATTGAAGTACCTACATACATTGACTGGATCCAAAGAGCACAGTTCTCCGGGTGTCTTGAATTCGATGTTTTCTACGTTAGCATTTGCCTCTCGTAGTAATTCAAGTAAGTCTTCCCAGCCATACTCAGCACAGCTCAAAGTGAGGAACCATGTGGGAGTTCCTAAGTTCCTCAGCATACATTTTAAATCACCATGACGACGGTACCAGTACTCATTAGTACCACGCTGACACGCCATGAGATTAATCAGGTGAGAATCCAAAATACTGTCTTGGACATTGACTTTATCCATAAAGTCACTTGCCGAGATGTTTTGCATGTGTATACCACTTTTCAAGATGTGGTTCACTGCATATGACAGTCCAGACAGATCGCTTTCAAACAGGAGATGAAACAAATAAGGAATGCATTGTCGAAACCTAGGATCTCCTGCATACAATCGCAAAGTCCGGTATTCAGAAGCAGGAATTTGATGAGGTCGCTCATCATATCTTCCTCCCTGACCTGTTGGAAAAAGCTGTGGGAAACACCGAGCTTCCAAACTTTCCTCCCAAACACTAATGGGACTCCCTTTCGCTTGTTTCATTTGAAACAACTCAATAGCATTCCCCATGACTTCCTTGGAATGCAAAGGATGAACACTATAATGTTCATATATTTCTTCACTAGTACAGGGTTCTACTTTCTCAATTTGACCAGCACACAAATCGCTATCCTCTTCCTCACTTACTTCCTCTTCTGCAACATATACATTTTTATAGTATTTATTATATTTTTTCAAATACAATGTTGCCCTTTTGACTTTCCTAACATCTACTAAATCTTGACATATTTTCTTATTCTTTGTCGGAACCCCATTAACTAAGATAACAAGAGGTTCCTCTTCCACTTTTTCTCCTCCAATTGTGTTAATGTTTTTCTTCAAATCTAGAGGCAAATAAACAACTCTTCCCTTTAATCCTCTCTGTAAATCTGATGGAGGCAATTTCCCTGTCTTTGGCTCCATTCTTACAATAGCCTGAAAGGGATGGATACTTTGAATCAAAATAGATTCATAAGTATTTAAATCCTTCAATTCAGAAGGAATCTCAACCAATTCCAGATTATTATGAACTGCTCTAGCAGGCATCTGGTTTTGATTTAATTTGTTACAACAATAAGTACACACACGTTGATCCAATCCCAAATCAAAACAATTTTCTACCATCAAGTATGTTGTAAAATCCTTCCATTCACTATTATTTTCCCTTTCACTTTTTCCATATAAATCCACTAACTTAGTCTGATTCTTATAATAAGTGCGTCGACAACACACACAAGTGAAATTTGGCCTCTCACTTGATTTCACCTCAAACGTCGCAATTTCCCTCTGGAAATTATCTGTACTGGAAACCTGTACACTATCTTCCACATTACTCTCTTCTTCTTGGTCAATTTCAACATTCTCCTCTTTACTTCCAAAGTAACAAAACTCAATTTCTTCACATATATTCTTCACATCTATTTCAGAACCATGCAAAAGAGCAGCGCATAATTGTTTAAGCATAATTGCTGGACTCTTAGCATAATACAACATTCTAACTAATTTCCTCACTTTATTATGATGCACTGCTAGCATCCTGAAATGATGAAAAACACTCTGGCATACTCTCCTGGAAAGACAAGCCAGTGAATGACCATGCAAACCTATCACTTCTCTCACTCTGCAAGGATCTAATTCTTGCAACAACTTCATTTTCTGCTTCAAACTTTTCTTACTAAATGACCGTATAAAATCACAAAGCAAATTGATGGAATCCTGTCGTACACTGCAAATACTACTACACTTCCAGGTGTACACAGGACCCTTAGGACGTCTCCCTAAAACCTCATTACCTAACACCTCTTCTATCTCTGTTCTCACAAGTTTTTCTTTTTCAACTGGACAACCATCTTTCACTTCAGAAGCTCGACCACTGGTGTCAACTGCATGCACCAAATCATTATCCTGGAAATAACTCTCCTCATTAAAAAATGCCTCAGAGCTTGAACTATGCATCCATTCTCCAGAAAAAACTTCACAAAAATTACTACGATTAACTATTCTCTTCCATCTACTATTTCTTTTGAAATCATAAATTACCTTGTTTAGCTTCCTAATTCTATTGATTGTCAAAATAAATAACTTACGTTTAATTTCAAATGCCTGATCAATAACTTTCTCAACTATTTTTTTTCTCTTATAAAAAACCACTTTCTGCTGACCTTTCTTAATATTTTTTAACAAATTCCCAATTATCCTGTTGCGGAACATTCGTTTACGAATATCCCTAAACTGTTGTTTCCTTCTACTTTCATGCATAGAGTTATCTCTTACTCTAGCAGTAACATTTCTCATTGGCCTTTCCTTACCATTTGAATTGTTTGTCCTTTTCTGGACTGAAACATTTTCTGTAGTAATATTTTTTTTACTACACATATTTCTTATGACTGTTTTTCGACTCTTACCCGGTGCTTTCTTGGTGACTTGACAAATCTTTTTGTTAGAGGACTGCTGCATTATTCCATGGTCCTGCTGTCTTTGACGTTTTGCAGCCTTTCTTACTCTTTCTTTGCTAGGCATCCTAAAATCTTGAAATAATCTGCAGTTGAATCTGTGGTAAAATATAATAAAAAATGTTATTAACCACTATTACCCAACAGTAAATTAATAACAGTCATCAAAAACTTAACACACTACTTAAGTATATAATATACTGAAGCCTATCTCCAATTTTTCACTGAACAGGACTCATCTCTTCTTAACCTTGGATAAACCTCACCTACTCTGTGTCCCCTGCACATAATTAAATGTAAAGGGGCAGATTTATATTAACTAGCACATCCCCAGGGATGCACCAGTTAACGTGCACCGCTGCTCTGCCACCCACGGTGTGCCGCATTTACAATCCGATAGGACAAAGCTACATCAAAACCCTGCGCCTGCTTGAAGCAGGCATAGATCTTGACGCAGGTAGGCTGAAAGCTAAAGCAACAACTAAGTGTCGTGTGCAGAAGTTACAAAAAAGGAAAAATGGCGTTTAAACCAGTAATGAGACCATGCTAACGTAATACAGAGTAAAAATATCCAGGATCTACATCAGTTTGGGGTTCACGAACCTGGCAGGTACAAGGCACTGAGGCTTTCCACCGTGCATGTCTCATCCCAAAACATATGTGGTTTGTGAATGAAACAATTTCCCAGACCAAATGCTTTGGATTGGCTACTTCTAAAAAATTAAACACCCCTACTATCCCGGAGTTAGAGGAATATGATGGTTGGAGTAATTTTACTCGTTGTCTATTAAAGATTTACAGGCCCTACTCCGTAACTCTTCCTTTAACATTTCCAGTATAAATCCAAAAGGTTGACTGCTTTGGCAACGTGCCTTATCCACGGTTTAATAACGCTGCCTTTTGCTTTATATAAGTTTTCAAATTGTATGAAATATATACCAATAGGTCGTTATTAACCTTTAGGTAGTGGTTTTCTTCATGAAGTCTGGTCGCTTCCATACACATACAGATTTTCAAAGATGATCAAGAACTTTATCTGAATGGAGAGGAATGCACTGAGACGCCAGATCATTCACTAATGTGTAGGCACATACAGTTACACGGTTCATGCAACAAACACCGACCAAATATGGCTTGCGTGTTGCAAGGCACACCAGTTCCTGCTATCATCCCCACGTTCAAGTTCTTGGAAAATGGTAGTTATTTGATGCTCAATAATGAAGATTGTTCTGGGTTAATTAAAAGTATTCATTTTATCGTAACAGTAAATGAACGGGTTATTTGCTGCAGAAATGTTCTATTTCCTCCCACACATGAACATAGGAAGTTTTCAATCTGGCCACAAATACCAACCTTGGGAGCACATTTCAACGGCATGGCAAGAATAAGAGCTCTTTTGTCTCAGAGAGAGGTGGCCTTGAGTTCGGCCCGTAAAACTTTCGTGCTTCACATAGCGAACACCCGTACAGAGGTGCAGACCCTTTTAAATACAGATTCGACTTTGCATTTCAGCAAGATTACCCATTCATTTCCATGCAGCAGGAGGCCCATAGGAATGAAGGTGCAATTTGCGATTAGCAATTACCTCATCGCAAATTACGAATTTTTCCGACGGTGCAGGGGTGTCTCAAGAACACCCTGCTGCACCCCTGAAAAAGAAATTTGGGGTCATATGGCGCACATAAATTTTGAAAACATTCCTTTACCTCAAAAACGATTTTCAACTCATAATTTGAAAACACTGCACATGGGGAAATGACTTAAAATGTCCTTAAGACACATAAAAGCATTTTTTGATTGCCTTTGCAGCATGTTTCAGTCACCTTTAACATGCCTATGTAACGGAAACATTCAAAATCTAAATTTGCCATCCACAGGTGGGAGCATATTTACAAGCAATTTGCTCCACAGACAAACTTCTTACATTGAAATGGGAAAAATAACATCAGAGACTCTCAATTACCTTATAAAGAAGCAGACACCATTATGTCCTTCTCATCAATATTAAAACCATTGCTTTTTCTCAAAACGATTTACAAGTCATAATTTGAAAACACTCCACAACTCCTATGCACATAAAAGCCCTGTCAGTACTAATACTTCACATTTTCTCCAATTACAATTTCTCAAAGAAACAAAATCTATTTGTGAAACACTTGAGACAAAGCAACATTTGAAAAACACAACTTTCTTCATAATTTTCTCCTTAAAGCACACTATTTTCTATCTAAATTAAAGAAATTTTTTCTCACCTTAGCAAATACTTTGAGTTTCAAAACAGTCTCAGAAACACACCAATTTGTCTTCAGCAGAGCAAAAGGTATGCACTCCAGAGTCTGCAGCTATCAAAAGCACAGAAATGCTGTAATTCCTCACACAGATCTCTCATGTCACCCAATCAAAACTCTTCCCTCACTTTTTTTCAAAGCAAAACCCTTCCCCCCTCTGCCCCCTCTCTGCTTTTTCTGCATAGCAACCACCTCTTGCAAGACCTCTCACACAACAATGTTGCAATTGAACTCTGAACTCTCAGTGCACCTGCATATCCAATGCAATCTTTCATTTAATGATTTTTTCTTCGCCACTCAAAATACATCTTTCAACGAACTCATCCATGCACACTAACTTTCTGTTTTCAGCAATCAAAATCCACCAATCACTCTTACTGCTTCATTAACACAGAAACTCCTCAGTTTTTTTCATTTTACACTCTCATTTTTTCAACTGCCATTTCATTGCCACACTTCATCTGACTGCAGGAGAACCTTCTCTCGCCATGTTTTCTGTCTGGATTGTTGGACATAGCTACATCTATTGGGCTCAAAGGTACGCTGAAAACAGGAATTTACCTAACCTCAATTTACAAGATGTGGAAATTAAGTGGTTTGGCCACAGAGGATTAAAATGTCACCAATTGATACCATTGGTGAAAACCTTTATGCATTTGCCAAAACCTGACCTGTTAATTGTGCACTGTGGAGGTAATGATTTGGGCACTTTGACTGGGGTAGGTCTGGAAATGCTTTTAAAGGACACCTTTGAGCAATTGATGGCACTTTTTCCTCAGACTGCCTTGGTATATTCAAATATATGCCAAAGACAGAAATGGAGGTGGTCGAACCAATTTTGTCCACAAATTGAGAAATCGAGGAAGCATGTAAACAAATCTGTTTCAGCTTACATGAGAGACCATGGAATGGGCTCCCTGTACAACAATAACTTGCGTTACTACATGCAAGATATCTACAGAGCAGATGGAGTTCACTTCTCAGATGAGGGCAACAGAGTTTTCACTCTGAATTTAAGACTGTGCATTGGTACCTACTTATAAGTACCTAAATGTACCATAAACCCAAAAGCTCTTCTCAGAGCTACCCTACATCTGATCACTCACAATTATTATTTTACTCTAACTTTTTTCACTAATTTTCAAGAAAGTACGCTCCCCAGACCGCTTCCCGGTTCGCGAACCGGGCGCACTCCACGCAAAAAAACTAAAAAAACGGTATATTTTTTTTTTGCCCTGCGAGACCCTTTCAAAGCCTCCACATCAAACCTAGGGGGTCAGGGAGGATCTACTATGCCCCCTTATGGTCATTTGCCCCTTCGCTTTGGCCTCCTCTTGTCTCTCGATCCTACCGAGAGACAAGATGGCGGCCGCTACGGACTGTTTGGAATGTTTACAGACGCCGAAAAACCAATCAGCTTCGCAAACCTCCGTAACGCGAAAAGTACGCGAAGCGGAGCGCTGTTACAGATATATATCTTTTTTTGAACGTTAATTTCTCAAAATCCACTAGAGCACATATATTGAGACCTAGCAAAGGCACATCGGGCTACCAGTCCCTACAATTTTGCCAAGTTTCGTGCAAATCCATTCAGCCGTTCGATTATTATTATTTTTATTTTTTTTGCCCCGCGGGGCCCTTTTTTTTAAAACCTCCACATCAAACGTAGGGGGTCACCGAGGACCTACTATTCCCCCTTATGGTCATTTGCCCCTTCGCTTTGGCCTCCTCTTGTCTCTCGATCCTACCGAGAGACAAGATGGCGGCCGCTACGGACTGTTTGGAATGTTGACAGACGCCGGAGAACCAATCAGCTTCGCAAACCTCCGTAACGCGAAAAGTACGCGAAGCGGAGCGCTGTTACAGATATATATCTTTTTTTGAACGTTAATTTCTCAAAATCCACTAGAGCACATATATTGAGACCTAGCAAAGGCACATCGGGCTACCAGTCCCTAATATTTTGCCAAGTTTCGTGCAAATCCATTCAGCCGTTCGATTATTATTATTATTTTTTTTTTTGCCCCGCGGGGCCCTTTTAAAACCTCCACATCAAACGTAGGGGGTCACCGAGGATCTACTATTCCCCCTTATGGTCATTTGCCCCTTCGCTTTGGCCTCCTCTTGTCTCTCGATCCTACCGAGAGACAAGATGGCGGCCGCTACGGACTGTTTGGAATGTTGACAGACGCCGGAGAACCAATCAGCTTCGCTTCACAAAGCTCCGTTGCGCGAAAAGTACGCGTCCTGGGCCGCTGCCAGGTCCGCTGTTACAGATATATATCTTTTTTTAAACGTTAATTTCTCAAAATCCACTGGAGCACATATATTGAGACCTACAAAAGGCACATCGGGCTACCAGTCCCTACAATTTTGCCAAGTTTCGTGCAAATCCATTCAGCCGTTCGGGCTAAAAGTGAGGCCAACCGCCCTATGGAAATTAACATGGGAAAAACGCGTTTTGGGACCCCCCTTTTTTCTCGGCCCCCCCTTGACGAACCCCCCCAAAATTTTCAGGGGCTGCTCAGAAACAAAATGTGCCATTTTCCTGAAAATTTCAGCCAATTCCGTCCACAAACGCCAAAGTTATTAGACATAGAATTTTCAAAAAACCCATAGAGAAAAAATCCTAACTATATATACCTACTGGCGACCGCCAGTAGGTAATATATATATTCACTGAAAAAACCATAGGTTATAGACCATATATAGTTAGGAATTAGCATTTACAAAACCTTGAAAATTCACTGAAAAAAACATAGGTTATAGACCATATATAGTTAGGAATTAGCATTTAGAAAACCTTATTTTACTCACACAAAACCATTGAAATTCCATATATAGTTAGTTGCACTAACTATATATCGCGCACCCGCAATCCACTGCTGATGATGTCACATATTACATCATTCATGACATGGTCAGTGACATCACTGATGACATCACTGATGACATCATCTAGTGTCTGTGTGTTTTTGTAAAGTTTAAATACGTTTTACATATTGAAGAATGACTGGATGGATGGAAGACTGAGTGTGTGTGTGGCTGGCTGGGAGGTGTGTGACGCTGTGCATATCAATGTGTACTTGTATCAGTGATTGTATAAGAGAGTAAGTATGTGTTAGTATATGTGTGAAAAGTATGGTGTTCTGTGTTTAACTATAGATGAGGAAATCGAAGTGTGATTGATTCTTCACAGGACTGACTAGGTGTATGAGTGCATATGATAGTGTTCTAATATTAACTGACTGTATGTATGAGTAATTGTATGGGTGAATGAGTGAATGTGTGTGTAGACGTACGAATCAGTGAGTGCGTATGTAGTAACTGGTATTGGTGTGTCATGATGTCATCAGTGATGTCATTTGAGATGTCATCAGTGATGTCATTTCAGATGTCATTAGTGATGTCATCAGTGATGTCACTGAAGTATGGTGTTCTGTGTTTAACTGTATAGATGAAGAAATGGAAGTGTGATTGATTCTTTACAGGACTGACTTGGTGTGTGAGTAACTCCATGGATGAGTGGCAGTGTGTGACTGTCTGCATAGGTGTATGAGTGCATATGATAGTGTTGTAATAATGAGTGACTGTATGTATGAGTGATTGTATGGGTGAATGAGTGAATGTGTGTGTAGACGTAGGAATCAGTGAGTGCGTATGTAGTAACTGGTATTGGTGTGTCATGATGTCATCAGTGATGTCATTTGAGATGTCATCAGTGATGTCATCAGTGATGTCATTTGAGATGTCATCAGTGATGTCATCAGTGATGTCACTGACCATGTCATGAATGATGTAATATGTGACATCATCAGCAGTGGATTGCGGGTGCGCGATATATAGTTAGTGCAACTAACTATATATGGAATTTCAATGGTTTTGTGTGAGTAAAATAAGGTTTTCTAAATGCTAATTCCTAACTATATATGGTCTATAACCTATGGTTTTTTCAGTGAATTTTCAAGGTTTTGTAAATGCTAATTCCTAACTATATATGGTCTATAACCTATGGTTTTTTCAGTGAATTTCATTGGTTTTTTAACAGCTAATATCTGTAGCTGTAAAATGTATTCTTCTTTAAATCCAAAAATATATTTTATATGTTTATTAATAAAAAAATTTTAAAATATTTTTTTTTCTTAGTTCCCGCTTCGCGAATCGGGAAGCTTCCCGTTAGCTGACCTTGATGCCGCGAAATAGACCGCGAGCCGGTAAACGTTTCTTTACCGCAACTGCCGCGTTAGAAAACAACATCGTGACGCCTCCCGTCCGCATGACGTTTCGCGTTGTCGCGTGATACGTCATATGACGTGCTACGTTAGCGAACTGGTACGCTTACCGAGTCGCAAAGCACAGGTTTCTGGAAGCAAACCGGGAGGCCCTGCAAAGCGCTTAACGTAAACACAGCAGGTCATGTGACTTGGTAATAACACTTTTCATTGGTTCATTTCACTTTTGGTTTCCTAATGATGTAAGACTAGGTCATATAATCTAAAATGAACACTTTTCATTGGTTGAGAACTATTGTTTTTCCCAAATGATGAAAATCCCTCCTTCTTTCCTCACTCTGACTTTCTTCATTGTGAGAGAAAGACCCTTTGTTACCAGTGAGCAATGGCTTCTTTAGTAGCTTCAGCTGGTGCTTCCCCACCACCTCCACCACATCCAAGGAAGAGTGGACCACCTGCTCAAGTTATAATTCAGCAAGAAGAGGAAGAAGAGGAACAGGACGACGAGCACGAAGAGAGGCACTTTTTGCCTGAGGAGCCCAGGACGTCTCACCGGAAAGAAAACTTCATTTGGCAATTTTTTAAAATTCCCAAAGGTCAGAAAAAAGTAAATGCAAGATACGTAACTTGCCTTATATGTCAAGATAGACTGTCCAGAGGGACCGACAAAAAATACAGTTTCGGAAACTACACAATGCATCGCCATATGACTAGGTGGCATCCTAACAACTACAGTGCTGCACAGTTTCGTAACGACCTAGATAATCTCCCTATTATGGCCAGAAGATCTGTTGTACCGGAAGTAACGGGACCAGAGGGCAGGGAGATGGTGCCAAATATTCAAACGAGATTTCATGAAGTAAAACACGTCTGCGTACATTGCAATGGATTCATTTGCTACGGAGAAAGAAGCATCACTCTGATCAACAGAGCTATTGACTATCATATGCAAGTTTGTACGAAACGCCCCAAATAATAAATACTTTTTTTTTGTTTTGTTGCTCCTGTTGAGCCCTTTACAATGAATCGTTTTCATTGCCCCCTGCAAGAAAAACCCAAAAAAATATAAAACTGTTCAGAAAAATTCAAAAAAAGTAAAAAAATGTTCAGAAAAATAATAAAAAAAATATAAAACAACAAAAACAATAAAAAAAAAAGTTCTTTTCAGAACTACCTCCCCGTTATTAAAAAATTGGTACAATATTTGGAACTGTGCCAACCTCTATTTCTCGTAGTTCGCTTCCCAGTTCGCTCGCCGGTACGCGAACCGGAAGTGAACCAAATTTTTTTTTTAAAAAAAAGAACAGTAAGTATAAGGGAAGGAAACAGACACTTATGTTAAAAGAAAGACAGCTATAGGGGAGTAAACTAGAGATACTATTACCCGTAATCCACTGCTGATGATGTCACATATTACATCATTCATGACATGCTCAGTGACATCATCAGCAGAGGATTGCGGGTTTTTTGGCAACGTGCCTTATCCACGGTTTAATAACGCTGCCTTTTGCTTTATATAAGTTTTCAAATTGTATGAAATATATACCAATAGGTCGTTATGAACCTTTAGGTAGTGCTTTTCTTCATGAGGTCTGGTCGCTTCCATACACATACAGATGTTTCAAAGATGATCAAGAAGTTTATCTGAATGGAGAGGAATGCACTGAGACGCCAGATCATTCACTAATGTGTAGGCACATACAGTTACACGGTTCATGCAACAAACACCGACCAAATATGGCTTGCGTGTTGCAAGGCACACCAGTTCCTGCTATCATCCCCACGTTCAAGTTGTTGGAAAATGGTAGTTATTTGATGCTCAATAATGAAGATTGTTCTGGGTTAATTAAAAGTATTCCTTTTATCGTAACAGTAAGTGAACGGGTTATTTGCTGCAGAAATGTTCTATTTCCTCCCACACATGAACATAGGGAGTTTTCAATCTGGCCACAAATACCAACCTTGGGAGCAGATTTCAACGGCATGGCAAGAATAAGAGCTCTTTTGTCTCAGAGAGAGGTGGCCTTGAGTTCAGCCCGTGAAACTTTCGTGCTTCACATAGCGAACACCCGTACAGAGGTGCAGACCCTTTTCAATACAGATTCGCCTTTCCATTTCAGCAAGATGGTTCGGACTATCTTTAACGCGTCCTCCACAAAGGGCCTGGCGCACTTTTTTAAAGTTGTTACCAGTGGTCTTGTGACTTCATTTGAGAAAATCTTTGGAGTCATCCCTGCTTTCTTTCATTCTATTTTTTTCCACTGTGCTTCGTGGATTCCCATTTTTACTTGCATTACCAGCGGACGCTCTTGTGCTTTTTTACATTTTTAAATATGGATGTCCCTCCTGTGCAAGCTCCCGCCCTGCAGCTGCTGACACTGTTCCGCAATCGCATGCTAGAATATTATGGCACAATGCCGTTGGCGATATTAAGCACGGCATATGGATTATCTTTTCGATTCTCCTACTTCACCTGTGTCCAGCCTGTATTTCACTGCCTGACCTGTGATTTCGATTGGGCCATTGATTTGTGTCTCTGCGGACCGGTTTCTCCTGACGTCGACTTTAATCAGCTGATGACTCCTATCATTACTCACGAGTTGGTTTGTCCTGGCGAAAGGATTATGGCTGTGGCATTGATGCATGGACTAATTGGTCCCTGGAATTTACTGGCGGCAACACAGTCTTTCTTGGAACAGAGCTTTCTTGAAAACCCACCGAGCTGTCCTCTGATGGTGATAGAGGATCCGGTGCTGGGAGAGCACGTATGTTCTTTTCCACTTTTAAATTGGATGGCTGAACTCTTTTCGGATGAAGACGGTGACTTCCTATTGGAGGCTGTTGCAGCTTATTTTGCATACACAGTTATGTCATAGACCTTTTTCATGTTTGATATGCTGAGTACTAGCATTTCATTGACAATTCATTGACTTATTTGTCAAGTTTTTATTATTTAGCTTGCCTATTGGCTTAAGACTCGATAAAGTACTTGGCTGTTTTATTTTTCTTTAGCATTAAATTTTCCTAGTTTTTAATGTTTTACCTTGCGGACCGTCCACATATAAAGTTGCAATCTGCTCTCATGAGATGGCACTTCTATTATCTTATTCAGTTCGTTTCCGGATCATGGGGAGGTGTCATCTAGGTCCTGGATATCTTTACACCGTGTTAAGTTAGCATGGGCTCATTACCGGTTTAAACGCCATTTTTCCTTTTTTGCAACTTCTGCACACGACACTTAGTTGTTGCTTTAGCTTTCAACCTAGTAGTTCATCGTGGTTTACATGAGAATAATATGTTATTGCTCTACTATCTGCTTTGCTTGTTAAACTATATCTGTACAGCGAGTGCTGAAGTTTCAAGAACAACACGATACAGAATTGTTATGAGGTCTGATCTCCACGACTTCATACTCATAACATAAGTGCAGCTTCTGCCAATTCTGGGCATGAGGCGGGTTTTATATTGCTTTGCCGAACACACATACACAACAGTTGATGCGGTTCACATGAAGAGAGAGCTGGTGTATGCTGATGTGATTCCTTCAAATCTAAGACACTAAAGTATGGGCACGCCCTAAACCAACACAAACAGACCTTCTTAGCAAATAATATAATATGTGCATTAGGGAGGGTGAGATATAAGCAGCCGCGGGCTGTGGAGGGAGTTACGGTGGGGCAGGGAGGCGGGGAGGGGGAGGGGCAGGGTGGAGCCCTCTCCACCCTGCCCCTCCCCCTCCCCGCCTCCCTGCCCCACCGTAACTCCCTCCACGGCCCGTGGCTGCTTATAAGTGTTGCTAACTCTTATTCATTTACCGCATGTTAACATACTGTCACCATTCGCTTTTTATGTACTAGTAACTATGCTGGTAATTTTGCTACTGATAATATGTGTACTTGTATTATCTAAGATACTACGCCTGAGAAGACGGCATTAGTAAATAAACATTTCAAATACACATGTGTTCTTCTTAACTCCATGTTCTGGTTTCTAAGAAATATATAACGACCGACTGTTCATGAGTTCCACGTATCCTGAGGTACTATAAGTTCATATTCTGGATTGTCTAAACATTGAGAGTTTGTTATATCCAATGTGACACTGTACCTAGCTTGCTAAGGGGTTTTTGATTACTAAGGTGAGTTTTGGGGCACCCTAATTCGCCGAGGTTCCAATCCTCTGTCCACAGTTCTGTGTGAGAACAGAAACCCTGCGACAGGGGCACCCCCGACCCTTGCTGGAGCTTCATCACACTTGCGATACAACTCCAGCAATGCGCCACCTTTACGGCACAGATACATCACGCATCTGTGCTGTTTTTGCCCCATGATGCGCCGCATTGTAAATGCAGCACACCATAGGTGACGGAGCAGCGGCACAGAATGACTAACACATCCCTGGTGATGCGCCAGTCATCATAAATCTATCCCTATGCTTCTTATCTTGTTAGAGATGAACCGCCATATGTATCATCAAAGTTTTTTGCATTTCCTAAATAGCGAACTTTAAGGAATAAATAGCGATTCTTTACCATTCCTAGTTTGCGATGAGCTATTTGCTAATTACAAATTACCCATTCATTTCCTTCATTTCCATAGGGCGGTTGGACTCACTTTTAGCTCGAACGGCTGAATGGATTTCCACGAAACTTGGCAAAATTGTAGGGACTGGTAGCCCGATGTGCCTTTGCTATGTCTCAAGATATATGCTCCAGTGGTTTTTACGAAAATGTACTTTGAAAAATATATATTGGGCTACATTGGCCTATATATATGTTGGAGCCCAAATGTAGCCCAATGTAGCCCAATGAAGCCCAATGAAGCCCAATGTAGCCCAATGTAGCCCAAAGATGGCCGCCAGAGACAAAAAAAACAAATGTAGCCCAAATATCAGCCAGATGTAGTCCAACTATAGCCCAGTGACAGAATGACCAATCAGCTTCGCAAACCTCCGTTACGCGAAGCGGAGCGCTGTTACAGATATATATCTTTTTTTGAACGTTAATTTCTCAAAATCCACTGGAGCACATATATTGAGACCTAGCAAAGGCACATCGGGCTACCAGTCCCTAATATTTTACCAAGTTTCGTGCAAATCCATTCAGCCGTTCGATTATTATTATTATTTTTTTTTTTTGCCCCGCGGGGCCCTTTTAAAACCTCCACATCAAACCTAGGGGGTCAGCGAGGATCTACTATGCCCCCTTATGGTCATTTGCCCCTTCGCTTTGGCCTCCTCTTGTCTCTCGATCCTACCGAGAGGCAAGATGGCGGCCGCTACGGACTGTTTGGAATGTTTACAGACGCCGGAGAACCAATCAGCTTCGCTTCACAAAGCTCCGTTGCGCGAAAAGTACACGTACTGGAGCGCTGCCCGGTCCGCTGTTACAGATATATATCTTTTTTTAAACGTTAATTTCTCAAAATCCACTGTAGCACATATATTGAGACCTACAAAAGGCACATCGGGCTACCAGTCCCTACAATTTTGCCAAGTTTCGTGCAAATCCATTCAGCCGTTCGGGCTAAAAGTGAGGCCAACCGCCCTATGGAAAACTCAATGTTAAAAAAACACGTTTTGGGACCCCCCTTTTTTCTCGACCCCCCCTGGACGAACCCCCCCCCAATTTTCAGGGGCTGCTCAGAAACAAAATGTGCCATTTTCCTGAAAATTTCAGCCAATTCCGTCCACAAACGTTATTTGACATAGAATTTTCAAAAATCCCATAGAGAAGAAATCCTAACTATATATACCTACTGGCGACCGCCAGTAGGTAATATACACATACATACATACATACATACATAAATAAATATATATATATATATATATATATATATATATATATATATATATATATATATATATATATATCTCACCACTCTTCCTGCACCTTCTCATGCACTCACACACGGGTGCTGTTTGCGGGGGGTGCTCCCGCTAACATCACGCTTCTCGTCTCCTTGTTTCTTTAAGAAAGACACAGTACTCACGGGGGAGAGTCATAGATTTATTTCGACTCTCAAATGCACCAGGTGCGTTTCGGCATTTGCCTTCCCGCCCGCTGCACATACTTTAGGACTCAGTTTTGTGGCCCTCCATTGAGCCCGGATGAGATTTTGCCTGCATTCGATAAAGTTCACTGCTGCGCTCGTACAAGGGGGGATGTTGCCTCCCTCATGGACACTCCAATGGCTGGGAGTGGTGCGATCCCTCTGTGGCCTGGAACCGCCGCCTAACATGTACCAAAAAATGACCAGAAGCTTGAAGCCGGACAACGTAGCAGGTAGGAAAACAACCTTTATTTAGAACATGCTGGCAGCTTCACATCCTATTTCAAGTCCTTGGCCTTACGCGTTTCAAAGCCTTTATCGCTTCTCTTCAGAGGCCGTGACAGCGGAAGGTAATTGACAGCTGAACCATGACTACCCTGTGTGTTTAATTAATTTATTGGCTTCCGGTGCGCCTGCTAGATAGTACTTGTATTTTGTGATGCATGCTGGGATTCGTAGTTACAATTAAGCCCATTCATACATTCTAGTGTTTCCCGTCCGCTGCACATACTTTAAGACTCAGTTTTGTGGCACTCCATTGAGCCCGGATGAGATTTTGCTCGCTTCCAAAATCCAAAGCTGATTGCTTTTCCACAGGGGGAGGTGCATGTCAGCAGCTCCCTTTGTGGAAAAGCAATGCCGGCTCCCGCAAGATGTGGGGAGCCAGCAGGACCGTGGGGGCAAAGGGGCTCCCCCACGGTCCCCAACGTTGAGGCCAGGCCCAAGTGGATGGGGTTCTCTGGGACGGAATTGGCCAAGGAAGGGGGGCCTACATGGGCCTCTTCTCATTTGTTTTGTTTTTTAAATAATGAACATGTCGGCATGCTTCGGGGAATGGGATCTCCGAGGTCATTGTAAATTAGTGAAAGTAGACATTTATTTATTTATTTTATTTTTTTAAATGGAGTCGCGGCTGTCAGCGCGGACCCTCGTGTGAAAGCGATGGGTGTGCAGCTCTCAGCACGGCACTTGAGTACTTAAGTCTTTCAAACACCGATGGGTATATTCTCAAGTACAACCAAGAATCCAAAGTACTGGGTTCAAAGACCTAGCTCATGTCGCGGTAATTGGCCCAATTGGTCAATAATACCTGCAGAGAAAGAAAAATTTCTTTCTAGTGTCCCCTCACTCACCAGGGTTGCCCACGGTGACATGCTTCATCATTGGGGTCCTCCAAGTTCTCTACGAAAAGGGGCGTGCTGCGACTCACGAACTACGCAGGAGCACTTCAAAGTGAGAGACTATGTGTAGTGCACAGTGGTGGAGTGGGTGTGGGTGTGTTAAAAATACCATGCTTAGTGGGCCTCAATAATTTTATTTTGCTCCTAGACAGGTATATTAAAAATGGGGTGAGTATCACTGACAACCAACCTTTAATGGGGCCTGGTTCAGTGAATAGGTCAACATGTTTCATGCTTCCCCTAGCATTTCGTCAGGACCATACAGGGACCAGCCCTGTATATGCCACTCCAAAAGTCCCTAATGAGACAGTGATAGATTAAGATTTAAGAGATAAACTTAAATGTATGAAGCATGCGTCCCTAATAGGATACATACGGTTTCTTTTGATTTCAAGCAGCTGCGAAAAGAAAACACACCATTAGTAGCATTTTCAAACCTCCCTTACAAGGAGGGTCACATAGTGTCCTCTCATGACGCACGCACCATGGGCAATGGTGAGTGCACCATACTGGCGCATGCACGCTTTCATACTAAACAGTAAATTAATAAAAAAGTGGTTGTGAATTCACACATAGAAACAAGACAGGACTTGATATGACTAGGACGATAGACACAGAGAACACATAATATATGCATGGACAGGATAGGTTCAGATGAAGTATTCATGATATTTACTTTTAGCTGTGCTCAGTGGCACTTCATGGTCTCTTGTCCGGGGTTTCGTTTTCACCTTATGGACTCAATGCTGGATGTCCATTGTCGGGTAAGGGGAAAAGAAAAGGGAACAGTGATCGATAAGTATCTCCTCGCTGCCGTTCGTTCAATGTGCACAGCCGTGCATGAAAGAAACGGTAAAGGAAAAGAATACTACTTACTTCCGTGATCGGGAAAACAAGCGGACAATACCTAATCAGCTCCCCCGGGACCGCATCTCTAAACGCGGTCGCGTCTCCTTGGTTATGTTTGCTGCCAGCTTCCGGGATTCGTCATGTGGCATCTAGACCGTAAGCGGTCGTTGGCCATCTTGGGAGGATGTGATTCTGTGTTACAATAAACAATATTGACAGAAGGGGCGTGTTTGTTTACAAAGAAAGCTTCCCAAGTTACGGTGGAGTCTGCTTTTGCTTGTAACCCTAGATGATATTATTTTTATAATTTGGGAAGTGTGAGAAGTTGGCCTGATGTGCAGTGTTCACTATTCTAGTGATCACTATATATCAGTCCAAACAACCCTTATTGATGATTGGTTGTAAGTCAACCTTATAGACCAGCTATCCTAGTAGCATGGATACGAGCAGTCTAAGGCTAAGACTCTAGAGGGCGTGTTAAGCCAGCTGTTTTACCATCACATTACCCCTTGAACACCCAGTGAAAGGACACCACACAAGTGTTATGAAAATAAACAATGTATTTATTAGAATCACAACAACCCTGTACTCTTTATGAGGACAGGGTGCTAAGCACACAACAAAACTCTTATGAAAATACTTAAGTTAGCACGTTATACACAAATGCCCGAGGGGCACGGAAAACCATATACTCTAAAAGTGGAATGCGAAATTACTAGCAGGTAAGTACAGTACTAATAGGCTTTGGAATCGCTAGGACTTGACTAGGGAATCGTTAGATTACTTCTAGGAGACCTAGGGGACTCGGGTGCAGAGTGTGCACTCTCACGCGGGATGCGGGACAAAGCCTATGGAGGCTAGTAAAGGCAAAGTTAGTGTTCACGGGCGAACCCGACCTGGTAGGGAGAAAACGACAGTGGATCCTGACCCTTGGATAGTGAGGCTATGCTGGGACACCGAAGTGCCGAAGTTACCTAGCCCAGGGGCTGCAGCTGCATAGGTCTGAAAAGACGTCGGGAATCTCGTTGCCGGACCAGGAGCCTGGAAGAAGGAAGTTGCTGGCAGGCGACCAGTGAAGGAAAGTTCGATGGATCCAAGCCTGGATCAAGGAAGAAGGAAACCTGAAAGCAGAGGGGACCAAGTTCTTGAATCACTAGCCAGTGATTAAGTGGGCACCAGGATGGCACCGGGCGAAGTCACCGCAGTCAGGTGAGTGGGCGCTGCTGGGCTCTGCAGTCTCTCGGACGAGGAGGCGTTGTCGGCGACCAGGATGGAGGTGCGAGCTGTCCCACGAAGGTTCTTGCTGTCGACGTCGCTGGGCCCAGGATTGGGCAACAAGTCTTGGCAAATGCAAGGCCCACGCGGTGGACCTAAAATGGCGTCTTAGCCGGACCAGGAGGGTCCAGGGTACTTCTCCGATGGAGGGAAGCAAGGGCCAGTCTGGAGCAACCAGACCAGCAGCAGTGTTGTCATCGGGCGTCGTTCGGAAGGCCACAAGCCAGCGGGCTAGTAGCCAAACAACGCGGTGAGTAGCAAAAAGCAGAAGGGCCCCACGCCGATCGTGGAGATGCTGGGGGCTGCTCTTCGGTGTTGGAGCTGCTCAGGGTGGGGGCTTCTCGGACCCCAAAGCACTCACCAGGAAATTACTCGGTGGGCTTGCTGTGCAGAAGTCGTGCAGTCTTGGCGATGGCCGGTCCCTCGAGGTCTCGTCACACCCACGAATCTCAGCGTGACTGATGATGTAGGTAGAGGTCAGAGGTGCCAGGGAAGCCGGTTCTCGTCGAGCTGGGCAGTCTTGATCCGGAGGAGAGACTTGCAGCAGACCGCAGTGTTCTTAAGATGGTGCCTGCGGATGCAGGGTGACTACTCCTTAGTCACAAGGGAGAAATCTTAGGAAGAAGTCTTGAGTTCCTTTCGTGGAAAGTAGTTTCAGGATTCAAAGATGATCTGATTTTGAAGGGGGCCAGTCCCTACCTTTATCTTGGAAAAGGGGGCTGGCACGCGACTAAGTCCTGCCCTAGGGGTGGGACCAGGAGGGGGGTGGTTACACCCACTTCCTTGGCGGGCTTTTCCCCAGCACAGGGTCTGGAGTGTCCCTGGAACTGGTTTAAGCCGGCCTATGCACAGTGAGCACCGGGGTGCCACGTGCAGTCACCTTCCTCTGAAGCCCTGCCTACCTACAATACACAAAACCCTGTCTGGGACGGTGCTGGCACCGCCCCTGGCAGGAAACCCTTTGTCCTTATCTCCTGCTCTGGGAGGACTCCCAGCAGCAGGAGGGCAGACTTGTGTCTCGGTGGCAGCATCCATTTTGTGGATGCTAAGGCTCTGTCTGACTTTTAACCGGGTTATAGGTTACATGCATGTCGTGTCCCTCTAGAAGGGTGGAATGCTAACCCCGTCGCCAGAATTGGCGAGGGGTTAGTATTCCAATTCGTATGACACCTTACTCGACATGTTTTGATAAAGCGATACCAGAGTTGGCACATAACCGCGAGGATTATAATGCACTTAAGAGTATATGGTATGCGATATCATGGAAACGGCTAAGGGATGGATCCCGAAAGCCGCAGACAGGCTCAGCTCATGCCAGAGCACTATCTCACACGATTCCAAGCACTCTGCCTTCAGGATTGTCAAGGCCTGCCAGAGGAGTGACTGATAGGAGATCTGTGTGTCCATTTTAGGGTTAGATATAGGTATACTATATCTAAAGCAAAGGGTGATTACACCACCTTGCCCCAGCTGTCGTGCAGCCAGTTGTGTCAGATTTGGATGGCCAGCCAGGGGTGGCATAATACATGCTGCAGCCCCTGGTAGGCCCTGGGTACACCTATGCCCTGGGTACCTAAGGTACACTGTACAGGGACTGATATGGTGACTCAGTATCCAATTTAGATATGTACCTAAGGTACATGGAATCCATTTTACAGAGAGAGCAGTAGGCCTGGGGTCCTGAATAGCAGGGCCCCAGGTCAACTAAGTCAGAAAACCAGCAAAACACCAGGCAAAAAGTTGGGGGCAACCATAGTCAGGGATCTACCTTCCTACAGGAAGATATAAAAATATATAAAAAAATATATATAGAAAATAGCGATCGTATTAGTTGGAAGAGAGCTATATCGGGCTAACACGGAGCAGACCCACAAATAGTTCTCGGCCATCTTGGGAGGATGTGATTCTGTGTAACAATAAACCATATTGACAGAAGGGGCGTGTTTGTTTACAAAGATAGCTTTCCAAGTCACGGTGGAGTCTGCTTTTGGTTGTAACCGTAGATGATGTTTTTTTTATAATTTGGGAAGATATAAAAATATATTAAAAAATATATAGAAAATAGCGATCATATTAGTTGGAAGAGAGCTATATCAGGCTAACACGGAGCAGACCCACAAATAGTTCTCATGCTACTCGTTTTGCTTAATTAAAATAGTTCTTTAAAAAAAGGTTGTTTTTATCTATCTAGATATGATAGGCAGGTTGTAGGGTTTCAGCCCCAATAGGCGTGACGTGTTGCCTTCAAAATGGTATCTCAAGAAGGGTTTGGTGGGAGGGGGGATGGGGGGAGGTTTGTTTGTCCGAATTATGGTAATGACTCTATCTACTCCCGATCTGTCTATACTCAGATGATATGAGTCAGCTCCTCCCCTAAAAGTAAAGAGGAAAATATCTACTGCATACAGGATAAATATGATAGGGCATGTCAATGACCCCGAATAGAGAACCATAGAAAAGGGTTTTACTGTAGATAATACCTAGATGGAAAAGAGGGGGTTACAAGAAGTTTCAGTTTGTGAAAGCATTCCATGGAATGACATCATTGAGTCCGCATGTGTCCGTGCGTAATTTGAACACCCATTGTTGTTCTTGCTCATGGAGTATTCTTTCTTGGTTTTCTTTCGTCTTCACAATCTCCAGGACTACCCATGTCATGTTGTTAGGTGTATGATTCATCTCTATGAAGTGATTGGTCATGCGTGTAGTTGACCGTTTACACCGGATGTTGCTCCTGTGTTCAACAATGCGGGTGCTGACCTTACGGGTAGTCATCCCAATGTAATGTAGGTTGCACACACATGTTATCATGTACACTACTCCACTCGTATTGCAGTTCGACATCTGATTTAGATGCCAAGTGGTGTTGTCATTGAAGGTGATCGTCTTTGTAGTCGTTGTTAAATGGCATACGCTACAATTGTTGCACGGATAGTGCCCCATTGGTAGCGGTTGAAGTCTGTTGATGGTATTTTCAGGTTTTGGACGGGTGTGGACC
Organism: Lissotriton helveticus; assembly: GCF_964261635.1. Classification (NCBI taxonomy): domain Eukaryota; kingdom Metazoa; phylum Chordata; class Amphibia; order Caudata; family Salamandridae; genus Lissotriton; species Lissotriton helveticus. The sequence continues at coordinate 1,573,176,602 of NC_136067.1, forward strand.
AGATGGTCTTTTAGATTCATCCCTCGGCGGTGGCTGAACATTGGTAAGGGTATTTTGAGATCTCCGCTGTTGATAATAGGCCAATGTTTTTTTACAATTTTTGTCACTTGATCTGAGACTTTGTTAAAAGTTGTAATGCAAATAGGCCTTGTGTTTTCATTGATATTTCTTATTTTTGGTTCCAGAAGGGCGTCCCTATGGTTGTTTCCGGCTCTTTTTTTGGCACTCCTTATCATTTTAGTCGGGTAGTGTCTTTCCTTGAGTTTCGAGCTTAGATCTTCCGCTTGCATGAGATAGTCTTTCTTCTCGGAACAGTTCCTTCTAAGCCTTAAGAACTGGCCAAAGGGAAGATTCTGTTTTAGGTGGCGCGGATGGAAACTTTTATAAGTTAATAGACAATTTAGTGCAGTGGTCTTGAAGTGCGTCGTTGTTATCAGCTTTCCATTGTCTGCCCAGATATTGAGGTCTAGAAAGACCAGGTGGGATCTGCTCATGTTGTTGGTAAATTTCAGGAACCTATCCTGTTGGTTCAGCCATTCAAAAAATAGGGTGGCCTCATTTTCATCTCCTTCCCAGATGACAAGAACGTCGTCGATGTAACGTTTCCATAATGTGATATGATGTCTGTAGCGGTTGTCATCACTTAGGATTTTTGTTCTCTCCAGATGATGTACGTACAAACCAGCTATGCTCGGCGCGAAAGTGCTTCCCATGCTGGTTCCGTGTTGTTGACGGTACAGTGTCTCTTCAAATCTAAAGTAGTTTTCGGTAAGGGCAAGGTGGCAACATTCAAGGACCACATGTCTGGGAGTTTTAAAATCCCATTGTGAGTCGAAAAGGACTTCTTCCAAGATTTCAAGGGTGTCTTGATGTGGGATACTCGTATAAAGACTCTCTACATCCAGACTGATGAGAATGCTGGATGCAGGGTCAAAGTTTTGCTCTTTAAGTAGGCATAAGACATCCTTTGTGTCTCGCAAGTATGTGTCTGTTTTCTGTACCAGGGGGCTCAGGAACGCATCAGCGTATTTGGAAAGGGGTTCAAGTATCGAACCTATTCCGGACACTATGGGTCTGCCCGGTGGTTTTTCCAAACGTTTATGAATCTTTGGAATGGTTTAGAAATAGGGGATGACCGGTTTATTGTTTACTATGAATTCTGTTTCTTTTTTACTCATCCAGTCATTGGCCAATGACTCCTCGATGAGATATGCAATCGATATTCTTAGTCGTTCCGTGGGGTCCTCTTTAATGATGATGTAATTCCTAGTGTCTGCTAGGAGTCGTAGACATTCTTGTCTATAGTCAGATGTGTCCTGTAGAACTATTGCTCCTCCTTTGTCCGCTGGTTTGATTGTGAGGGAGCTGTTATTGGAAAGTTCATGTATAGCTTGAAATTCCAGGCTACTGGTATTTTGAAACACCTTCACTGTGCGAGGGTCGAGGTCTTTTACTTCCTTCATGATAGCTTTCTTGAAAACCAAAATTTCGATTGGTAGATTGGCTGGTGGTGGCACAAAGGTTAATTTTTTCTTTAAGCCAGTGTCAGATTTTGTTTGTTCACTTTCACTCTTGTCATGAAAGAAAACGTATAACTTCAATTTTCTCAGGAATTCTTTTAGTTCGCAACAGAGTCTGAATGTGTCTGTGTGGGGAGTGGGTACAAAGCCTAGTCCTTTGTTAAGTATTTGTGTTTGGATAGATGTCAGTTCAATGCTGGATAGATTTACTGCCAGATCTAAAGGCCGCTCGTTGTCGCCTCCGGTGGCCCCTTGCTGCGTGTGTGTCGTGCTTCTGTTACCAAAGGTTGGGCCCATTGTAGCTGCTGTCCTGTTTTGTTTTTTGCCCGTTGATTGGGTTTGCCTCCTCCTAAAAAAGGACGATTCGGGTGGCCTTGATTTTCACCCCAGTTCTGAAAAGCCTGTTGAGGGTACATTGGTGGGCCATAAAAGAAGGGTGCTTGAGGGGGAGGGCCAAAAGGAGGACCATATGGTTGTGGGCCTTGATACGGTGGCCAGATGGGAAAATGATTCCCACGGTAGCCCCTCAAGTTGCCTCTCCCTCTTCTAGGTCTTCTGTTCATTTGTTGATTCTGAGCAAAGGAGGGGCCCGAACTATCAGAACCGGAATCAAAACCATCAGTGTCCGTATTATATCCCGGGTTTCTGTTGCTTAACCTGTAGTCATCTCTTATGTAGGGATAGACTTTGTCATGCGAAAATCCTTTTTGGTCCTTCGAAAGTTTCGTGTACTTGGTATCTTTCAGACTCATCTCAAAATCGGTCATACTTTTATTCAATTCGTCTAATCTCTTCTTTAGTTCACTAGGGGTCTGGAATGATTTTAGACGAACCTCTAGATTGTGTATCTCCTCTAGTAATGTCTCTGACAGACGGGCTGCTGTTTTGACAATGAGCACTAACCAGTCCCTGGTACAATGCCATGAAATGAGCGACCAGTCTTTTTTAATTTGCTTATCCTGCTGGAAGATGAAAGGCTCATTTCTAACAATCAGTCCTCTCAGGCCGCGCTTATTTTGAGGTACTCAGCCATCATGACTCCGTGAATCAACGTTTTGATTTGTGATCTTTTGAGTTCCGTTGGTTCGTCTCATATTTGGGTAGCATCGCTGTTTTCTCCATTTGGGGCACCCGTGTGTGGTAAAATTGAGGCAATAATCCTGTCTACTTCATCTTCAGAAAATGACAGACCAGCAATCTCTGCCATTTTTGGTATGGAATATGGAGAAACCTTGTGTTATTATGTGTAACAAAGTGTTAAAGGGTTCTAGCTATTCAAGGGAGGGTAAACTACCCTAACAAATTACATAAACTCCCGCAGCTAAAAAGCTGCTATGGACAAGTATCAGACTGGGGGAGAAGGAGGAATGAGAGACTAGGTCGCCCTCCAAATATACTGTGTACAACCAAGAATCCAAAGTACTGGGTTCAAAGACCTAGCTCATGTCGCGGTAATTGGCCCAATTGGTCAATAATACCTGCCGAGAAAGAAAAATTTCTTTCTAGTGTACCCTCACTCACCAGGGTTGCCCCACGGTGACATGCTTCATCATTGGGGTTCTCCCAGTTCTCTACGAAAAGGGGCGTGCTGCGACTCACGAACTACGCAGGAGCACTTCAAAGTGAGAGACTATGTGTAGTGCACAGTGGTGGAGTGGGTGTGGGTGTGTTAAAAATACCATGCTTAGTGGGCCTCAATAATTTTATTTTGCTCCTAGACAGGTATATTAAAAATGGGGTGAGTATCACTGACAACCAACCTTTAATGGGGCCTGGTTCAGTGAATAGGTCAACATGTTTCATGCTTCCCCTAGCATTTCGTCAGGACCATACAGGGACCAGCCCTGTATATGCCACTCCAAAAGTCCCTAATGAGACAGTGATAGATTAAGATTTAAGAGATAAACTTAAATGTATGAAGCATGCGTCCCTAATAGGATACATACGGTTTCTTTTGATTTCAAGCAGCTGCGAAAAGAAAACACACCATTAGTAGCATTTTCAAACCTCCCTTACAAGGAGGGTCACATAGTGTCCTCTCATGATGCACGCATCATAGGCTATGGTGAGTGCACCATACTAGCGCGTGCACGCTTTCATACTAAACAGTAAATTAATAAAAAAGTGGTTGTGAATTCACACATAGAAACAAGACAGGACTTGATATGACTAGGACGATAGACACAGAGAACACATAATATATGCATGGACAGGATAGGTTCAGATGAAGTATTCATGATATTTACTTTTAGCTGTGCTCAGTGGCACTTCATGGTCTCTTGTCGGGGGTTTCGTTTTCACCTTATGGACTCAATGCTGGATGTCCATTGTCGGGTAAGGGGAAAAGAAAAGGGAACAGTGATCGATAAGTATCTCCTCGCGGCCGTTCGTTCAATGTGCACAGCCGTGCATGAAAGAAACGGTAAAGGAAAAGAATACTACTTACTTCCGTGATCGGGAAAACTAGCGGACAATACCTAATCAGCTCCCCCGGGACCGCATCTCTAAAAGACCATCTGGTCCACACCCGTCCAAAACCTGTAAATACCATCAACATACTTCAACCGCTACCAATGGGGCACTATCCGTGCAACAATTGTAGCGTATGCCATTTAACAACGACTACAAAGACGATCACCTTCAATGACAACACCACTTGGCATCTAAAACAGATGTCGAACTGCAATACGAGTGGAGTAGTGTACATGATAACATGTGTGTGCAACCTACATTACATTGGGATGACTACCCGTAAGGTCAGCACCCGCATTGTTGAACACAGGAGCAACATCCGGTGTAAACGGTCAACTACACGCATGACCAATCACTTCATAAAGATGAATCATACACCTAACGACATGACATGGGTAGTCCTGGAGATTGTGAAGACAAAAGAAAACCAAAAAAGAAAACTCCATGAGCAAGAACAACAGTAGGTGTTCAATTCGGGGTCATTGACATGCCCTATCAAATTTATCCTGTATGCAGTAGATATTTTCCTCTTTACTATTAGGGGAGGAGCTGACTCATATCATCTGAGTATAGACAGATCGGGAGTAGATAGAGTCATTACCATAATTCGGACAAACAAACCTTCCCCCCCTCCCCCCTCCCCCAAACCCTTCTTGAGATACCATTTTGAAGGCAACACGTCACGCCTATTGGGGCTGAAACCCTACATCTGCCTATCACATCTAGATAGATAAAAACAACCTTTTTTTAAACAACTATTTTAATTAAGCAAAACGAGTAGCATGAGAACTATTTGTGGGTCTGCTCCGTGTTAGCCCGATATAGCTCTCTTCCAATTAATACTTTCCTTTACCGTTTCTTTCATGCACGGCTGTGCACATTGAACGAACGGCCGCGAGGAAATACTTATCGATCACTGTTCCCTTTTCTTTTCCCCTTACCCGACAATGGACATCCTGCATTGAGTCCATAAGGTGAAAATGAAACCCCCGACAAGAGACCATGAAGTGCCACTGAGCACAGCTAAAAGTAAATATCATGAATACTTCATCTGAACTTATCCTGTCCATGCATATATTATGTGTTCTCTGTGTCTATCGTCCTAGTCATATCAAGTCCTGTCTTGTTTCTATGTGTGAATTCACAACCACTTTTTTATTAATTTACTGTTTAGTATGAAAGCGTGCACGCGCCAGTATGGTGCACTCACCATAGCCCATGATGCGTGCGTCATGAGAGGACACTATGTGACCCTCCTTGTAAGGGAGGTTTGAAAATGCTACTAATGGTGTGTTTTCTTTTCGCAGCTGCTTGAAATCAAAAGAAACCGTATGTATCCTATTAGGGACGCATGTTTCATACATTTAAGTTTATCTCTTAAATCTTAATCTATCACTGTCTCATTAGGGACTTTTGGAGTGGCATATACAGGGCTGGTCCCTGTATGGTCCTGACGAAATGCTAGGGGAAGTATGAAACATGTTGACCTATTCACTGAACCAGTCCCCATTAAAGGTTGGTTGTCAGTGATACTCACCCCATTTTTAATATACCTATCTAGGAGCAAAATAAAATTATTGAGGCCCACTAAGCATGGTATTTTTAACACACCCACACCCACTCCACCACTGTGCACTACACATAGTCTCTCACTTTGAAATGCTCCTGCGTAGTTCGTGAGTCGCAGCACGCCCCTTTTCGTAGAGAACTGGGAGGACCCCAATGATGAAGCATGTCACCGTGGGGCAACCCTGGTGAGTGAGGGGACACTAGAAAGAATTTTTTCTTTCTCGGCAGGTATTATTGACCAATTGGGACAATTACCGTGACATGAGCTAGGTCTTTGAACCCAGTACTTTGGATTCTTGGTTGTACACGGTATATTTGGAGGGCGACCTAGTCTCTCATTCCTCCTTCTCCCCCAGTTTGATACTTGTCCATAGCAGCTTTTTAGCTGCGGGAGTTTATGTAATTTGTTAGGGTAGTTTACCCTCACTTGAATGACTAGAACCCTTTAACACTTTGTTACACATAATAACACAAGGTTTCTCCATATTCCATAACAAAAATGGCAGAGATTACTGGTCTGTCATTTTCTGAAGATGAAGTAAACAGGATTATTGCCTCAATTTTACCACACACTGGTGCCCCCAATAGAGAAAACAGCGATGCTACCAAAATATGGGACGAACTAACGGAACTCAAAAGATCACAAATCAAAACGTTGATTCACGGAGTCATGATGGCTGAGTACCTCAAAATAAGCGCGACCCGAGAGGACTGATTGTTAGAAATTAGCCTTTCATCTTCCAGCAGGATAAGCAATTTAAAAAAGACTGGTCACTCATTTCATGGCATTGTACCAGGGACTGGTTAGTGCTCATTGTCAAAACAGCAGCCCGTCTGTCAGAGACATTACTAGAGGAGATACACAATGTAGAGGTTCGTCTAAAATCATTCCAGACCCCTAGTGAACTAAAGAAGAGATTAGACAAATTGAATAAAAGTATGACCGATTTTGAGATGAGTCTGAAAGATACCAAGTACACGAAACTTTCGAAGGACCAAAAAGGATTTTCGCATGACAAAGTCTATCCCTACATAAGAGATGACTACAGGTTAAGCAACAGAAACCCGGGATATAATATGGACACTGATGGTTCTGATTCCGGTTCTGATAGTTCGGGCCCCTCCTTTCCTCAGAACCAACAAATGAACAGAGACCTAGAAGAGGGATAGGCAACTCGAGGGTCTACCGTGGGAATCATTTTCCCATCTGGCCACCGTATCAAGGCCCACAACCATATGGTCCTCCTTTTGGCCCTCCCCCTCAAGCACCCTTCTATTATGGCCCACCAATGTACCCTCAACAGGCTTTTCAGAACTGGGGTGAAAATCAAGGCCACCCGAATCGTCCTTTTTTAGGAGGAGGCAAACCCAATCAATGGGCAAAAAACAAAACAGGACAGCAGCTACAATGGGCCCAACCTTTGGTAACAGAAGCACGACAGACACGCAGCAAGGGGCCACCGGAGGCAACAACGAGCGGCCTTTAGATCTGGTAGTAAATCTATCCAGCATTGAACTGATGTCTATCCAAACACAAATACTTAACAAAGGACTAGGCTTTGTACCCACTCCCCACACAGACAAATTCAGACTCTGTTGCGAACTAAAAGAATTCCTGAGAAAATTGAAGTTACAAGTTTTCTTTCATGACAAGAGTGAAAGTGAACAAACAGAATCTGACACTGGCTTAAAGAAAAAATCAACCTTTGTGCCACCACCAGCCGATCTACCAATCGAAATTTTGGCTTTCGAGAAAGCTATCATGAAGGAAGTAAAATACCTCGACCCTCGCACAGTGAAGGTGTTTCAAAATACCAGTAGCCTGGAATTTAAAGCCATACAGGAACTTTCCAATAACAGCTCCATCACAATCAAACCAGCGGACAAAGGAGGAGCAATAGTTCTACAGGACACATCTGACTATAGGCAAGAATGTCTACGACTCCTAGCAGACACTGGGAATTACATCATCATTAAAGAGGACCCCACAGAACGACTAAGAATATTGATTGCATATCTCATCGAGGAGTCATTGGCCAATGACTGGATGAGTAAAAAAGAAACAGAATTCATAGTAAACAATAAACCGGTCATCCCCTATTTCTACACCATTCCAAAGACTCATAAACGTTTGGAAAAATCACCGGGCAGACCCATAGTGTCCGGAATAGGTTCGATACTTGAACCCCTTTCCAAATACGCTGATGCATTCCTGAGACCCCTGGTACAGAAAACAGACACATACTTGCGAGACACAAAGGATGTCTTATGCCTACTTAAAGAGCAAAACTTTGACCCTGCATCCAGCATTCTCATCAGTCTGGATGTAGAGAGTCTTTATACGAGTCTCCCACATCAAGACACCCTTGAAATCTTGGAAGAAGTCCTTTTCGACTCACAATGGAATTTTAAAACTCCCAGACATGTGGTCCTTGAATGTTGCCGCCTTGCCCTTACCAAAAACTACTTTAGATTTGAAGAGACACTGTACCGTCAACAACACGGAACCAGCATGGGAAGCACTTTCGCGCCGAGCATAGCTGGTTTGTACATACATCATCTGGAAAGAACGAAAATCCTAAGTGATGACAACCCCTACAGACATCATATCACATTATGGAAACGTTACATCGACGACGTTCTTGTCATCTGGGAAGGAGATGAAAATGAGGCCACCCTATTTTTTGAATGGCTGAACCAACAGGATAGGTTCCTGAAATTTACCAACAACATGAGCAGATCCCACCTGGTCTTTCTAGACCTCAATATCTGGGCAGACAATGGAAAGCTGATAACAACGACGCACTTCAAGCCCACTGCACGGGATTGTCTATTAACTTATGAAAGTTTCGATCCGCTCCACCTAAAACAGAATATTCCCTTTGACAGTTCTTAAGGATTAGAAGGAACTGTTCCGAGAAGAAAGACTATCTCATGCAAGCGGAAGATCTAAGCTCGAAACTCAAGGAAAGACACTACCCGACTAAACTGATAACGAGTGCCAAAAAAAGAGCCGGAAACAACCATAGGAACGCCCTTCTGGAAACAAAAATAAGAAATATCAATGAAAACACAAGGCCTATTTGCATTACAACTTTTAACAAAGTCTCAGATCAAGTGACAAAAATTGTAAAAAAACATTGGCCTATTATCAACAGCGGAGATCTCAACATACCCTTACCAATGTTCAGCCACCGCCGAGGGATGAATCTAAAAGACCATCTGGTCCACACCCGTCCAAAACCTGTAAATACCATCAACAGACTTCAACCGCTACCAATGGGGCACTGTCCGTGCAACAATTGTAGCGTATGCCATTTAACAACGACTACAAAGACGATCACCTTCAATGACAACACCACTTGGCATCTAAAACAGATGTCGAACTGTAATACGAGTGGAGTAGTGTACATGATAACATGTGTGTGCAACCTACATTACATTGGGATGACTACCCGTAAGGTCAGCACCCGCATTGTTGAACACAGGAGCAACATCCGGTGTAAACGGTCAACTACACGCATGACCAATCACTTCATAGAGATGATTCATACACCTAACGACATGACATGGGTAGTCCTGGAGATTGTGAAGACGAAAGAAAACCAAGAAAGAATATCCATGAGCAAGAACAACGATGACGTCATTCCATGGAATGCTTTCACAAACTGAAACTTCTTGTAACCCCCTCTTTTCCATCTAGGTATTATCTACAGTAAAACCCTTTTCTATGATTCTCTATTCGGGGTCATTGACATGCCCTATCATATTTATCCTGTATGCAGTAGATATTTTCCTCTTTACTATTAGGGGAGGAGCTGACGAATATCATCTAAGTATAGACAGATCGGGAGTAGATAGAGTCATTACCATAATTCGGACAAACAAACCTTCCCCCCCCTCCCCCAAATAAGCATGGGCGTAAAATCCGCTCCGCTCGCGGATTTTTCGGATTTTCGGCAAATTCGCAATCCGCGAACGCTCGCGAATTTGTAGAAAATCCGTGAATCCGCTCGCGGCGGATTTTTTGCTTGGTTGCGGCGCGCGGCGTGGTGCACGGCGTTCACTTTCCGTCATTTAGCGTTTGCCGAGTTGTTTTTCTTTGCGAGTGACGCGCCATTTTAGATCTTGCTGCGTGTTCCCGCGGGAGTTTGGCTCCCGCGAATACGTAATGGCGGCTTGCCACCTTGCACAGCACATCTCGCGAGAGTTCGCAATTGCGAACACGTAGTTGCGGCGGAAAGGAACAATCTCGCACTTGCGAAGTAGAGATTTTGCAATTTCGCACAAGAAAATCACCAGCAAACAGGATAAACCTTCAGAAAATTATGATTTTTATCAGAATCACTCCTCAGGTTGACATTTGCATGGCCTTTCTTTTTGCAAGGAGTCCATTTTGGGGGGGGGGAGGAAGGAAGTGCCCCACAGTCTCCAACTTCCTGTTCCTGTCCAGCAGGCTCCTCCCAGTGCTTTGTCCATCTCCTGGTCACTTTCATTTGGATCTGGAGCTGGAAGGATTACTTTTTGTGGGTGCTGCTGGATATTTGGATTTGAGGCCTTTTTGACTGTCTTTGGATCACTTTTGGATTAGAAATCAACTTTCACAAGTAAGTTTGTTTGGGGCATTACAGTTGCTGCAAGTACAATTTTGGAACTTTTTCAGAAAATTAAATAAATTATATTGTGAGTAGCCACAGTATCCAGTAGGACCAGGGTTGGTTATGGGTGCATGATACAACTGTTTTGTTGAATTTAAACACCATTGAGGCCATGGATGGGCTGGGATTGTGCTGATTTTTGTCGTTTTTTTGGGCCTGCTGGTGGGGCCCTTTGCCCAGGGGTGGTGAGTGTTGCATGGGCCTAGTCTTTCTGTGGGGTGTCTTCTTGAATTTAAACATCATTGAGGCCATGGATGGGCTGGGATTGTGCTGATTTTATTGTTTTTTGTCGTTTTTTGGGGGCTGCTGGTGTGGCCTTTTGCCCAGGGGTGGTGGTGCATGGACTGAGTGTGCCTGTGGTGTGGTCTCACTCTCTTTGATGTAAACATCATGGATGGCATTGGATTGTGGTGATTTCTGGCTGTTTTTCTGTTTTTTGGGGGTGTACTGTTGATGTGGACTGGCCATGTGGGTGGTGGTGGTGGCCATCTTGAGTGCTGGCTGGTACAGGCAACATGTGCTTGGGGTGTAAGGGGGCCATTTTGAGGAGAGGCAGTGTCTGAGGCCTGCACTTATTTTGCCTACTTTTCATCCATTATGCCCAGGGGTAGTGAGTGTTGCATGGGCCTAGTGTTTCTGAGGGGTGTCTTCTTGAATTTAAACACCATTGAGGCCATGGATGGGCTGTGATTGTGCAGATTTTATTGTTTTTTGTCGTTTTTTTGGGCCTGCTGGTGTGGCCCTTTGCCCAGGGGTGGTGAGTGTTGCATGGGCCTAGTCTTTCTGTGGGGTGTCTTCTTGAATTTAAACATCATTGAGGCCATGGATGGGCTGGGATTGTGCTTATTTTATTGTTTTTTGTCGTTTTTGGGGGGCTGCTGGTGTGGCCTTTTGCTTGCCCAGGGGTGGTGGTGGTGCATGGACTGAGTGTGCCTGTGGTGTGGTCTCACTCTCTTTGATGTAAACATCATGGATGGCATTGGATTGTGGTGATTTCTGGCTGTTTTTCTGTTTTTTGGGGGTGTACTGTTGATGTGGACTGGCCATGTGGGTGGTGGTGGTGGCCATCTTGAGTGCTGGCTGGTACAGGCAACATGTGCTTGGGGTGTAAGGGGGCCATTTTGAGGAGAGGCAGTGTCTGAGGCCTGCACTTATTTTGCCTACTTTTCATCCATTATGCCCAGGGGTAGTGAGTGTTGCATGGGCCTAGTGTTTCTGAGGGGTGTCTTCTTGAATTTAAACACCTTTGAGGCCATGTATGGGCTGTGATTGTGCAGATTTTATTGTTTTTTGTCGTTTTTTTGGGCCTGCTGGTGTGGCCCTTTGCCCAGGGGTGGTGAGTGTTGCATGGGCCTAGTCTTTCTGTGGGGTGTCTTCTTGAATTTAAACATCATTGAGGCCATGGATGGGCTGGGATTGTGCTTATTTTATTGTTTTTTGTCGTTTTTGGGGGGCTGCTGGTGTGGCCTTTTGCTTGCCCAGGGGTGGTGGTGGTGCATGGACTGAGTGTGCCTGTGGTGTGGTCTCACTCTCTTTGATGTAAACATCATGGATGGCATTGGATTGTGGTGATTTCTGGCTGTTTTTCTGTTTTTTGGGGGTGTACTGTTGATGTGGACTGGCCATGTGGGTGGTGTGGTGGCCATCTTGAGTGCTGGCTGGTACAGGCAACATGTGCTTGGGGTGTAAGGGGGCCATTTTGAGGAGAGGCAGTGTCTGAGGCCTGCACTTATTTTGCCTACTTTTCATCCATTATGCCCAGGGGTAGTGAGTGTTGCATGGGCCTAGTGTTTCTGAGGGGTGTCTTCTTGAATTTAAACACCATTGAGGCCATGGATGGGCTGGGATTGTGCAGATTTTATTGTTTTTTGTCGTTTTTTTGGGCCTGCTGGTGTGGCCCTTTGCCCAGGGGTGGTGAGTGTTGCATGGGCCTAGTCTTTCTGTGGGGTGTCTTCTTGAATTTAAACATCATTGAGGCCATGGATGGGCTGGGATTGTGCTTATTTTATTGTTTTTTGTCGTTTTTGGGGGGCTGCTGGTGTGGCCTTTTGCTTGCCCAGGGGTGGTGGTGGTGCATGGACTGAGTGTGCCTGTGGCGTGGTCTCACTCTCTTTGATGTAAACATCATGGATGGCATTGGATTGTGGTGATTTCTGGCTGTTTTTCTGTTTTTTGGGGGTGTACTGTTGATGTGGACTGGCCATGTGGGTGGTGTGGTGGCCATCTTGAGTGCTGGCTGGTACAGGCAACATGTGCTTGGGGTGTAAGGGGGCCATTTTGAGGAGAGGCAGTGTCTGAGGCCTGCACTTATTTTGCCTACTTTTCATCCATTATGCCCAGGGGTAGTGAGTGTTGCATGGGCCTAGTGTTTCTGAGGGGTGTCTTCTTGAATTTAAACACCATTGAGGCCATGGATGGGCTGGGATTGTGCAGATTTTATTGTTTTTTGTCGTTTTTTTGGGCCTGCTGGTGTGGCCCTTTGCCCAGGGGTGGTGAGTGTTGCATGGGCCTAGTCTTTCTGTGGGGTGTCTTCTTGAATTTAAACATCATTGAGGCCATGGATGGGCTGGGATTGTGCTTATTTTATTGTTTTTTGTCGTTTTTGGGGGGCTGCTGGTGTGGCCTTTTGCTTGCCCAGGGGTGGTGGTGGTGCATGGACTGAGTGTGCCTGTGGCGTGGTCTCACTCTCTTTGATGTAAACATCATGGATGGCATTGGATTGTGGTGATTTCTGGCTGTTTTTCTGTTTTTTGGGGGTGTACTGTTGATGTGGACTGGCCATGTGGGTGGTGGTGGTGGCCATCTTGAGTGCTGGCTGGTACAGGCAACATGTGCTTGGGGTGTAAGGGGGCCATTTTGAGGAGAGGCAGTGTCTGAGGCCTGCACTTATTTTGCCTACTTTTCATCCATTATGCCCAGGGGTAGTGAGTGTTGCATGGGCCTAGTGTTTCTGAGGGGTGTCTTCTTGAATTTAAACACCATTGAGGCCATGGATGGGCTGGGATTGTGCAGATTTTATTGTTTTTTGTCGTTTTTTTGGGCCTGCTGGTGTGGCCCTTTGCCCAGGGGTGGTGAGTGTTGCATGGGCCTAGTCTTTCTGTGGGGTGTCTTCTTGAATTCAAACATCATTGAGGCCATGGATGGGCTGGGATTGTGCTTATTTTATTGTTTTTTGTCGTTTTTGGGGGGCTGCTGGTGTGGCCTTTTGCTTTCCCAGGGGTGGTGGTGGTGCATGGACTGAGTGTGCCTGTGGTATGGTCTCACTCTCTTTGATGTAAACATCATGGATGGCATTGGATTGTGGTGATTTCTGGCTGTTTTCTGTTTTTTGGGGGTGTACTGTTGATGTGGACTGGCCATGTGGGTGGTGGTGGTGGCCATCTTGAGTGCTGGCTGGTACAGGCAACATTTGCTTGGGGTGTAAGGGGGCCATTTTGAGGAGAGGCAGTGTCTGAGGCCTGCACTTATTTTGCCTACTTTTCATCCATTATGCCCAGGGGTAGTGAGTGTTGCATACTTGCATGTCCCTAGTCTTTCTGTGGGGTGTCTTCAATGTAAACATCATGGATGGCATGGGATTGTGCTCATTTTTCTGTGTTTTGTCGATTTTTTGGGGTGTATAACTGAACTGATGTTCCTCTGTCTTCCATTGCTTTTAGGTGCACAAGAAGACTCAAGAGAACCACCAGTGCCAGGAAGAAGTCCTGCAGCGGTGTGTGCAGCATAACGTCACGCGATGTCACGTCTGGACACAGAACCCTCTGCAACTCGTGCAACTGCTGCCTGCTGACCTGCTCTGAAGAAGATGGCCCCAAAAAAAGTAACCCGTAGCTCCTCTAGCAAGAAAGGTGCCAGTAAGGAGCAGAAGAAGCAAGTTACCAAGGACACTGGTGTGCGGCCCGCCCCTTTTTTTGGGAGTAAAAAAAAAAGTATGCCTGCAGCAGCAGCAGCGGGATCTGCTGGGGACCAAGCTGGCAGCAGCACCCCCGATCCATTGGGCTCAGTGCCACCACCACCACCACGCCAACTTAAGTCCAAGCCCTTGAGTGCTGCAGAGGCAGCCAGTATAGTTCTTCAATCACCATCGACCAGTGATGTTGGCTCATCGCAAGAAAGCAGCAGCAATGTCCCTCAATCAACACAGGTTGTTGTAGCTCATCTGACGAGTGTTGAACAACCACAGCCGCAACAACAATCACATGTGCAAGTACAAGCCCAAGTACATGTGGAAGGAGAGGCAGCGCAAGGAGATGCGCAAGCAGAGGTGCATGGAGGGTCACAACAAGTGCCCACAATAGTTGTTCCTCCCGAAGTAGGGGCACATCAGGAAATCGACAATCAAGGCGAGGTATCATTTGAGGAAGCCACTCCTCCTGATGATCCTTCATTGTCTTCCACACCCCTAGCAAGAAAGAGATCAAGGGTGGTGTCTACATCCTCTTCAAGCACACCTCCTTCTGATGATACGGATCAAACTTGGGAACCAGCACCACAGCCGTCTGAGAGTGAGGCACACCATGATCCAACAAAGGTAGTTAAGCGTAAAAGGAAGCTAGTCCAAAGTCTCAGAGTTATGGAGTGTGATGAGGCTCAACAAGAAGTGGCGGATACTGCTGCTGATGAAGACTCTGCCAACGACGACCCAGTCATCATAAAGGTCACTGCAGCCCCAGCGGGCATGCAGCAAACAGACATTTTGACCCTAGCCCGAAGAGCTGCTGAGCGTGATGATGATGATGATGTTGTCGATGAGGAGGCAGTGGAAACACCACAATCATTGGAGTTAAGTAGTACACCAACTCGTCCCGCTTCCATATTTCTTTCTGGCAAGAAGAGACCTCCGTCAACCTCGACCTTAATTAGTGGCGGTGAAAGTGCAAAACGTACAAAAGTTGGGCAATCCAGATCCTCCATTTCATCTGGCATTAGCTTCATGACCACCACCACCAGTATCGCCGCCTCCTCCAGGTCCCACAGACACTTCAAGTCCCCAGTTTGGGACTTCTTTACTGTTTGTCCAAAAAATCCAAAGTTTGCCATTTGTACCCTTTGTAAGCTTGCAGTTAGTCGTGGTAAGTCAGGTACCAACTATGGTACCGGCGGCCAGAGAGGTCATCTTGAGAGAAAGCACACTGTCAGATGGTTTGCGCACCTAGATGCGATCAAGAAAGGGCAAATTCAAGGAAACGTTGATGTTTCATCTGATGATGACGAGGAGGAAGAAGACGTGTCAAACACTTCCCTTACACCCAGTACCCCTGTCAGCAGCACACCCAATGTGAGGCACACTAAGAGTGTTGGAGCGAGTGAGACACCAACGCACAAAAGTTCACCAGCGAGCAAAATTGGGTCAACGAAGTCATTATCAGCCCGTAAATGCTTGGTCCAGGGCAACATTAGAACAATGCTTACTTCAGACGTGCCATATGAACGCAACCACCCACTGACGCGTCTGTATAACACTAAGCTGGCTAAAATGCTAGCTGTGGACCTTCTACCTTTTTCTTTTGTAGAAGCGGTAGGTTTTCTTGAATTAGTGGCAACGCTCTGCCCTAAATGGAAGGTTCCGAGCCGGTTCTATTTTGCCAGAGTTGCGGTTCCAGCACTACATGAAGATGTGCTGCAGGCGATTGGGGCAGCTTTGCAGAAGAGTGCTGTTCACACAATACATCTGACAACAGACATGTGGACCAGTGGCCCAGGCGATGATTACATGTGCATCACTGCACACTGGGTCTCTTTTTCAGGTGTTAAAGCAAAGCTAAACGCAGGTGCTGACCCGGACCAAGTTTTCAAAGCTGCTCGGAAACATGCAACACTAGCCATGTTTGGCTTGGAGAAAAGTCACACAGCAGAAAACCTTTTGGAAGAGTTTAACAAAAAGGTCTTGACAATGCTATCCCCCCTAAAACGCAAGATTGGTTATGTTTCCACGGATAATGGCGCCAATGTAGTTAAGGCCATGTTCATGGGTGACCATGTTAGAGTGCCGTGTTTGGCGCACTGTATCAACCTGGTAGTTCAAAAATTCTTGAGTGATAAAGAGAGTCCAGCGTTCGAGGTAATGGCCACCTGCCGCAAAATGTGCAACCATTTCAGCCATTCTTTTAAGGCCCGGAAGCATCTGCGGAGACTGCTACTTCAACGTAGAATGCCAGTGAAAGCACTCATCCAGGAGGTGGCAACATGTTGGAACTCAACCTTCTACATGCTTGAGCGTCTGTATGAGCAGTATACGGTACTCGATCACTATTTCTTCACAGAGGCTACATCTCAGAAGGAGGACCTGCGGATGAGTGCGGCGCAATGGGACATAGTTAAAAGCCTGACAGACATGCTTCGTCCTTTTGAGTTCTTCACGCGTGCAGTCAGCCAGGAGGACTGTAATTTGGGAAAAGCTATCCCATTGTTGTGCATGCTGGAGCACCAACTGATGGCGGTGTCTTCTGAGTTTGAAAAACATGGAAAAAAAAAGACCATTTCATTTTGTCTGAGAAATTATTAGATCGCCTACGTGGTGATGAACGTCTTCAAAACATCAAGTCAGATCAGCATTACATTTGTGCTACTATTCTGGATCCACGCTACAAAAAGGCGCTGGCAGGCGAAGCATTCTTTCCTTTTGCTGATGCAGATGTTCAAAAGTACAAACATTGGTTAGCCTGGTCAGCCAAGAGGTTTGAAAAAGAACGGCAGGTTATTGAAGGAGAAGCCAGTACATCAGCATCAGCATCAGCAGGCCATCCGCAGTCACAAGAATCCACTCCTGCACCTGTGGCTGGGGCACAAGTGACCTCTCAGCCGTTAAAGACACCGGCAACTGGATCATCTGCACCACACACAATGACAACACTAACAGTGGCTGCGGAGGAGGATTGGCTAAGTTTGATGGGGTATGGTTCTCGAAAAAATGTCAGAGGCACAGCAAAAAGTAAGCAAAGTGGAGGAAGAGTTGATGACCTTGAGTCGATGGTGCAGGACTATCTGAATGACTCAACAGAGGTCTTCCTTAATGATGAGCCATTGCAGTATTGGCATGGCAAAAAACAATTGTGGCCACAGCTCTTCAACCTGGCTATAAACTATTTGTCTTGCCCACTCGCAAGTGTGTCTTCTGAACGTGTTTTCAGTGCTGCTGGTGGCATTGTAACTCCCAAACGGAGCCGCCTCTCGCCCAAAAATGTGGAGCGGCTGACAATGATCAAGATGAATCAGCACCTCATACCACCAGATTACAAAGTACGAGAAAGCACGCCGCATGAAGACGAGGAGGACAGCAACGTAGATGAGGGGATTTTTTCTCTGTTCGGTGGCACTGACCTCATCCAGCCTGAATTCGCAGAGTATGATGACGAAATCTTGTTCTTATTCCCTGACACCGAGCCCTGAAAATGAGACAATCAATCAACAACTTTCTTTTTCGTCCTTATTCACTTTTATTCCTGTGTGCTTTGTGTCTCTCTTTCTTTGTTTTGCACAGTTAATTTAATTCAAACTTTAATCACCTAATCCCAAAAACAAGACCATCATCAGAACTGTCTTCACTTGTTTGCTTATTGATTTGAAGGTGCCGCAGTCTACATTCCTCAGGTTCACAAGTTCTGAAGAACATGCTCCTCTATCCTCCTCCTCCAGACTGCGATTTCCCTCCAAGCAGAGTGCTGGATTACGCCCAATGAAGAAAGACTCATCACTTGTGGGGGTGTTGTACTTCTTTGCGGGTGAGTTGACGGATTTGGGCCCATTGCTGTGAAGCTCTAATAATGGACAAAAGTGTTTTGGACCAAATCTGAGGTGGAAATTTCTTGCCGTTTTTGCTGACTTGCTTGCCTTTGAGGTGCTCTTTGGCGGGGTTCCGGGTGTTTGTGGGTAATTTTTGGTGTCTGTCGAAGCACTGATGCGACATTCTAATCTTGATTGCATTTGCTTTTCAGGAAATCCGTGGTGGAAAACAGGAGTTATGATGATTGATGATGATGACCTAGCTGAACAGCGCCGCATTTGGACCGAAGGCCGAGAGATATTGTAAGTATGAGATTTAGCTTTTTCGCTGTTTGGGGGTGTTGTCGGGTGCTTTTTTGCGGGTGGGTTGGCGGGTCTTGCCTGGGGCATTCCTGGGAAGGTCTAATACCGGATAGAAGTGTTTTGGACAAAATCCATAAGGAACAGCCTTTTTTTTGCTATATCTTCTGACATCTTGCTCAATGTAGCGTTTTGGGGGGCTTCCTGCTGTTCGTGGGTGGGTTGCGGCCGGGGTCTCTGTCGAAGCACTGCTGCGACAGTCTAATCTTGATTGCATTTGCTTTTCAGGAAATCCGTGGTGGAAAACAGGAGTTATGATTATTGATGATGATGATGACCTAGCTGCACAGCGCCGCGTTTGGACCGAAGGCCGAGAGACATTGTAAGTATGAGATTTAGCTTTTTCGCTCTTTGGGGGTGTTGTCGGGTGCTTTTTTGCGGGTGGGTTGGCGGGTCTTGCCTGGGGTTTGAATACAATCCACGGTCTGTATTTGGGCCTACTGTTACTTTCAAAGTACGTTTTGTAACCATTTTTCTGCTAGGCATCGTTTTTGGAGATCTGATTGGGGTTCTTCTACATTTTTGCGACTGGCTTTAGTAAGGGTCTTGGTGGGAGCATTGCTGGGAAGGTCAAATTTTGTTCTAAAACACAGTTTACAGTACACCTACCTTGAGGGGAAAGATCCGCTATAATATTTTGGGCATACTTATTTATCCTTAAAAAGGTGACTCAGACAGAGCACGCAATTTCAAAAATATTGTACTGTCTATTAGGGAAATCAAAGTGTCACTTTTTGAACCACACAGCGTACATACCTTTTATTTATTTATCAGTGGTATTGTAATAGCACTTCCTGTTTTCCGTTCAATAATTACAGGCCGGGTCTCAGTCAACATCCGCCAGGCAGGCAGTGGACAGGGTGTCTTCTGTCAGTGGTCACCACATTGATGGACGAAGCGTCAGCTGGAATGGAGGAGTGCCGCCAATAAGAGGAATTGTTTGCTGCATGCAACTTACTTACCAAATTCAACAGGACAACTCCAACAACATACGCAATACAGATACAGTATCCATTGTTGTCTTTTATTCTATGAGTGTGACTGCATGTGCTTACCTTTACTTTGTAACCAAAGATTGTCTGTATCTTCAATTATTGTTTGTCCATGCTCTGCTTTTTTTTTCTTCTCTCAACAAAACCTACCCAAAAAGAAACCCCCATTCCCATCCATTTTACAAACCCTAACCCTCTTCCCCCGGGCTGTGTTGTTTTGCTTGATGTCTGACTAAAATGACATCAATAATTCCACACACTTGCTGGGGAGGATAAGGTCATAGCAACAGGCTGGTGAAGGAATACGAGGATATCTTCTAGACTTACTCAGCTTCAGTACTATATCTTCTAGTAGTAGTAGCCAATGTCAAATAAATTCAACGCAAGTACTAGTTATACTTGCAAGCAAATACTTTACCATTTGTTAGGCTACATTATGGCACTGTTCTAGTGTACTGTCACCTGCTACTTTCTCGATCGTACCGTAACCGTTGTAATGCTACAGTAAGGACAAACAAGGTTTCGTTTTCTTTTTTTCCATAGGCATGCAACTGCCACTGTGTCACACCACTAGTACCACCGCAATGAGGAAATGTCACCCGCCCAGGATTGACAACGTTAATCCCCATTTCACCTGGAGCCAGCCCTGGGCCTAGCCCTAATTTCTAACACAAATTACAGGTAAGATAAGCGTTTGGTGGGAGGTAGTATAATGGAGTATTATTTCGGAGTAGACAAGAGATTGACGGTTGTACTACTAAAGTCCTACGACTGTTCAGGAAAACAAAGTTACTGTTACAGCCCCGCCCCCCACCCACCAGACTGAAAAGCAGTAAAAAACAGGTATGGTCAGATAAAGTTTAAAAATATATTTATTTAGCCCTAACAAAATAATCTCCCTCACCCACCCTAACCCCAACGATTGTCTTTGAAACGTCCCAAAACGATCCCAACTCCCAAATCCCACCCCCCAAAAGTCTATAAAAAAAGGGCAAGGGACACTCCACTACTGGAGGGTGCTGGTGCTGGTGCATGATGCGGCATGGGCATCATACTCCTTGCGGAGGGTGGCAAGCTCGGAGCGGAGGCCCTTAACCAAGTTCTTATACTTCAGGACCTCCTGCTCCAGGTTGGACATGCGGACTCGTAGGTGGCGTTGGCGTTCCTTGCAGCTCCTGTGGGGGGCAGCTGGTATTTCGGTTGCTTGGCGGTGGCGGTCGTCTTTCTTAGCCCGGCTCGGTCGCGCTGGCTTAGTCACGGAGGAGGATGCAGTGGTCACAGTCGAGGATGTCGTTGTTGCCCCGCTCGACTGCGTGTCCTCCTCCTCCTCCAGGGCCACCAGCCGCCGATATTCGGCGACAGTGGCCTCCAGCCTCCGTTGCCGGGCCAATCTAGCCTGCTCCCTCCTTGTTGTTGATTTGGAAGGAGCAACTATATGAAGAAAGAAAGACATAGTCTGTAACCAATGCTCCTTATTAATAACACAAAGTGATTGAGCCGAAAGTTGGGTCACAGAGTACAAGTAGCAAATTGAAAGCACAGTACATAACTATTGAGGACAGTATCTATGTAACCTCCCACTTCTGCATCCTTGCTCTAACATGACTTTAGGTGCTTTGCTTAATATTGAGTGAACAGTGATACACCCACACATGAATGACGTACTACAAGTAAACTAAAGTTATTAAGAGAGGTACGGAGTGTCCACCGTAATAACCAGATATATGCTGTGATTGCAAACGCAGTACAAAGTACTGCTACTATTCATGGTAGTATTGGACACATTTACAATTTCTTTTCCTTGCCTTCCCTGCACTGGAACGGACGTGCAGGTGCAGTGGTACATGCTCTTCAAGGTAACACTTACTTCACCTGGCGACCATCTACTCTCTCTAGATACACATGTGCTATCTAAGAGTCAGAGAATACCATGCTCCAGGCATCCATTCAGTCAAAGTATACGCACACATACAGTTTCTGTTTCACCCACCCAGGCTGCTGTCCTTCCACCCATCCTTGCTTCATCATTAACCCAGCCATGCACCATACCATATTCTTTCCTTCCCAGCCACCTCGGGGGCCAAGCAAACACATATCGTTCTTCTTTGCCAGCCATCATACAAGTTCGCGTCCCACTTACTTACACCCTTCTTTCCCTTTTCGTTCATCCCATCCATCACGTTCGTCTAAGAACTTATTGGGATTCTTCTCACCAAAAACTTCACAGCTAAGTCGAAGTACATTTCGAGGAGGCTACTACCTGGTTGATTTGTAATTGTAATACACCCGTGCAGAAAGCACACTATGCAGTCTTCAATCTCAATAAGTAAGGAATATATAGCTTACCTGTTTCCGCCACCACCGTTTGATCCCCCACAGGACCGTCCGCCGGCTCTTGCACCACCTCCTCCCCAGAGGCCTCCGAGTCCTCGCCCAACACAGCCACCTCCGCGCTGGCCCCGTCACCAGATGTTACACCTACAAAGTACATTTAAGAATGTTAGAATACACCACTCACTACTATATAATATTTGGTCTAGGAGAAATGTTAAAAAAACAGAATACAATGTAATAATTTGTGACTGTCTACTCCATAGTAAAAATGTCCCATTTTCCAGGGAAGGCTGTTGTCTTGCTGCACTTTTATGCACAACTGATGAATGCTTGCTTTTGATTTTTAACACGCACCACTTTTTCTCCTAACAGACAGAAGCTTGACTCCTAAGAACACGACCAGGATCAAGTTCAAACCAGGTGAGAGCTCGGCTCGACCACAAGAAATGTGTACAATTAATCGTCAGCACTAACCACTTTTCCGTTTTCAGTTAAATAGTTTTATGACAAAGTAGATTTTAATAAATGTGTTTACTTTTAATAAAGCTTTTAAACTTAAATAGACTCTGTGGTTTTTGTTCCTCCAGACTAGAGTGGATGAGCTAAAGGTTTTGGAATTTTTGCAAGCATGAGTGCCTCTGACACTTCTTGACTGTGCTGTGACTCCGTACTACTCTCTTGTCCTGCGTACGATAATCTAGAGATCATTGGGGATCTATAATCGGTGACTTCGGGAGCTGAATGACTCTGCCACACTATCTAGTCAGTAAGGAGACAGTGCATAGAGCTATTGCTGAATAGAATGGGAGTCCAATGGAATTGCCAAATGTCCAATCTTAGTTAGCTACACAGACAGACTAATAAGAATAGTCTAGTAATACCACAGGGAGTCATATTCGAGGCAGGATAAGAATTTATATCCAGTCTACAAGAAGATCAAAGACGATTTAGAAAAAATCGAATGAGGAACGCTAGGAAAAAATAGGTACTCTTTATTAAAATGTAAACTTACTGGGGCCAGCAAAGGAGCCCTCGCCTGCCCGATCCTGGCCTGCATCCTCAGCACCCTCCTCCTGTGTCCTCCTCTTGCCCTTGGGGGGAGCTGATGTACAACATGAAAGAAAGAAAGACCAGAAAACATGGATGAGATTTTTCAACCAAATCAAACATTTCAAAAGAACAATAACTAAATATTTTGGAGAAATAGCAAATAGATAGACAACTATTCCACGGGATCTATCTCATGTGGTATACTACGTTATTCGTATTGCCTGATTTGCGGAACGTTGACTTAGAAAGTTCCTATGTAACTCAATAAACAGACTACTAAAGAGGTTTGCCTAGGCCTGGCACTGCAGGCAGCAGTCCGCAGCACGCGAAGTGACAGACAAAGTCCATCCTGCTTGCAGATCAGTGAATACTCAAACTATCAATCCACCCACCACCGCCACTATTTCTTCTTATAGCCATGTGTCTAAAGGAAGGACTGGACTTCAGTCTGTTGGGGCTGATTTAGAAGTCCCTTGCGGCTCATTTTCCTCCATTGTTGCGTGCATTTGTGACGCAGCGGCAGAACAAAAGACTCGCCATGGTGTTGGTGCGGCGTATATATAAAAAAAAAACACATATGGGCATATGGGCGATGCATCACGTTGTAAAGCCCTGCGCCATCAGGGGGCGTTCCGGCGCAAGGGAGGGCGTACCTGCGCAGGAACGAATCCTAAAAGTGGCTGAGGGAAATCGACAAGATGTCAATCAGTCACTTTTAGGACAATGATGCATGACTCAAACCCTGCGCGCTTGAAGCCGACGTACGGCTTGATGCAGCATTGGGGAGATAGGGTACCCCAGAGCATTGCTGGAGCTGCGCCATCGTTGGCACGCAACTCCAGCAATGCGCTGCCTTTACGGCACAGATGCGTAAGGCTTCTGTGACGTTTTGGGCCAATGGGTGGTGGTGGCATGGCACACAATTACTGCCGCATCCCTGCTACTTTGCAGGGATGCGCCGGTAATTGAAAATATGACCCTTAGTGTCTAGCATTACGCAGTTCTTATCTTTACACTACACTCATACATAATTTCTCAGGCCAATGAAATGCTTCTGAACACAACATACAAAACAAAGAAGCATAGTAGCAAGCAAGGCTACTAAGAAGGAGAGCAGTGCACCTGAAATGCATAGAAGATTTTGAAATATAATTTACCTCAATGTAATCGGCAGCATTATTGCTCTTGGTAAAGAACAAAGATTTGCAAATAACAGAGCAGGATAAAACAGAGTAGTAAATGTACTACTACTACTACTCACCAAGCCCGGGGACCTCTACGCCGAGCGCGTCCAGCAAGTCCCGCTCCCGGTCCATGACATCGGTCCAGCGGTGGGTGGCCTGGTTATATGTGCGCCGGACCCCAGAGATCTTGTACATGGCCCGGCACACCTTCTCCCACCGCTTGCGACGCTCCCGGATGCCATAGCCAGTCGCGATCTTGCCGCCTCCCAGGATCGTCTTGGGGAGGCAGCGCTGGACGTGGAAGATCAGTGGCGCCACTTCCTCCGCGCTGAAGATCTCCCTCGGGACCACTTGCTCCCCCCTTAAACGCCCGCACGGGAGCCGGGAACGGGGTGCGGGACCCTTCCCCTTCTCAGGGTGCTTCCCGGCTCCCTTTACCATGGTCTGGGCAGAAATAGAGTTAAATGATAAACAAGAAATAGAATAGTGAAGAAGAAAAGAAAAGAGTTTAAAAAAGTAGTTTAAAAGTACCTAAAAGCTGCAGAAAACACAAAAATATAGAGCTAGAAAAATAGAGGGATAGATAATAAGTAAAATTAGATCAAAAAAACTTCAAACAAGCAAAGGATGGCAGAGATTGAGAGAGGATAGAGAAAGCATGCCCAGAACCATAGCAATGAATGAGAAACAAGATGGCCGCGCCCGTTCACGACCGCGTGGGTAAGTTCGCGCGAGATTTTCCTTGCGAGTACGCGCGAAATTGTACTAGCGAGCAGCACACTTTGCGAGATTACACATAGCGGCCGGAAACGGAATTACGTCACGCCAACAAGATGGCCGCGCCCGTGTACGACCGATAGGGTAACTTGGCAAACGTATAGCTAGAAGCGCCTCGCGAACACGCGCAAGATCACACGAACATACACGTCGCAAAAAAAACACTTTTGTATTTGCACGTATTCGCGGCTTCCGAAATCGATCTCGCACGGATTCGCGCCCCAAAAAATGCGCCAAATTGCAGAAAAAAACGATTTTAGCTAAATTGAAAGCAATGAGCAGGTGCAAAAGTTCAAACTTAACATTAGTAACATTCAAGGTAGTGCTTCCTGATGGGCCCCTCCAGAGTTTGCAACTATTCTATGACCCTGCTATGACCCAAACAGCAGGCTCATAGAATAGCTACAAGTAGACCATAAAGGTCCTGTGAAAAAAAAATTTCACTGCAACAAAAAGCAAATTACAGATAAGGAAGGAAGCAGGTGCCAGCCAGACTGGAACTTTCAAAATTACTGACACATTAATGAAACACAAATTAATTGATGGCAGTTGAAGAAGGGCAGGTGTGCTTGCTTTTTTCAACCACCATAATCTACAGTGATAAATAAACCTAATGGGTGGCAGTGAGGATGTACCAGAGGGTGGCATGGGTGTCCCAGAGGGTGGCAGTGGTGAAACAGAGGGTGCTGTGCACCTGTGATGATAAACCAGACGTAGAAACAACATAGTCGCGGCCGTTGCGATCCGAAAAGTAAGTTCGCAATTGCGAACTTGTCCCAAAATCGGACCGAACGCGCGCCAACACAAAAAACGGGAAAATCCGCAAATCCGCTAGAGTTCGCGGATCTTCGCGGATTGCGAATCCGTAAATCCGCAAGTTCGCGTACGCGAGATCCGCTAGATCCGCCCATGCTTACCCCCAAACCCTTCTTGAGATACCATTTTGAAGGGAACAATTCACGCCTATTGGGACTGAAACCCTACAACCTGCCTATCATATCTAGATAGATAAAAACAACCTTTTTTTAAAGAACTATTTTAATTAAGCAAAACGAGTAGCATGAGAACTATTTGTGGGTCTGCTCCGTGTTAGCCTGATATAGCTCTCTTCCAACTAATACGATCGCTATTTTCTATATATTTTTTAATACATTTTTATATCGTCCCAAATTATAAAAAAAACATCATCTACGGTTACAACCAAAAGCAGACTCCACCGTGACTTGGAAAGCTATCTTTGTAAACAAACACGCCCCTTCTGTCAATATGGTTTATTGTTACACAGAATCACATCCTCCCAAGATGGCCGACGACCGCTTACGGTCTAGATGCCACATGACAAATCCCGGAAGCTGGCAGCAAACATAACCGAGGAGACGCGACCGCGTTTAGAGATGCGGTCCCGGGGGAGCTGATTAGGTATTGTCCGCTTGTTTTCCCGATCACAGAAGTAAGTAGTATTCTTTTCCTTTACCGTTTCTTTCATGCACGGCTGTGCACATTGAACGAACGGCCGCGAGGAGATACTTATCGATCACTGTTCCCTTTTCTTTTCCCCTTACCCGACAATGGACATCCAGCATTGAGTCCATAAGGTGAAAACGAAACCCCCGACAAGAGACCATGAAGTGCCACTGAGCACAGCTAAAAGTAAATATCATGAATACTTCATCTGAACCTATCCTGTCCATGCATAAATTATGTGTTCTCTGTGTCTTTCGTCCTAGTCATATCAAGTCCTGTCTTGTTTCTATGTTTGAATTCACAACCACTTTTTTATTAATTTACTGTTTAGTATGAAAGCGTGCACTTATGAAAGTTTCCATCCGCTCCACCTAAAACAGAATATTCCCTTTGACAGTTCTTAAGGATTAGAAGGAACTGTTCCGAGAAGAAAGACTATCTCATGCAAGCGGAAGATCTAAGCTCGAAACTCAAGGAAAGACACTACCCGACTAAACTGATAACGAGTGCCAAAAAAAGAGCCGGAAACAACCATAGGAACGCCCTTCTGGAAACAAAAATAAGAAATATCAATGAAAACACAAGGCCTATTTGCATTACAACTTTTAACAAAGTCTCAGATCAAGTGACAAAAATTGTAAAAAAACATTGGCCTATTATCAACAGCGGAGATCTCAACATACCCTTACCAATGTTCAGCCACCGCCGAGGGATGAATCTAAAAGACCATCTGGTCCACACCCGTCCAAAACCTGAAAATACCATCAACAGACTTCAACCGCTACCAATGGGGCACTATCCGTGCAACAATTGTAGTGTATGCCATTTAACAACGACTACAAAGACGATCACCTTCAATGACAACACCACTTGGCATCTAAATCAGATGTCGAACTGCAATACGAGTGGAGTAGTGTACATGATAACATGTGTGTGCAACCTACATTACATTGGGATGACTACCCGTAAGGTCAGCACCCGCATTGTTGAACACAGGAGCAACATCCGGTGTAAACGGTCAACTACACGCATGACCAATCACTTCATAGAGATGAATCATACACCTAACAACATGACATGGGTAGTCCTGGAGATTGTGAAGACGAAAGAAAACCAAGAAAGAATACTCCATGAGCAAGAACAACAATGGGTGTTCAAATTACGCACGGACACATGCGGACTCAATGACGTCATTCCATGGAATGCTTTCACAAACTGAAACTTCTTGTAACCCCCTCTTTTCCATCTAGGTATTATCTACAGTAAAACCCTTTTCTATGGTTCTCTATTCGGGGTCATTGACATGCCCTATCATATTTATCCTGTATGCAGTAGATATTTTCCTCTTTACTATTAGGGGAGGAGCTGACTCATATCATCTAAGTATAAACAGATCGGGAGTAGATAGAGTCATTACCATAATTCGGACAAACAAACCTTCCCCCCCTCCCCCAAACCCTTCTTGAGATACCATTTTGAAGGGAACACGTCACGCCTATTGGGGCTGAAACCCTACAACCTGCCTATCATATCTAGATAGATAAAGACAACCTTTTTTTAAAGAACTATTTTAATTAAGAAAAACGAGTAGCATGAGAACTATTTGTGGGTCTGCTCCATGTTAGCCCGATATAGCTCTCTTCCAACTAATACGATCGCTATTTTCCATATATTTTTTTATATATTTTCATATCTTCCCAAATTATAAAAATAACATCATCTAGGGTTACACCCAAAAGCAGACTCCACCGTAACTTGGGAAGCTTTCTTTGTAAACAAACACGCCCCTTCTGTCAATATGGTTTATTGTAACACAGAATCGCATCCTCCCAAGATGGCCGACGACCGCTTACGGTCTAGATGCCACATGACGAATCCCGGAAGCTGGCAGCAAACATAACCGAGGAGACGCGACCGCGTTTAGAGATGCGGTCCCGGGGGACCTGATTAGGTATGGTCCGCTTGTTTTCCCAATCACGGAAGTAAGTAGTATTCTTTTCCTTTACCGTTTCTTTCATGCACGGCTGTGCACATTGAACGAACGGCCGCGAGGAGTTACTTATCGATCACTGTTCCTTTTTCTTTTCCCCTTACCCGACAATGGACATCCAGCATTGAGTCCATAAGGTGAAAACGAAACCCCCGACAAGAGACCATGAAGTGCCACTGAGCACAGCTAAAAGTAAATATCATGAATACTTCATCTGAACCTATCCTGTCCGTGCATATATTATGTGTTCTCTGTGTCTATCGTCCTAGTCATATCAAGTCCTGTCTTGTTTCTATGTTTGAATTCACAACCACTTTTTTATTAATTTACTGTTTAGTATGAAAGCGTGCACGCGCCAGTATGGTGCACTCACCATAGCCCATGATGCGTGCGTCATGAGAGGACACTATGTGACCCTCCTTGTAAGGGAGGTTTGAAAATGCTACTAATGGTGTGTTTTCTTTTCGCAGCTGCTTGAAATCAAAAGAAACCGTATGTATCCTATTAGGGACGCATGCTTCATACATTTAAGTTTATCTCTTAAATCTTAATCTATCACTGTCTCATTAGGGACTTTTGGAGTGGCATATACAGGGCTGGTCCCTGTATGGTCCTGACGAAATGCTAGGGGACGCATGAAACATTTTGTATCACTAGAACAGGGTATAGGGTGAGACACTTAACTGCACTCAATCTAGTGAATATTGGTCTCGTTATATCTGGGGGTGCCAAGAACCTGAAGCCATATACCCCTAGGCCTCCAGAATCAGTGCCAGAGCACTGTACACAATTCAAAGAAATAGTTCGGCACACCATATAATGTACAATAAGTAATATCAGAGAGGTCAAAAAATATATCAGTAAGCCATTATATATTCTTTTCTTTCTTTATTTTCAATCTTCACAAAGTAGCCAACGCGTTTCGTCCGAAGGACTTCTTCAGGGCGAATGGATAAGATGTGGTTTAATATTCTGAATTTTTATCAGTTGGATCAAATTTCTTCAGCTACTGTGATTGCACCAGTCTCCAGATGCTAGGATGGCAGCTATCCTTTTATTTTGTGGTAGATTGATCGAATTTTTACGAGATGAATATATTCCAGCGCAAAGGGATATCAAATACGTATCCGCACGGGTGATGTAAGTGTTCACCTTCTCCAGATTTATCTTTCGTGTGGTCTCCTCGGGTGTCGTCTTGGAAAGTGGTTCGGACGCATGAAACATGTTGACCTATTCACTGAACCAGTCCCCATTAAAGGTTGGTTGTCAGTGATACTCACCCCATTTTTAATATACCTGTCTAGGAGCAAAATAAAATTATTGAGGCCCACTAAGCATGGTATTTTTAACACACCCACACCCACTCCACCACTGTGCACTACACATAGTCTCTCACTTTGAAGTGCTCCTGCGTAGTTCGTGAGTCGCAGCACGCCCCTTTTCGTAGAGAACTGGGAGGACCCCAATGATGAAGCATGTCACCGTGGGGCAACCCTGGTGAGTGAGGGGACACTAGAAAGAAATTTTTCTTTCTCGGCAGGTATTATTGACCAATTGGGCCAATTACCGCGACATGAGCTAGGTCTTTGAACCCAGTACTTTGGATTCTTGGTTGTACACGGTATATTTGGAGGGCGACCTAGTCTCTCATTCCTCCTTCTCCCCCAGTCTGATACTTGTCCATAGCAGCTTTTTAGCTGCGGGAGTTTATGTAATTTGTTAGGGTAGTTTACCCTCCCTTGAATGACTAGAACCCTTTAACACTTTGTTACACATAATAACACAAGGTTTCTCCATATTCCATACCAAAAATGCCAGAGATTACTGGTCTGTCATTTTCTGAAGATGAAGTAGACAGGATTATTGCCTCAATTTTACCACACACTGGTGCCCCCAATAGAGAAAACAGCGATGCTACCCAAATATGGGACGAACTAACGGAACTCAAAAGATCACAAATCAAAACGTTGATTCACGGAGTCATGATGGCTGAGTACCTCAAAATAAGCGCGGCCCCGAGAGGACTGATTGTTAGAAATGAGCCTTTCATCTTCCAGCAGGATAAGCAATTTAAAAAAGACTGGTCGCTCATTTTATGGCATTGTACCAGGGACTGGTTAGTGCTCATTGTCAAAACAGCAGCCCGTCTGTCAGAGACATTACTAGAGGAGATACACAATGTAGAGGTTCGTCTAAAATCATTCCAGACCCCTAGTGAACTAAAGAAGAGATTAGACAAATTGAATAAAAGTATGACCGATTTTGAGATGAGTCTGAAAGATACCAAGTACACAAAACTTTCGAAGGACCAAAAAGGATTTTCGCATGACAAAGTCTATCCCTACATAAGAGATGACTACAGGTTAAGCAACAGAAACCCGGGATATAATACGGACACTGATGGTTCTGATTCCGGTTCTGATAGTTCGGGCCCCTCCTTTCCTCAGAACCAACAAATGAACAGAGACCTAGAAGAGGGAGAGGCAACTCGAGGGTCTACCGTGGGAATCATTTTCCCATCTGGCCACCGTATCAAGGCCCACAACCATATGGTCCTCCTTTTGGCCCTCCCCCTCAAGCACCCTTCTATTATGGCCCACCAATGTACCCTCAACAGGCTTTTCAGAACTGGGGTGAAAATCAAGGTCACCCGAATCGTCCTTTTTTAGGAGGAGGCAAACCCAATCAATGGGCAAAAAACAAAACAGGACAGCAGCTACAATGGGCCCAACCTTTGGTAACAGAAGCACGACACACACACAGCAAGGGGCCACCGGAGGCGACTATGAGCGGCCTTTAGATCTGGTAGTAAATCTATCCAGCATTGAACTGACGTCTATCCAAACACAAATACTTAACAAAGGACTAGGCTTTGTACCCACTCCCCACACAGACAACTTCAGACTCTGTTGCGAACTAAAAGAATTCCTGAGAAAATTGAAGTTACAAGTTTTCTTTCATGACAAGAGTGAAAGTGAACAAACAGAATCTGACACTGGCTTAAAGAAAAAATCAACCTTTGTGCTACCACCAGCCAATCTACCAATCGAAATTTTGGCTTTCGAGAAAGCTATCATGAAGGAAGTAAAAGACCTCGACCCTCGCACAGTGAAGGTGTTTCAAAATACCTGTAGCCTGGAATTTAAAGCCATACAGGAACTTTCCAATAACAGCTCCCTCACATTCAAACCAGCGGACAAAGGAGGAGCAATAGTTCTACAGGACACATCTGACTATAGACAAGAATGTCTACGACTCCTAGCAGACACTAGGAATTACATCATCATTAAAGAGGACCCCACAGAACGACTAAGAATATCGATTGCATATCTCATGGAGGAGTCATTGGCCAATGACTGGATGAGTAAAAAAGAAACAGAATTCATAGTAAACAATAAACCGGTCATCCCCTATTTCTACACCATTCCAAAGATTCATAAACGTTTGGAAAAACCACCGGGAAGACCCATAGTGTCCGGAATAGGTTCGATACTTGAACCCCTTTTCAAATACGCTGATGCGTTCCTGAGACCCCTGGTACAGAAAACAGACACATACTTGCGAGACACAAAGGATGTCTTATGCCTACTTAAAGAGCAAAACTTTGACCCTGCATCCAGCATTCTCATCAGTCTGGATGTAGAGAGTCTTTATATGAGTCTCCCACATCAAGACACCCTTGAAATCTTGGAAGAAGTCCTTTTCGACTCACAATGGGATTTTAAAACTCCCAGACATGTGGTCCTTGAATGTTGCCGCCTTGCCCTTACCGAAAACTACTTTAGATTTGAAGAGGCACTGTACCGTCAACAACACGGAACCAGCATTGGAAGCACTTTCGCGCCGAGCATAGCTGGTTTGTACATACATCATCTGGAAAGAACGAAAATCCTAAGTGATGACAACCCCTACAGACATCATATCACATTATGGAAACGTTACATCGACGACGTTCTTGTCATCTGGGAAGGAGATGAAAATGAGGCCACCCTATTTTTTGAATGGCTGAACCAACAGGATAGGTTCCTGAAATTTACCAACAACATGAGCAGATCCCACCTGGTCTTTCTAGACCTCAATATCTGGGCAGACAATGGAAAGCTGATAACAACGACGCACTTCAAGCCCACTGCACGAAATTGTCTATTAACTTATGAAAGTTTCCATCCGCTCCACCTAAAACAGAATATTCCCTTTGGCCAGTTCTTAAGGATTAGAAGGAACTGTTCCGAGAAGAAAGACTATCTCATGCAAGCGGAAGATCTAAGCTCGAAACTCAAATAAAGACACTACCCGACTAAACTGATAAGGAGTGCCAAAAAAAGAGCCGGAAACAACCATAGGAACGCCCTTCTGGAAACAAAAATAAGAAATATCAATGAAAACACAAGGCCTATTTGCATTACAACTTTTAACAAAGTCTCAGATCAAGTGACAAAAATTGTAAAAAAACATTGGCCTATTATCAACAGCGGAGATCTCAACATACCCTTACCAATGTTCAGCCACCGCCGAGGGATGAATCTAAAAGACCATCTGGTCCACACCCGTCCAAAACCTGTAAATACCATCAACAGACTTCAACCGCTACCAATGGGGCAATATCCGTGCAACAATTGTAGCGTATGCCATTTAACAACGACTACAAAGACGATCACCTTCAATGACAACACCACTTGGCATCTAAAACAGATGTCGAACTGCAATACGAGTGGAGTAGTGTACATGATAACATGTGTGTGCAACCTACATTACATTAGGATGACTACCCGTAAGGTCAGCACCCGCATTGTTGAACACAGGAGCAACATCCGGTGTAAACGGTCAACTACACGCATGACCAATAACTTCATATAGATGAATCATACACCTAACGATATGACATGGGTAGTCCTGGAGATTGTGAAGAGGAAAGAAAACCAAGAAAGAATACTCCATGAGCAAGAACAACGATGGGTGTTCAAATTACGCACGGACACATGCGGACTCAATGACGACATTCCATGGAATGCTTTCACAAACTGAAACTTCTTGTAGCCCCCTCTTTTCCATCTAGGTATTATCTACAGTAAAACCCTTTTCTATGATTCTCTATTCGGGGTCATTGACATGCCCTATCATATTTATCCTGTATGCAGTAGATATTTTCCTCTTTACTATTAGGGGAGGAGCTGACGAATATCATCTAAGTATAAACAGATCGGGAGTAGATAGAGTCATTACCATAATTCGGACAAACAAACCTTCCCCCCCCTCCCCCAAACCCTTCTTGAGATACCATTTTGAAGGGAACACGTCACGCCTATTGGGGCTGAAACCCTACAACCTGCCTATCATATCTAGATAGATAAAGACAACCTTTTTTTAAAGAACTATTTTAATTAAGCAAAACGAGTAGCATGAGAACTATTTATGGGTCTGCTCCATGTTAGCCCGATATAGATCTCTTCCAACTAATACGATCGCTATTTTCCATATATTTTTTTATATATTTTTATATCTTCCCAAATTATAAAAATAACATCATCTAGGGTTACACCCAAAAGCAGACTCCACCGTAACTTGGGAAGCTTTCTTTGTAAACAAACACGCCCCTTCTGTCAATATGGTTTATTGTAACACAGAATCGCATCCTCCCAAGATGGCCGACGACCGCTTACGGTCTAGATGCCACATGACGAATCCCGGAAGCTGGCAGCAAACATAACCGAGGAGACGCGACCGCGTTTAGAGATGCGGTCCCGGGGGACCTGATTAGGTATTGTCCGCTTGTTTTCCCAATCACGGAAGTAAGTAGTATTCTTTTCCTTTACCGTTTCTTTCATGCACGGCTGTGCACATTGAACGAACGGCCGCGAGGAGTTACTTATCGATCACTGTTCCTTTTTCTTTTCCCCTTACCCGACAATGGACATCCAGCATTGAGTCCATAAGGTGAAAACGAAACCCCCGACAAGAGACCATGAAGTGCCACTGAGCACAGCTAAAAGTAAATATCATGAATACTTCATCTGAACCTATCCTGTCCGTGCATATATTATGTGTTCTCTGTGTCTATCGTCCTAGTCATATCAAGTCCTGTCTTGTTTCTATGTTTGAATTCACAACCACTTTTTTATTAATTTACTGTTTAGTATGAAAGCGTGCACGCGCCAGTATGGTGCACTCACCATAGCCCATGATGCGTGCGTCATGAGTGGACACTATGTGACCCTCCTTGTAAGGGAGGTTTGAAAATGCTACTAATGGTGTGTTTTCTTTTCGCAGCTGCTTGAAATCAAAAGAAACCGTATGTATCCTTTTAGGGACGCATGCTTCATACATTTAAGTTTATCTCTTAAATCTTAATCTATCACTGTCTCATTAGGGACTTTTGGAGTGGCATATACAGGGCTGGTCCCTGTATGGTCCTGACAAAATGCTAGGGGAAGCATGAAACATGTTGACCTATTCACTGAACCAGTCCCCATTAAAGGTTGGTTGTCAGTGATACTCAACCCATTTTTAATATACCTGTCTAGGAGCAAAATAAAATTATTGAGGCCCACTAAGCATGGTATTTTTAACACACCCACACCCACTCCACCACTGTGCACTACACATAGTCTCTCACTTTGAAGTGCTCCTGCGTAGTTCGTGAGTCACAGCACGCCCCTTTTCGTAGAGAACTGGGAGGGCCCCAATGATGAAGCATGTCACCGTGGGGCAACCCTGGTGGGTAAGGGGACACTAGAAAGAAATTTTTCTTTCTCGGCAGGTATTATTGACCAATTGGGCCATTTACCGCGACATGAGCTAGGTCTTTGAACCCAGTACTTTGGATTCTTGGTTGTACACCGTATATTTGGAGGGCGAGCTAGTCTCTCATTCCTCCTTCTCCCCCAGTCTGATATTTGTCCATAGCAGCTTTTTAGCTGCGGGAGTTTATGTAATTTGTTATGGTAGTTTACCCTCCCTTGAATGACTAGAACCCTTTAACACTTTGTTACACATAATAACACAAGGTTTCTCCATATTCCATCCCAAAAATGGCAGAGATTACAGGTCTGTCATTTTCTGAAGATGAAGTAGACAGGATTATTGCCTCAATTTTACCACACACGGGTGCCCCCAATAGAGAAAACAGCGATGCTACCCAAATATGGGACGAACTAACGGAACTCAAAAGATCAAAAATCAAAACGTTGATTCACGGAGTCATGATGGCTGAGTACCTCAAAATAAGCGCGGCCCCGAGAGGACTGATTGTTAGAAATGAGCCTTTCATCTTCCAGCAGGATAAGCAATTTAAAAAAGACTGGTCGCTCATTTCATGGCATTGTACCAGGGACTGGTTAGTGCTCATTGTCAAAACAGCAGCCCGTCTGTCAGAGACATTACGAGAGGAGATACACAATCTAGAGGGTCGTCTAAAATCATTCCAGACCCCTAGTGAACTAAAGAAGAGATTAGACGAATTGAATAAAAGTATGACCGATTTTGAGATGAGTCTGAAAGATACCAAGTACACAAAACTTTCGAAGGACCAAAAAGGATTTTCGCATAACAAAGTCTATCCCTACATAAGAGATGACTACAGGTTAAGCAACAGAAACCCGGGATATACTACGGACACTGATGGTTCTGATTCCGGTTCTGACAGTTCGGGCCCCTCCTTTGCTCAGAACCAACAAATGAACAGAAGACCTAGAAGAGGGAGAGGCAACTCGAGGGGCTACCGTGGGAATCATTTTCCCATCTGGCCACCGTATCAAGGACCACAACCATATGGTCCTCCTTTTGGCCCTCCCCCTCAAGCACCCTTCTATTATGGCCCACCAATGTACCCTCAACAGGCTTTTCAGAACTGGGGTGAAAATCAAGGCCACCCGAATCGTCCTTTTTTAGGAGGAGGCAAACCCAATCAACGGGCAAAAAAACTAAACAGGACAGCAGCTACAATGGGCCCAACCTTTGGTAACAGAATCACGACACACACGCAGCAAGGGGCCACCGGAGGCGACAACGAGCGGCCTTTAGATCTGGTAGTAAATCTATCCAGCATTGAACTGACGTCTATCC
Source organism: Lissotriton helveticus (assembly GCF_964261635.1). Taxonomy (NCBI): domain Eukaryota; kingdom Metazoa; phylum Chordata; class Amphibia; order Caudata; family Salamandridae; genus Lissotriton; species Lissotriton helveticus. Next base: position 1,573,212,755 of record NC_136067.1, read on the forward strand.
AAACACAAATACTTAACAAAGGACTAGGCTTTGTACCCACTCCCCACACAGACAAATTCAGACTCTGTTGCGAACTAAAAGAATTCCTGAGAAAATTGAAGTTACAAGTTTTCTTTCATGACAAGAATGAAAGTGAACAAACAAAATCTGACACTGGCTTAAAGAAAAAATCAACCTTTGTGCCACCACCAGCCAATCTACCAATCGAAATTTTGGCTTTCGAGAAAGCTATCATGAAGGAAGTAAAAGACCTCGACCCTCGCACAGTGAAGGTGTTTTAAAATACCAGTAGGCTGGAATTTAAAGCCATACAGGAACTTTCCAATCACAGCTCCCTCACAATCAAACCAGCAGACAAAGGAGGAGCAATAGTTCTACAGGACACATCTGACTATAGACAAGAATGTCTACGACTCCTAGCAGACACTAGGAATTACATCATCATTAAAGAGGACCCCACGGAACGACTAAGAATATCGATTGCATATCTCATCGAGGGGTCATTGGCCAATGACTGGATGAGTAAAAAAGAAACAGAATTCATAAACCGGTCATCCCCTATTTCTACACCATTCCAAAGATTCATAAACGTTTGGAAAAACCACCAGGCAGACCCATAGTGTCTGGAATAGGTTCGATACTTGAACCCCTTTCCAAATACGCTGATGCGTTCCTGAGACCCCTGGTACAGAAAACAGACACATACTTGCGAGACACAAAGGATGTCTTATGCCTACTTAAAGAGCAAAACTTTGACCCTGCATCCAGCATTCTCATCAGTCTGGATGTAGAGAGTATTTATACGAGTCTCCCACATCAAGACACCCTTGAAATCTTGGAAGAAGTCCTTTTCGACTCACAATGGGATTTTAAAACTCCCAGACATGTGGTCCTTGAATGTTGCCGCCTTGCCCTTACCGAAAACTACTTTCGATTTGAAGAGACACTGTACCGTCAACAACACGGAACCAGCATGGGAAGCACTTTCCCGCCGAGCATAGCTGGTTTGTACGTACATCATCTGGAAAGAACGAAAATCCTAAGTGATGACAACCCCTACAGACATCATATCACATTATGGAAACGTTACATTGACGACGTTCTTGTCATCTGGGAAGGAGATGAAAATGAGGCCACCCTATTTTTTGAATGGCTGAACCAACAGGATAGGTTCCTGAAATTTACCAACAACATGAGCAGATCCCATCTGGTCTTTCTGGACCTCAATATCTGGGCAGACAATGGAAAGCTGATAACAACAACGCTCTTCAAGCCCACTGCACGAAATTGTCTATTAACTTATGAAAGTTTCCATCCGTGCCACCTAAAACAGAATATTCCCTTTGGCCAGTTCTTAAGGCTTAGAAGGAACTGTTCCGAGAAGAAAGACTATCTCATGCAAGCGGAAGATCTAAGCTCGAAACTCAAGGAAAGACACTACCCAACTAAACTGATACGGAGTGCCAAAAAAAGAGCCGGAAACAACCATAGGATCGCCCTTCTGGAACCAAAAATAAGAAATATCAATGAAAACACAAGGCCTATTTGCATTACAACTTTTAACAAAGTCTCAGATCAAGTGACAAAAATTGTAAAAAACATTGGCCTATTATCAACAGCGGAGATCTCAACATACCCTTACCAATGTTCAGCCACCACCGAGGGATGAATCCATAGCCCATGATGCGTGCGTCATGAGAGGACACTATGTGACCCTCCTTGTAAGGGAGGTTTGAAAATGCTACTAATGGTGTGTTTTCTTTTCGCAGCTGCTTGAAATCAAAAGAAACCGTATGTATCCTATTAGGGACGCATGCTTCATACATTTAAGTTTATCTCTTAAATCTTAATCTATCACTGTCTCATTAGGGACTTTTGGAGTGGCATATACAGGGCTGGTCCCTGTATGGTCCTGACGAAATGCTAGGGGAAGCATGAAACATGTTGACCTAGTCACTGAACCAGTCCCAATTAAAGGTTGGTTGTCAGTGATACTCACCCCATTTTTAATATACCTGTCTAGGAGCAAAATAAAATTATTGAGGCCCACTAAGCATGGTATTTTCAACACACCCACACCCACTCCACCACTGTGCACTACACATAGTCTCTCACTTTGAAGTGCTCCTGCGTAGTTCGTGAGTCGCAGCACGCCCCTTTTCGTAGAGAACTGGGAGGACCCCAATGATGAAGCATGTCACCGTGGGGCAACCCTGGTGAGTGAGGGGACACTAGAAAGAAATTTTTCTTTCTCGGCAGGTATTATTGACCAATTGGGCCAATTACCGCGACATGAGCTAGGTCTTTGAACCTAGTACTTTGGATTCTTGGTTGTACACGGTATATTTGGAGGGCGACCTAGTCTCTCATTCCTCCTTCTCCCCCAGTCTGATACTTATATTCTCAAGTACACATCGTCAAGGTAATGCCACTGTATCACAACCAAAATGGTGATATATTTAATGCACCATTCACAAGCTGGAGCAAACAGCCCATATCACCAGTTCACTAGCGAAAGCAGCCTTAAAAAGCATTGTCATGGATGACCCCTGCAAATATTGCTATTCAGATGGAGAGTAGACGTTCCTGTGCCAAAAGCAGCGAACATATCACTTCGCAAATTTCTCAACCACCAGCAAGATTGTCGAAGAGAGTACAAAACAGGTGCTAAGGTGCATTAGTAGAAGGAAGTTTACACGTGCTCTGAGCTAGTGTAAAGTCAGACTACAACCTGCAACATGAAAGGGAGCCCAGCCCTGAGCCACACCTGAATGACAAAGGATCCAATGGAGCCAATGATCATGCAGCTCGAACACCCTACACTGCTCCGACACCCCCCGCCACCAGCCCCTTGTCCGCCATCCCCACTCACCCCCACCCCACATAGAAATGTGACAGCAACCTTAGGAAATCTGGAACGTAACACATTTGCTGATGTGGCACAATTATAATTAAGAAGATGCATGTGAGGTTGGACAAGTAAGAATCACAGTCATGTATGGATTTACCTATAAAACATTTTATTTAAACAAAATAACAACAAATAAAACTATGTACAGCCATGGCGTGTCATCTATGGACCATTTGTGAATCACAGCCTGCAAGACAAAATGCTTATTGAGAGTGTGTGTCATGCATCCATTAAAGGGGAGAGAGAGAAAGAGAGAAAGAGTAGGAGAGAGGAAAAGAGAGAAAGAAAGAAAGAGTGAGAGAGAGAGAGAGGACAACAGTGAAAGAGTAAGAGAGAGAGGAAGAGAGAGAGAAAGAGAGAAAGAGAGCGAGAAAGAGAGAAAAAGTGTGAGAGGGAGGAAGAGAGAGAGAGAGAAAGAGTAAGACAGAGAGAAAGAGAAAGAGAGAAAGCGAAAGAATGAGAGAGAGAGGAAGAGATAGCGAAAGAGAGAAAGAATGTGAGAGAGAGAAAGGAAGAGTTGAGAGTGAGAGAGAGAGAAAGAGTGTGACTGACAGAAAGGAAGAGATGGAGAGGGAGAGTGAGTGTTGACACTGTGGAGAAAATCCTCACAGCTCACCTTTCTGCAACCGGTGTGTCTCCAACCTCATGCTGGGACATAGTGCAGCCCTCAAGTTCAGTCATCTGAAACATAGTATAGAATCAGTAATGGCAGAGTACATACAACTGCACATGCCTAATTATCTGTTTTGCCCCTGTGCACACAGCCTTCTGCAGCACCCCATTGACTCCCACTGCCCAGAGTTGTCTGCCCGCCTCTGCGCACGCAGGCTGCTGTACCCCATCCACTCCCATTGCCCTGAGGTGTCTGCCCGCTCCTGTGTACACAGGCTGCTGCACCCTATCCACTCCCTCTGCCCAGAGGTGACTGCCCGTTCCTGCACACCCAGACTGCAGCACCCCATCCACTCCCACTGCCTAGAGGTGTCTGCCCGCACCTGTACACCCAGGCTGAGAGGAAGATTGAGAGAAAGAAAGAACGAGTGAGAGAGAGAGGGAAAAAGAGAGAAAGAGTGTGAGAGAGAGGAAGAGAGAGAGAAAGAAAGAGTGAGACAGAGAGGAAGAGAGAAAGAGAAAAAATGAGAGAGAGAGAAAGAGACAGAGAAAGGGAGAAAGTGTGTGAGAGAGAAAGGAAGAGATAGAGAGTGAGAGAGAAAGAGTGTGAGTGACAGAAAGGAAGAGAAGGAGCGGGAGAGTGAGTGTTGACACAGTGTGAGAAAGAGGAAGAGAGAAACAGAGGAAGAGTGAGAGAGAGAGAAAGAAAAAAAGAAAGAGAGAAAGATTTAGAGAGGGATAAAGAGAGGAACAGTTTGAGACAGAGGAAGAGAGAGAGAAAGAATGTGAGGGAGAGAAAGAAAGACACGGAGAGGGACAGTGAGTGCTCACACTGTGGACAAAGCCCTCACAGCTGACCTTTCTGCCACCGGTGTGTCTCCAACCAAGTCAGGACATAGTGGAGCCCTCAAGCTTAGTCAGTGCATCTGATGCCACCAAGTCTGAAATGTAAATGGCGTGGAGCACGTGCACCCGGTCCTTCTTACTGGCAGGGTCAAGTGTCCTGTGACGTCTGTGCTTGATGGGTGTGGCTGTGGTGTACTGCTAACTAGACCTGTGGGCAGCAGATCACTACAGTGAAAATCTGGGCCATGTAGCGTTTTTGTCCCTCCCTGTATGCGTAAGCGGAGTGGGCTGGCCTGGCATATGGCAGTCCTGCGTGAGGCTGTGAACAGTGACTCTGGAGCTCTGGGCGTGGTTCCGTCCTGGCTGTATGAGGAATAAACTGATGCGGGTGTTCCAGTTGTAGTGTTGCTGCCACCCGGGCAGCAAGCGCCAATGTGTCACCCTGTGACCGAAAACATGGCCAACATTGAAGGTAGAGGGAATAACTGACTCTACATTCCTCCTTACTTCCACACATGTGTGGATATGAGTGTTTGTTGCACATTCAGTGGACTGTTGCAGCTGAGCTGTAGCACTACAGGGCCATGGAAAGTTCAATTTCAGTTTTTGGCACATGGAGTGTAGCCAATTAGAGCCAAGCTTGTGTTCGGGGTTAGGCTGCGCCAACATATGTAGTTATACAATCACTCCGCCAATCCCCAAGCACTTATAAATTCACAATACACTCTCCTTGCAATACTCTAAAGATACAGTCTCTACGTACGTAGTTGTACAATGACCGAGACAAAGTTACCCAACCGAAGTTTCCCCCACTGCCGGAGGTAACATTGTTGCATACACTGTCCACAGCACAATGTAATGTCGTAGGGCCCAGGGGCAGCACTACATACATAATGAACACACATACACAAATAGATAGTGGAACTGGGTACGGGCCCATGCGCTCGACTCCTTTTTATTAGCAGGGTCACATGTTAAGTGACATCTGTGATGGATGCATGTGGGGTGAGTGTAACCCAGCCCTCTGGGAATGGTTGGTACTGGTAACAAGTACAACAGTAATCATTGGATGAGACACAGTGATTTAATCATAAAGGGTCAATGATTTGTACTGCACTAAGGTAGGGGCAGCAGATGTGAAATAATGCACAAAAGATTCTATCGTAAAGGGTCCCTGACTTGTAGTACACTGAGGTAGGGGAGGCAGATGTGAAATTATACCCAAAAAAGTATATCAAAAAGGGTCCATGAATTGTGCTGCATTGAGATAGGGGCATCAGAAGCATTTAGCCTGTGTGCAGCTAGCAATGATGGGTGGTGCGGGCAAGTTGCACTGGGAGCAATGTCTATTGCCTACTGGACTGCATCATCTGAAATTGCGACTCAATGTGAATTGTGAGCCCTGCTATCCGCAATGTAGATCGAAGGCAGTAGTCAGCACAGACATCGAGGAATGCTTTTTTGCACATCCTCTTAACAAAATCCAAGGACATAGAGCACAAATCTCTTATAAAACAAGACTGAATTCAAATTGCGAGCTCAGCTGACCACAAAGTAGACGTATGGAAGAAAATAAGAAATATGTATGGAATACATTTTCGAAATATGTAGGTTTCAGGGACATTATAGTTCAAATTGTGAGCTCTGCTGTCCGCAGTGTAGACTGACATTTAGTGGTCATTAGGACTTGAAAGATGAATAAAGTCATTGTAGTAAAGCTATAACTGATATAAAACAAGTTCTTGAAGAAAGGATACTAAAAGGATATTATGTAGGTTTGAGGGACGTTATACATAGTTGCCTACTGGACTCTGCAATTAATGAATCAAGACTGAATTTGAATTGTGAGCCCTGCTGACCACAGTGGAGACCGGAGGCAGTGGTCAGCAAGGGCCCACAGACACGTGGTGTTGAGTTGAGCTTCACGGTTAGTGACATCTGAAGCAACCAGCATGTGTGTAGCCTGCAATGATGCATGGTCCAGGCGGGCCGCACTGGTAGCAATGTCTTTTGTCTAATGAATTCTGCCCTAATAAGGCTACACGGCGATGACTTTTGGTGCACTGAGTTAGTGGCACCTAAAGCACTCAGTTTGTGCTCACCCTGCGATGATGCGTGGTCCAGGCAGGCCGCACTGGTAGCAATGTCTTTTGCCTATTGAATTCTGCCTTAATAAAGCTACGTGGCAATGACTTGTGGTGGAGTGAGTTAGTGGTACCTGGAGCACTCTGCTTGTGCGCACCCTGCAATGATGCATGGTCCGGGCGGGACGCACAGGTAGCAATGACTTTTGTCTAATGAATTCTGCCTTAATCAGGCCACGTGGAGTTGACTTGTGGTGCACTGAGTTGGTGGTACCTCTGGCTCTCCGCGTGTGCGCAGCCTGCGATGATGCGTGGTCCGAGCGGGACGCAGTGCGAGCAATGTGTCTTGCCTACTGTACTGCGTCATCTGCAATCGCCACTCCATCTGAATGCTGGAGTGGCGTACGTTGGACCAGCCCATTGCGCTTTCGCTTACAGGGGATGACGATACAGGTACATGACAGAGATCTTCACCACTGTCTGAGGTAACATGGTTGCGTCCACTGTACATAACACTCCAAGCACCAGCAGTATATGTACACATGGGGAGGTTTGTGCTCTGCATAGTGAGGTCTGTCCAGCACATCACCGCTACACTTGGTATTGTGTGCATCATTATTGTGTAGCTGAGAGGCCATGCCATATTAGTAAAGTCTGCTGTCCTGTTGTGCGCTGCCTCAGTGGTAGTGGGGGGGGCTGGTCCGGGTGGGAGGTCCTGAGGGTGGTGACAGTGTGTTTTGTGGCCTTCTTGGGGGTCGGAGGTGCATGATCAGTAGCTCAAATTTAAGAGGCTAATTGGACGATATGAGTTTACATCCTGTTGTGGTTTACCCTTTTTTATGAAACTAACATCAAAAAGTAAAATTAAAAGAGGTTGGAATGACTGCTCCACTCATGATACTGTTAAACAATCTCGCAAAAAATGTGTTACGTTAGGGAGGAAATAATTTATAAACTTCAACTGAGATCCCATTGTTACCACGGGCTTTCACGTTTTGGGCAAGGTTAACTGACTGCATAATCTCTTGCAGGGCAATTGGAGTGAGATTGATTCTCCCTGCTCTTGTGATGAAGTCAGTATATTAAACTCTTGTAACCAGCTAATCGCTGCTTGTGGAGTTGTATTGTATATGTTATGTTATGTTATGTTATGTTAATTAAAATTTGTAAAGCGCACGTACGCCCATGGGCTTCTTGGCGCTGAGGAGAAATAAAAAAACATAACAAGAGGGATGCCAGCAGGAGTCACTATTTCAAGTAGGCCTGTGTAAATAGGAGGGTCTTAAATGCTTTTCTAAAGGTAAGGAGGTCCTTACTCTGTCTAAGGGTTAGAGGCAGAGAGTTCCACAGGGAGGCTGCTAGAAAGTGGAAACAATTGCCTCCCTGTCGCTTTCTCTTAAACCGGGGTACCTCGAGTAGGTCTTTGTGGGCTGATCGCAGACTGCGCGAGGGGGTGTTTCTCCCTATCAGTTGCCTTATGAACAGGGGACCCTTGCCTTGTAAAGCCTTGAAGATGATACATCCGCCTTTGAATGCGGCTCTCTGAGCCACAGGTAGCCAATGCAGTTTCTCAAGCCCTAATTTAATCGATTCCCATTTAGGTACCTTACAGATCAGCCTGGCAGCTTGATTTTGGAGGTGTTGCAGTCTTCTGAGTTGGCCTACAGGCAAACCTAGGTAGAGACTGTTCGAAAAGTCGATGTGGGAAAGGACTAGGGCAGTAACTACTTGAATCAGGGCTGAGTGGGTAAGAAAGTGTGCATTTTTTTTTATTTTTCTTAGTTGGAAAAACCCTGAGGAGACTACTGTTCCGATCTGAGAATTTAAGGCAAGGTCCTCATTAATGGTCACTCCCAGACTCTTTACTGATTGGGACCTTTTGGGAGGGAGGCCCATATCTGAAGGCCAGAAATGTGGGCCCCAACTAATCTCGCTCTTCCCGGGCAAAATCAATTCTGTTTTCCCCGGGTTTAGTTTGAGATGGTTTAGGGACATCCACCTCTGAATCTGGATCATAGTTGCCTGAAAGTCTTCAACAGCATTAGGTGAGTTTAATGTAAAAACTAGCTGTAAGTCATCTGAATAGTTGTATGCAGTGACTTTGTGCTCTCTCAAGGAAAACAAGAGGGGCCGCATGTATAAATTAAATAATAATGGGGACAAGGAGAAGCCTTGGGGGACCCCACAAAAGGAATTAATTTTGGAAGCTGTGAAAGACCCTAGCCGAACAGACTGGGTGCGTTCAGATATGAAAGATTGCAGCCAGGCCAAGGCAGAGTCTCTGAGGCCGGCCTGTTTGACACGGTTGACCAAGATGGAATAGTCAACCGTGTCGAATGCTGCAGACAAGTCAAGAAGCACCAATGCCTGATGTAGATTTTTGTCGGCATTAGACCTCAAGGTGTTCTGGACGGCCAATATCACTGCCTCTGTGGAATGACCAGGCCGAAAGCCTGCCTGGTTAGGTTGCAAATAACCAGAATCTTCCACAAAGTTTGAAAGGCAATTGGTGACATGAGCCTCCAAAATCTTTGATAGGTAGGGCAGAAGAGATATAGGCCGGTAATTAGTGAGGTCGAAAGGGTCTATACCAGGTTTTTTAGTGAGGGGAATCAATAAGGCCTGCTTGAAACTGCGGGGGACTGTCCCGGACATGAGTGAGTTGTTGAGCAATGGTATCATGCCGTGGGGGATGGCACGACCAATTTCCCTCATGATATGAGGGGGACAGACGTCCTCAGGAGATCCTGATTTGACTCTAGTCAATAGGTCTAAAAAAACTTTTGACTCGATGAGAGGAAAAGAGTGTAGTGTTAATGAGTTGAAAGAGCTGTCATCCAAAGGGGCGCAAACTGGGAGTTTGGATATATTCTGTTTAATCGCAAGCATCTTTTCGCTAAAAAAGTTATTTAGGGAATTACAGAGTGTTTGTGTAGGGACTACCGGAGGGGAGGTTCTATCGTCATTACATAATTCATTCACAATTCTGAAAATTTCTTTCGACTTGTTGGTGGAACTTATATATATACCTGAATATATATTTATTTAAAGAAACACCTCTGCTTTCCTTGTGATTCAGTTATTAAACTATTCTGGTAGGGATTTTTTAATCTTTTTAACACAATCCTCCGCTTAACCTCCCATGCCAATATTTCCCAAGTGCTAATTTTCCTTGTACCTTCGTTGTATAATGGTATTATGATTTTAAATGTCCCTAGACCAAAAATAATCCATTAACTGAGTCCATGCCTGTACTGTTAGGAGCTTGGTTTGCCTTGAGAGGAGTGGCTATGAAGTCTGCTGAAGCTTGATTAAAGCGTGTTTGTAATTGCTGCATACTTTCCCTTAGAGCCCTTTTCAGCCCAATCGTAAATGTTGTCACTTCACCCTAAAAAAACCTTTTAGAGCCTTCCATACTGAAAAATCAGTCACTGTTTCCAGATTCCGTTCTGGGAACTGACTCAATGTTAGACGCATTTGGTTCACCCATGTCGTGTTTGCCAAAAGGGATTTATCAAACACCCATCTTTGTTTTTCTAAGCCCGGATCTTCTACTCAAAAACTCAGTGTAACCAATGGATGATGGGAAAATGGGTTAGAGATAATTTCCGATTGCATTTTATGAAGTGAATGAGAGGCTAAAAAAAAGTCTATACGAGATGAAGAGCTAAATCTTTTGAGTAATATGCATACAGCCTCTCCTTATAGTGGATATTGCGCCACGGATGAGTAAAAGCAAAATCCTTCATAAAGTGATTTAAGAAAGTAACCGTTCTTGGCTTGTTCTGAATTCCATTGTGGTGGGATGCATTAAGTGCAATGTCAGGGTCCACGTTAAAATCGTCCCCTATTATCCAATCAACCTGTTCTCCTTTTGCCAAATCCTACAATGTACCCAGCCCCCACCCCTCCCCCCCCCACGGAGTCTTCTATAGGACCATAATAACTCACTAGGTTAGTTAATTGATTTACCACCCCAATCTGCACTCAGGTACATTGCGCGCCTGGGTCCCTATATACTTTAATTACTTTGCAGGGTATTTATCTAGGTAATACATTTGCAACTCTTTTTATAGCAGCATTTGCAGATGCATATACCACATGTTGAAAATACTCTGAGTTCTTGGATGAAACAGCTTCATTCTTCAGGTGCATTTCTTGAAAAAAGATCATGTTTGCCTGTATTGATTTAAACCGGGCTAGCAGTGATCTTGCCTTAGCCTTTATATTTAAACCATTGGCAATACAAGATATAATTCTTAAAAGCATATATGCTATGTTCTCCTAGTGTTCTCATTGAGTCTTGCTTTGTTATTGTTATTACTTTACATCTGTATTACCCATTATTCCAGCTGCATCTTTTTTCTTTTGAATAACGCAGCAGCTCTAGCCACCTAAATTTTTTTCATCCCCGGATATTTTCTCCCTAACCCTCCTCCCATTCCTCCAGTGCCCCTAAAACTCCCAACACTTCCTCCCCACCCTTTCTATATCCTTGCCCACCTCAGGCTCCCTCCCCTTTGCCCCTCCCCTGCCTTAGTACCTTGGAATGGCACACTCTAAGTCCTTCCCAGAGAGTAGCTACAAGATGACAGAATTTTAGCTTACAATGTGCTCCATGCGTAATTCTCTACTTTGTTAACTTCTCTCATCCTCCTTCAATTAAGATGGCCTATTACTGTGCATTGAGTACCTCCTCTTCTCTCTCTTCCCTTCTCCTCTTCACTCTAAATTTATCTGCCACCGTTACTGCCTCTGCGGCCAACTTCTTTCCTTAGTAGAGCGAAAAAGTCCATTGCCTGATCAACTGATATATGTGAATCCGACGCTTGCTAAACACTTTAAGTTTGGACTGTTGGATGATGCCCACCGGGGCTCCAAGGCATTTTACATCATCGATCGCTGCCAGGATTGACATGTCCGAGAATATTAAGAAACAGAAGTTCTCTGTTGTACAAAAGTATTTTTCTTAATAGCCTGGTAAAAGATGTGCTCTTTAATTCTGGCATCTCCAAAATTAACCAGGATCATGCAGGGGTACCTGGTATTTGAGGGTCGCACTGCAGGAACCCTATGTGATGGTAAAATCTCCCCATTATGGAAGCTTATTGGACAACAGGTATTTAAAAATCAAATCCGAGACCCATTTCATTATAGACTGTCCTGCCTACTGATCCTCTGTTACACCTACAAGTCTTAGATCGGTATGTCCTGCTCTGTTTTCAAAATCGACTACCTAAAGTGGAGAGCTTCTAGTTCTGCTTGCCATCTCAAAAGATCCTCGTCCTGTTTGATGCTAGTGCCCTTTAGCTCCGAGACATTTAATTCTACCTGTGACATCTGAGAGGAAAGTTGTTGGATGTTTTCGTTTATCTGCACAAGCTGCTCATTAGTGGTTCTGTGGGCATTCTCCTGCGCTATTTTGATCTTTTGCCATTCTTGTAATATCTGATTTAACGTTGCTCAATTGAATTTGGAGTTGACACTGATTGACAGGAACTTTGGAGCAGATATCTAAGACTCTCAAGTGGGTTAATGCTCGAAATTGATATTGGTTCTTTATCTGCTGTCTCCACTACCCCTGCATTGCTCTATTGTGCCATTTCCATTTGAATTGGTCATTGTCACTGTCTTTCTTTTCTCATTTGACCCCTCCCAGCATAAGAAGGGTATATGACAGTTTGAAGTTCAGAGAAAAAAACAACAACATCCATTTATGAATTAATCAAAAATGAATATAAGAGCAAAAAAAACATTGATTTGATTATTATTTTTATACCTTTAAGACGTAGACCTATGTGTATGCACAGTCATAACTGTATGTTAATATCAACGATACAATGGTGGTTGGAGAACAGCCATTTTTATTTTAACAAGGAGAGGTTCCATCAAAAGCAGGGGACCGCTATGGGCACGTGCTTAGCCCCCAGCTGCACATACTTGCACATAGGATGGTGGCGTTGTGTAGTTCCTATAAACCTATATAGGATCTGCGCGTTTAGACAACATAGACTGTGGGATTGGTGTTCAGGCTAATTCCAGACACACCCACTGGGTATATTTTCCTGTATACCAGCTAGCTCACAGTGCCACTAGAAACCCCTCGTACCAATGAGAGAATAGTTCTTGGCAACTATCAAACATGACAACTCTGTCCCATCAGTGATCATGGAAACAGTACAGTACTTTCTGCTTAGGAACTCGTGCTCACTTTGTCTCAGGGAGATTCGCAGAATAAAGGGTGGGGAAGTTTTCCAATAAGTATTTATTGAAGTAGCGTCATTCTAGTGTAAAATAGGTGTGCTGAAACAACCATTACACAGAAACAGATATAAATGATTATAAGCACCAACAGAGTAAACGGATGATAGATTTTTACCATAGTGCTAAGACAATGAATAGACAACGAAGAGACTCTAACTAGATGTACCTAAGTGTACCTATCATGTATGTAGGTGCAACATCAAGAATCCCTAAAGGATAAAGTCAAACCCATTACCTGAAGTGAGAGCCTGTGGGACCCCATCTTGGTCTCGAGATGAACACTCCTCGAGGGAAGTTAGACCACTGCGAACTGGAGTGTCTGCGTCCAGAAACCCCAGCGTCTTGTGTCAGTTTGTCTGCATGGAAGTCATTTTCTCCTCTGCCTTAACCCAGCAATATATGGTATTTATATACCCAAAGTGGTACCGTCAGAAGTCTAACCTGCTTTGTCAAGTCATACTTAGGATGACGGAAGGAATGACCCTTATACATAGTTATTATACAGTAGATGGAAGTTCTGCTGAGTTTCCAAGAATTCTCATGCATAATGGATGAGACTATGTTCTGTAAGCAGTTCCAAAACTAGGTAATAGGTCAGTCCCAAGAACCGTTATGTAGTGTAATGGTAGGGGAGAATATAGGGTAAAATGTTAGGGGACTACCTGAGCCTTAATTGGGGTAATTATATGAAACATAACAGTGGGAGGAGCGCATGCTCATGGCGGATCATGGTGGCTCATGGGATGATCACATTATTTGTTGGATTAGACATATCAACAACCTGTTTGTCATTTGAAAGGGGTCCTGTAAGGAGTTCGAGTTTTTGGACTTGAGAGTCTATATTAGGGACATTTTGATTGAAACATCAATCAATCAATCATATCACTTGTATAGCGCGCTACTCACCCGGAAGGGTCTCAAGGCGCTTGGGGGAAGGGGGCCGCTACTGCTCGAACAGCCAGGTCTTGAGTTGTCTTCTGAAGGCGAGGTGGTCCTGGGTCAGCTGAAGGTGGATGGGGAGGGAGTTCCATGACTTGGCCGCTAGGTAGGAGAAGGATCTGCCTCCGGCGGTGGCTCTTCGGATGCGTGGTACGGCGGCGAGGCTAGCGGATCGTAGCTGGCGGGTGGGCGTGTGGAAGGTCAGGCGGTCGTTGAGGTACTTGGGGCCCAGGTCGTGGAGAGACTTGTGTGCGTGGGTGAGGAGCCTGAACGTGATCCGCTTGTTGACGGGGAGCCAGTGCAGGTTCCTCAGGTGGCCGGAGATGTGGCTGCGTCGAGGGATGTCTAGGATGAGTCGGGCGGAGGCTTTCTGGATGCGTTGTAGTCTTTTTTGTAGCTTGGCTGTGGTTCCGGCGTTGAGGGTGTTTCCGTAGTCCAGCCGGCTGGTGATGAGGGCCTGGGTGACCGTCTTCCTGGTTTTGATCGGGATCCATCGGAAGATCTTGCGGAGCATGCGGAGGGTGTGAAAGCATGAAGAGGAGACGGCGTTGACTTGTCTGGTCATGGAGAGGGAGGAGTACAGGATGAAGCCCAGGTTGCGTGCGTGGTCTGTTGGCTTGGGAGCGGTGCCCAGGGCGGGGGGCCACCAGCAGTCATTCCAGGTGGAGGGTGATGGTCCAAGGATGGGGACTTCCGTCTTGTCTGAGTTCAGTTTCAAGCGGCTGTTTTTCATCCACTCGGCGACGTCTTTCATCCCTTCGTGGAGGCTGGTTCTGGTGGTGTCGGGGTCTCTGGTGAGGGAGAGGATCAGCTGGGTGTTGTCGGCGTAGGAGATGATGTTGAGGTTGTGTCGGCGTGCGATGGCTGCGAGGGGTCTCATGTAGACATTGAAGAGGGTGGGGCTGAGTGATGATCCTTGCGGGACGCCGCAGATGACTTCGGTGGCCTCGGAACGAAACGGGGGAGGCGGACTCTCTGTGTTCTTCCAGCTAGGAACGAGATGATCCACTTCAGTGCCTTCTCTTGGATGCCGGTGTTGCTGAGGCGCTGGACTAGGGTGCGGTGGCAGACAGTGTCGAACGCTGCAGAGAGGTCCAGGAGGATGAGTGCCGCTGTTTCCCCGTTGTCGAGCTGGGCTCGGATGTCGTCGGTGGCTTCGATGAGGGCGGTCTCGGGCTGTGGTTGGCTCTGAAACCAGATTGCGAGGGGTCGAGGGATCCATTCGTCTTGAGGAAGGCGGCCAGCTGTCTGTTGACGGTCTTCTCGATGACTTTGGCAGGAAAAGGGAGGAGCGAGATGGGGCGGAAGTTCTTGAGGTCGGTGGGGTCCGCTGTTGGTTTCTCAGTAGGGCGCTGAGCTCGGCATGCTTCCAGCTCTCCGGGAAGGTGGCGGTGTCGAAGGAGGTGTTGATGATGTCTCGGAGTTGGGGTGCGATGGCGGAGGCGGCTTTGTTGAAGATGTGGTGGGGGCAGGGGTCAGTCGGAGATCCGGAGTGGATGGTGTTCATCGTGCGGGCTGTGTCTTCGGTGGTCACTGCGGTCCAGGTGTGGAGGGTGGCGGTGGGGTGCGTTGGTTCGACGGTTGGGTGCGAGGATGGTGTGCCAAAGCTGTTGTGGATGTCGGCAATCTTGCGGTGGAAGAACGGTGGAAGAACGAGGCGAGTGAGTCGCAGAGATCTTGTGAAGGGGTGATGTCGTTGTTGCTGGTTCTGGGGTTGGAGAACTCCTTGACGATGCTGAAGAGTTCCTTGCTGTCGTGGGCGTTGTTGTCCAGTCGATCCTTCAGTGATTTCTTCTTGGTGGTGCGGAGGAGCTGGTGGTGTTTGCGGGTCGCGTGTTTGAGGGCGGTCATGTTGTCAGTGGTCCGGTCGAGGAACCAGGCTTTCTCGAGGGTGCGGCAGGGCTTCTTGGAGTCCTTGAGTTCGTCGGTGAACCAGGGGGCCTTCTTGCTTCTGGGTTTGCTGGGGGGGTTCTTCAGTGGTGCGAGGTCGTCGGCGCAGGCGGTCAGCCATTGCGTGAAGTTGCGGGCTGCTTCGTTGGGGTCCGGTGTGCTGGCAGGTGGGTTCTGGCTGAGGGAGGCGGTGAGCTGGTCGGCGGTGATCTTGCTCCAGCTCCTGTGAGGAATCTGTTTCGGGTGGTGGTGGGTGGTGGTTTTTCTGAAGCTGAAGTGGACGCAGCTGTGGTCGGTCCAGTGAAGTCCGGTGGAGTGGCTGAAGGCGATGTGCTTGCTGGATGAAAAGACGGGGTCGAGCGTGTGGCCGGCGGAGTGGGTGGGGGTGTTGACCAGTTGCTTGAGTCCGAGGTTGGCGAGGTTGTCCAGCAGGGTGACGGTGTTGCGGTCTTTGTTGTTCTCCAGGTGGAAGTTGAGGTCCCCTAGGAGGATGTAGTCGGTGGAGGGGAGGGCGCGTGGGCTGATGAAGTCCGTGATGTCTTCGCAGAATTGTGTGCGTGGTCCCGGGGGTCTGTAGAGGAGGGTTCCTCTGAGGGTCGTCTTTGGGTCGGTGTGGATCTGGAAGTGGAGGTGTTCGGCGGCGGTGTAAGTTTCATTGGCGTCGGTCGTGATGCAGATGGTAACATGGTAACATGGTAACAAAGGAAGTC
The DNA here is from genome assembly GCF_964261635.1 of Lissotriton helveticus. Lineage (NCBI taxonomy): Eukaryota > Metazoa > Chordata > Amphibia > Caudata > Salamandridae > Lissotriton > Lissotriton helveticus. The sequence goes on from NC_136067.1 coordinate 1,573,229,011, forward strand.
TACTGCTGGCAATTAATGGTACACGCAAGTAGCTTTCATCCTCAACATCTCAAAAATAGTATCCCATCCAGAGAAATGCTCCAGCTGAGAAGGAATTTTAGCCATTCAGAAGAGGTTGTTGTGATGCAAGATGAAATGTCAGCCAGATTTTTGAAGAGATGCTATACTCGAACAGCTTAGGATAAGGCAATATAGAAATCTAATCAGAAGAGCAGGGAAGAACTATTGTTTAACCTGGGACAAAAGGCAGAAGAGTCTATTTCTAGACTTATTTTAACATTCAGCAAAAAAGAAAAGAAGCTATGAACCATCTGTAAGAGGTATTGGTCTCTAGTGCAGGGGGATCCAGTTCCTGGGCCCACATTACTGTACTAACTTTCCATTACCTTCCATAAAACCCCGTTGATGAGGGATGTATTGGTGAATTCCAGTCCGGAGTTAGTGAGCACTCGTAGTTGGTTAAAGCCTAAGCCTGAGTTTTACACGTGCAACTCATGTAGAGCTTGTAAATTTGGGATAAACATGAGGGATTATATGACTGCTTTCTGTGAGAAACCACAAATCATATCAAGAGTGTACAATTGCAGAACTGTTTTTGCAGTTATGTGTTAGAATGTGATTGCAAGTTGCAATATGTGGGGAGCACCAAACTACAAGTTCATAAAAAGATCCTCCAACATTTGAGAGCCATTAGTAATAATGGCCAGAGCTATCCAGTTGCTAGGAATTTTGAATAATATCATTATAGCAATCCCAACCATTTCAGGTCTTTTGTAATTGATGCTGTGCCCAAATTGGTTCAGGGGCAACAGGGAGAAGATGCTAATCAATCAAGCAATCAATCAATCAGAGTACTTGTAGAGCGCGCTACATACCCGTGAGGGTCTCAAGGCACTGAGGGGAGGGGGGTGCTGCAACTGCTCGAAGAGCAAGGTCTTGAGGAGTCTTCCGAAGGCTAGTAGGTCTTGGGTCTGCCGTATGTGGGTAGGGAGGGTGTTCCAGGTCTTGTCGGCGAGGTAGGAGAAGGATCTGCCGCCGGAGGTCATTTATTGGATGTGGGGGACAGCAGCGAGGGCTAGGCTGGCGGAGCGGAGCTGGCGGGTGGGGGTGTAGAAGCTGAGTCTGTTGTTCAGGTAGGCTGGCCCGGCGTTGTGGAGTGCTTTGTGTGCGTGGGTGAGGAGCTTGAAGGTGATCCTCTTGTCGACGGGGAGCCAGTGTTGGTCTCCCAGGTGGGGGGTGATGTGGCTGCGGCAGGGGACGTTGACAATCAGTCGGGCGGAGGCGTTTTGGATGCGTTATAGTCATCGTAGGTGTTTGGCTGGGATTCCTGCATAGAGTACGTTGCCGTAGTCCAGTCTGCTGCTGATGACGGCCTGTGTCACCGTTCTTCTTGTTTCGGTCGGGATGGTTGGTGGGTGTTGGTGCTGTTTCCAGTGTTGTCGGCCACCAGGAGTCATCCCAGGCTGAGGGGGTGGGTCCGAGGATGAGTACCTCCATCTTGTCCGAGTTCAGCTTCAGGTGGCTGTTCCTCATCCAGTCGGCGACGGCCTTCATTCCCTCGTGGAGGTTGGTTTTGGCGATGTGTGGGTCTTTGGTGTGGGAGAGGAAGAGCTGGGTGTCGTCGGCGTAGGAGATGATGTTGAGGTGGTAATGGCGGGCCACTTGTGCGAGGGAGGGGGGCCATGTAGATGTTGAACAGCATCGGGCTGGGGAATGAGCACGGTGGCTTCGGATCGGAAGGGTGGGAGGCAGACACTCTGGGTTCTGCCGGAGAGGAAGGACGTGGTCCAGTCAAGGGCCTTCTCTTGGATTCTGGCTACTAGGAGGCGTGTCTTTAGAGTACAATGGCAGACGTATTGAAGGCAGCCGACAGGTCCAGGAGGATGAGGGCTGATATTTCGCCATTGTCTATTTGGTGCCTGATGTCATCTGTGGCTGCGATGAGGGCTGTCACGGGGGTGTTGTTGCGTCTGATTGGTCCAAGATGTTGTCTTCCAGGTGGCGGGTCAATTGTCTGTTGACCCGCCACCTGATCGGATGACCCTTGCCGGGAACGGGAGCAGGGAAATGGGTCGGAAGTTCCTGAAGGCGTTGATTTCGGCGTGCTTCCAGTTTTCCGGGAATGTCGCTGTTTCAAAGGAGATTTTGATGACCTTCCGTAGTTGGGGTGCGATGGCTGCGTCTGCTTTTTTGAATACGTGGTGTGGGCATGGGTCAGACGGAGATCTTGAGTGGATGGAGTTCATGACCTTGCGTGTCTCATCGTCGTTGACATTGGACCAGGAGGTCAGGCGGACGGCGCTGGTGGTGTTCACAGGGGAGGTGGAGTCTGGCGTGGTTGGGGCGGTTGTGGTGTTGAAGCTGTCGTGGATGTCAGCGATCTTGCGGATGAAGAAAATGGCTAGTGAGTCTCACAGTTCTTGTGAGGGTGGGATGGTTTTGGCGCTGGGGTTGGAGAAATCCTTTACGATGCTGAAGAGCTCTTTGTTATCTTTGAAGGAGGATCTCTTGTCTAATCTGATGAGGTGGTGATGTCTGCGGGTGGCTTCCTTGTGGGCTGCTTGGTTGTCCGGTGTGCGTTCGTGGAGCCATATTTTCTCCAGCTTCCGGCATGCGTGTTTGGAGGTCTGGAGCTCGTCTGTAAACCAGGTGGCTCTCTTGCTGGTGTGGTTGTTAGAGGGTTTCTTGAGCGGGACGAGGGTGTTGGCGCAGTTGTCGATCCACTGTCTGAGGTTGCAGGTTGTGGCGTCTGGGTTGATGGGGTCGGTGGGTGGGTTTTAGGCGAGGGTGGTGATCAGCAGGTCTTCGGTGACTTTGCTCCAGCAGCGGTGAGGCAGCTGTTGGTTGCGGTGGTGCGTGGTTGGTTTCCTGAAGGTGAAATGGATGCAGTGGTGGTCGGTCTAGTGGAGTTCAGAGGTGTGGTCGAAGGTGATGTGGGTGCCTGAGGAGATGATGGGGTCCAGCGTGTGTCCGGCGGCGTGGGTGGGTGCGGTGGTGAGTTGTCTGACACCAATGAAGTTGTCAATCAGGGTGGCACAGTTGGCGGCATCGTTGTTCTCGAGGTGGAAGTTCAGGACCCGCGGAGGATGTAATCTGTGGAGGCAAGTGCGTGGGTTCTGGCGAGGTTGGCGATGCAGTCGCTAAACTGGGCCCGGGGTCCGTGGGGTCTGCAGATGAGTGTTCCTCTGGGGTGGTGTTGGGGTGGGTGTGGATCCGGAAGTGCAGGTGTTCGGCGGTGTTGAGGATGTCTTCTGCGTGGGTGGATTTGTGGATGATGGCTATTCCTCCTCCGGTTCGGTTGGCGCGAACCCTGCGGGTGACCTTGTAGCCGTCTGTAATGGCTATGCGATGTTGGGCACTGAGGAGTCGTTCCACCAGGTCTCGGTCAGGAAGGCCACGTCTGTGGCGGAGGTGTCGAGCAGATCCCAGAGCTCGACGGCGTGCGGAGCGGGTGTTGAGGAGTATGCAGCAGAGGTGGTTGGGTCCAGTCCTTGGGGGTTTGAGGGTTCTGTCGCAGGTGAAGCTGCAGGTGCGGCAGGAGAAGCGTCCGTGGGTCCATTTTGGGGTGGCCTGGAAGCAGGTGTTGTTTCGGCCGGCATTGAGTGCATGGAGGCTGCTGGCCTCGTATTGGAGTCTGGTGTCATGGCGGTTGCAGGGTCCAGGGGTTCTGGCGATGGGCGCGGATGGGCGCAGACGGACTTGCCTTAGTCGCACCTTCTGGCCTGCCATTTAAAGGGGATCTGGAAGGGACGAGCAGCTGGGAGGCGGGAGGCAGGGGTTAGCGAATGGGCACGGGGCGGGGCTGCAGGAGCAGCAGCGGCAGGAAACAGCGAGCAGTGGGTGGGGGGGTGAGGAAAAAAGGCGAGGAAAAAACAGCACCCAGGAATGGGCAGCGGAACCAAGGGTGCAGGGCACAAGAGCTGGAGGAGCTGCAGCGGGGGGGAGCGACCTGTCTAGTAAGGTCAATGGTCGCTCTCCTCACTGCACGCTGCCGCCAGTTAAAGGGGATCTGGGAGGGAGGAGCAGCTGGGAGGCGGGAGGCAGGGGTTATTGAATGGGCGTGGGGTGCGGGGCCGCAGGGGCAGCAGCGGTGGGAACAGCGAGCAGTGGGCAGGGGGCGAGGAAAAACGGCAAGGATAAAATGGCACCCAGGAAAGGGCAGCAGAACCAAGGGTGCAGGTCACAAGCGCTGGAGGAGCTGCAGCGGGGGGGGAGCGACCTACCTGGTTGCTAAGGCACCTGGAAACAAAATACATTCTCAATTTAGATTCTAGGGTGCTGAATGGATTGAACATTGATTATGATTTTCATAATTTTGTGTAAATGAGTTATTTTTCATATATTCTTCGTGATTTCCTTTGTGTTTCTGTTTTTCAGTTATGGTGATGTCTCCTTTTCACATTGGGGATATCTTTTCCCATGTGTATTTGTGGGATTAGACCCCTATTGAAATTAGACTGTACTTCCCTTTAGTAATTCATGCTTTTATATTCACTTTTAGTGATGTTATGTTGCAGTTATTTTGTATGGGGAATTTGGTACAGTGGCTTTTGACTCATTGGGGAGAATGCATTTAGATTGGTGTATGTTTTGCATAGTGCTCTAAACTTGTCTCTCAGGTGTTACAATGCAGATTTATCCTCTTATATATGAGTGACTTGTTTTCTCCATTTGAAAAGTAGGAATGCTGGTACTAATATGAATTGAATTATTTAATTAATCACTTTCTTTATATTTTGTGTAATGTATATACGTGGTTTTACAATAAGCGTTTATTAATTCATCTAATATAGTGTAATGGATTGCAGCAAATTTTAAATAATTTGCCAGGTGTCACTAGTGGGTGTAACTAATAATGTGTTCTTGCTCATTTAGACAATCTAAAATTGCTTTACACTACTAGATTGATTCCTGTAAGTCAATGTATTTATACTGTAATTGAGCATGTTGGTGTTTAGATGAGTTTTGTACTTATTTATTCCCATACTCATTTTACTGCTTTTATAATGTACTTTAAGGTTTTGGGCACTTTTCCCAATGATGTATGTTTTCTATTTCTATGCACCACGCGTGGAAAAAATGCACAAGTGCCTGTTTATCTCTCGCAGGGCGTATGCGATCAAGGCCAGGAGTAGCCAAACCGCATCATGCTGACAGAACCTCATTAAATTTACAAATAGCAACAAACTGTTGGTGTCTGTGCCTGTTTTATTTGGAGGAGTGTACAGAAGTGTATATAGGTATGTATCTACATATATATATATATATCCCAACAAAGTTGCCTGTCAGACGAGAAGACCACTCACGGGTAAGTTTCCTTGTTGCATCTCTTTATTGGAAAGAAGGCACTCACAGTGTCATATTGCTTAGGCTCAAATAACTGTCCATTTCTCCCGACGCGTTTCGTGACACCGCACTTCTTCATGGGGCTTTGGACTGACAGAAGATGAAACCAGGCAGTGTCCCAGTACTACTTTTCAATTCGATACTTCCCCACCCAGTAGGCGTGGCCACCCGCGTGGCCTGCTGGGAAATGTAGTACTAGTGTATTCCTGCAGTGAGTCGCCGAGTTTCATCTCCTTACTCCGTCAAATATTGCCCAGGTGGGTTGGCAAAAGCAGTTCTGTACCCTAGAGTGCCGCTTGCTTCTTTCAATCGCACTCACCCGCCCCAGCGCTAGCACGTCATGTGGCGTCCCAGCAGGGCTGCGCTGAGCACAGCGGGGTTCCTCTCACGGCACAGGCGGGCCGCAAACCATTCCAACAAAGTTGCCTGTCAGACGAGAAGACCACTCACGGGTAAGTTTCCTTGTTGCATCTCTTTATTGGAAAGAAGGCACTCACAGTGTCATATTGCTTAGGCTCAAATAACTGTCCATTTCTCCCGACGCGTTTCGTGACACCGCACTTCTTCATGGGGCTTTGGACTGACAGAAGATGAAACCAGGCAGTGTCCCAGTACTACTTTTCAATTCGATACTTCCCCACCCAGTAGGCGTGGCCACCCGCGTGGCCTGCTGGGAAATGTAGTACTAGTGTATTCCTGCAGTGAGTCGCCGAGTTTCATCTCCTTACTCCGTCAAATATTGCCCAGGTGGGTTGGCAAAAGCAGTTCTGTACCCTAGAGTGCCGCTTGCTTCTTTCAATCGCACTCACCCGCCCCAGCGCTAGCACGTCATGTGGCGTCCCAGCAGGGCTGCGCTGAGCACAGCGGGGTTCCTCTCACGGCACAGGCGGGCCGCAAACCATTCCAACAAAGTTGCCTGTCAGACGAGAAGACCACTCACGGGTAAGTTTCCTTGTTGCATCTCTTTATTGGAAAGAAGGCACTCACAGTGTCATATTGCTTAGGCTCAAATAACTGTCCATTTCTCCCGACGCGTTTCGTGACACCGCACTTCTTCATGGGGCTTTGGACTGACAGAAGATGAAACCAGGCAGTGTCCCAGTACTACTTTTCAATTCGATACTTCCCCACCCAGTAGGCGTGGCCACCCGCGTGGCCTGCTGGGAAATGTAGTACTAGTGTATTCCTGCAGTGAGTCGCAGAGTTTCATCTCCTTACTCCATCAAATATTGCCCAGGTGGGTTGGCAAAAGCAGTTCTGTACCCTAGAGTGCCGCTTGCTTCTTTCAATCGCACTCACCCGCCCCAGCGCTAGCACGTCATGTGGCGTCCCAGCAGGGCTGCGCTGAGCACAGCGGGGTTCCTCTCACGGCACAGGCGGGCCGCAAACCATTCCAACAAAGTTGCCTGTCAGACGAGAAGACCACTCACGGGTAAGTTTCCTTGTTGCATCTCTTTATTGGAAAGAAGGCACTCACAGTGTCATATTGCTTAGGCTCAAATAACTGTCCATTTCTCCCGACGCGTTTCGTGACACCGCACTTCTTCATGGGGCTTTGGACTGACAGAAGATGAAACCAGGCAGTGTCCCAGTACTACTTTTCAATTCGATACTTCCCCACCCAGTAGGGGTGGCCACCCGCGTGGCCTGCTGGGAAATGTAGTACTAGTGTATTCCTGCAGTGAGTCGCCGAGTTTCATCTCCTTACTCCGTCAAATATTGCCCAGGTGGGTTGGCAAAAGCAGTTCTGTACCCTAGAGTGCCGCTTGCTTCTTTCAATCGCACTCACCCGCCCCAGCGCTAGCACGTCATGTGGCGTCCCAGCAGGGCTGCGCTGAGCACAGCGGGGTTCCTCTCACGGCACAGGCGGGCCGCAAACCATTCCAACAAAGTTGCCTGTCAGACGAGAAGACCACTCACGGGTAAGTTTCCTTGTTGCATCTCTTTATTGGAAAGAAGGCACTCACAGTGTCATATTGCTTAGGCTCAAATAACTGTCCATTTCTCCCGACGCGTTTCGTGACACCGCACTTCTTCATGGGGCTTTGGACTGACAGAAGATGAAACCAGGCAGTGTCCCAGTACTACTTTTCAATTCGATACTTCCCCACCCAGTAGGCGTGGCCACCCGCGTGGCCTGCTGGGAAATGTAGTACTAGTGTATTCCTGCAGTGAGTCGCCGAGTCCAAAGCCCCATGAAGAAGTGCGGTGTCACGAAACGCGTCGGGAAATTAAGTGGTTTGGCCACAGAGGATTAAAATGTCACCAATTGATACCATTGGTGAAAACCTTTATGCATTTGCCCAAACCTGACCTGTTAATTGTGCACTGTGGAGGTAATGATTTGGGCACTTTGACTGGGGTAGGTCTGGAAATGCTTTTAAAGGACACCTTTGAGCAATTAATGGCACTTTTTCCTCAGACTGCCTTGGTATATTCAAATATATGCCAAAGACAGAAATGGAGGTGGTCAAACCAATGTTGTCCACAAATTGAGAAGTCGAGGAAGCATGTAAACAAATCTGTTTCAGCTTACATGAGAGACCATGGAATGGGCTCCCTGTACAACAATAACTTGCGTTACTACATGCAAGATATCTACAGAGGAGATGGAGTTCACTTCTCAGATGAGGGCAACAGAATTTTCACTCTGAATTTAAGACTGTGCATTGGTACCTATTTATAAGTACCTAAATGTACCATAAACCCAAAAGCTCTTCTCAGAGCTACCCTACATCTGATCACTCACAATTATTATTTTACTGTAACATTTTTCACTAATTTTCAACAAAGTACGCTCCCTGGGGCGCTACCCGGTACGCGAACCGGGAGCTAACCTCGCGAAATTTTTAAAAAAATGTTTTTTTTGCACATATAAGCCTCCTCAGCCACCCTCACAAAACCTAGGGGGTCAAGATAAGTCTACCGTGCCCCCTTCTACCCATTCTGAACATTATTTGCCCTCCATTTTATATCTTAATTCGACCGAAACACAAAATGGTGGACTCCCGTAACGCTTAAGGTACGCGAACCGGGGCGTTCAACGGTTCGCGTATCGGGTCGCTCCCTGGGAAGCGCACCATCAAAAAAGGTGGGAAAGTAGTTTACAGAAAAGCCACTGGAGACAATTTCACCAAATATAGATTAGCTCATACTACATACCAATCCCTACCATTTTCACAAATTTGATTGGAATTCCATTTAGCCATTTAGCCTGTAGACCTCTCTAAATACCCTGAGGTAAATTACTTCTCAAAACACATCTGAAGTGTTGGAATTGACAACCAATTAAAATGTTACTTTCATTTTCTACTTTTTTTACCTGACATTTGATTGGTTATGTACTTGAATATATATAAAAGAAGAGAATGAAACACAGCCATTTTGACTACTACTTCCTGGTGTACATTTCAATTGGATTTTCACTAATCACTTCAACTTCTTTCTAAAGGTAAGTTCTTATTTTAAAAACTGAACTATATTGTGCACTATAAGTTAATATGGTAAACTTTTTCTGATAGTTATATACTATCCCTCTGTAGTAGTTATAGATTTAGATAGACTTCTCTGTTATAGTTATGGATGGAGTTAGGCTTCTCTTTTATAATTATGAATTTACTTACGTTAAATCACATACACTTTTTTATATTCCTACTTCCACTCTGATACTATACACTGCCCAAAGATAAATTCTCTGTTAAAAAATGCCTATCTAAAATTAATCCCAACAGTGCCCTATCTCTACTAATATATATTTTTTCTATCCAAATTTCAGGCAACATGGAAGGCGAACAGAAAGTTTCATTTCAAATTGTCCTGCAAGAGAGCAGCCAAGAATTAATTGATCCAAATTATATTGAATTTATGGATGAAACTTGGGACCAAGAACTACTGCAATGTGTGCAAGCAGTGGATGACCTCCTTCAAAATGAGGACATTTTACACCCTCATAGATTACAAGCTATGTTCAATGAAAATGACGACATTTCAGACAGTGAAATGTTAGAAATGTTATTAAATTTTGAAACACAATCACAATAATAAATAATTGCTTAAAAAATAAAAAAAATAAAAAAATAATCAACAAAACCAACAATCAATTAACATACAGTATTTGAAAAGTCTATCATTCATTTTTCATTACAGTACGCTGCCCAGAACGCTTCCTGGTTCGCGGACCGGGCGCTACCCACGCAAAAAAAACAAAAACATTTTTTTGTTTTTTTTGCCCCGCGGGGCCCTTTTAAAACCTCCACATTAAACCTAGGGGGTCAGGGAGGATCTAGTATGCCCCCTTATGGTTATTTCCCCCTTTGTTTTGGCCTCCTCTTGTCTCTCAATCCTACCGAGAGACAAGATGGCGGCCGCTCCGGACTGTTTAGAATGTTGACAGACACCGGAGAGCCAATCAGCTTCGCTACGCGAAGTTCCGGTACGCTTAAGGTCCGCGGACCGGAGCGCTGCCCAGAGCGCGCTTACAGATGTATATCTTTTTTTAAACGTTAATTTCTCAAAATCCACTGGAGCACATATATTGAGACCTACAAAAGGCACATCGGGCTACCAGTCCCTACAATTTTGCCAAGTTTCATGCAAATCCATTCAGCCGTTCGGGCTAAAAGTGAGGCCAACCGCCCTATGGAAAACTCAATGTTAAAAACACGTTTTGGGACCCCCCTTTTTTCTCGACCCCCCCTGGACGAACCCCCCGCCAAATTTCCAGGGGCTGCTCAGAAACAAAATGTTCCATTTTCCAGGAAATTTCAGCCAATTCCGTCCACAAACGCCAAAGTTATTAGACATAGAATTTTCAAAAATCCCATAGAGAAAAAATCCTAACTATATATACCTACTGGCGACCGCCAGTAGGTAATATATCTATATATATATATATATATATATATATATATATACACTGAAAAAACCATAGGTTTCAGAAGTTATATAGTTAGGAATTAGTTTTTAAAAAAAACTTTGAAATTCACTGAAAAAACTATAAGTTTTAGTGGTGTTATAGTTAGCTGGACATTTTACTCATACAAGACCAATGAAATTGCTCCTATATAGTTAGTTGTACTAACTATATTTCGCGCACCCGCAATCCACTGCTGATGATGTCACATATTAGATCATTCATGACATGGTCAGTGACATCACTGATGACATCTGAAATGACATCACTGATGACATCACTGATGACATCATCCAGTGAATGTGGTTTGCTTCGTTATTTAAATATGCATTATATATATAGCAATTTACATTGAAGAATGAGTGGATATATATAAATAAATATTTGGATGGAGGATTTAGTAGCAGTGTAATTGACTGTTTACTTGACCAATTTATAATGTCTCACTAAATATAGTGGATAGTGACTAAACTGTGTGAATATCTGTATCACTTTGTCAGTTGTTGTGTAAACTGATTCTACAGTTGGTTACTAGCTATGTGAAAGTCTATATTAGTTATTGATCAGTTAACTGAGTATTTGTATGGGAGTGTGGAAGTGTGTGTGGTTCGGTGGGGGTTGTGTGACTGTCCAAAGATGTGTGAATAGTTGATTCAGTAGATATATGAAGTTAAAACTACATGTTCTAACAGTTTGGGTGAGGGAATCTCTTTATGGGTGTGGTGATGAGCAAATATATTTCTCAAAGGTACAGGTCCAACAAACTAGAAAAATAAAAGGCAGTGTATGTGTCAGTTGTTGTATATAAATAAGTATACATAAGACACAATGATTGTGTGAGTGACTGTATGGATAACTGTATACTTGTAATAATGATTTTATAATTCACTAAGTATGACTTACTATCTAAATGAATAGAAGAAGTGGTGTTTGTATAAGTGTTTTGCTAAGTAAATATGTCAGTATGATCCATTGTTTGCATAAGTGAGTAGGATGACTTCATATGTGAATAGGATGCGTGCTGTTGTTTAATGTCGATATAGATGTATAAGTATTTTTGATAGTGTTCTTTTGTTCATTGACAGCATGTATGAGTGAATCCATAGGTAAGTGATTAGATGTGTGTATACATCTATGAATCACTGAGTGGATTTTTAGATACTTGTATTGCTGTGACAATGGATTTAAATATGATACTCTGTATTTTACAAACAGTGATGAAAAATTGTAATAGTGTATGAAAAGGTGTATGTGATTGTCACGTGGATGATGTCATCAGTGATGTCATCAGTGATGTCATTTGAGATGTCATCAGTGATGTCACTGACCATGTCATGAATGATCTAATATGTGACATCATCAGCAGTGGATTGCGAAATATAGTTAGTACAACTAACTATATAGGAGCAATTTCATTGGTTTTGTATGAGTAAAATGTCCAGCTAACTATAACACCACTAAAACTTATAGTTTTTTGAGTGAATTTCAAAGGTTTTTTAAAAACGAATTCCTAACTATATAACTCCTGAAACCTATGTTTTTTCAGTGAATTTCAAAGGTTTTTTTAAATGCTAATGCCTAACTATAAAAGGCCTGAAACGTATGGTTTTTTCAGTGAATTTCAAAGGTTTTTTAAATGCTGATTCCTAGCTATATAAGGCCTGAAACCTATGGTTTTTTCAGTGAATTTCAAAGGTTTTTTAAATGCTAATTCCTAACTATAACTGGTGTGTAACCTATGGTTTTTTCAGTGAATATATATATATATATATATATATAAAATTTCTATGGCAAAATGAAACCCCTCATTTTGTTCCTTTTCAAATTAAATGTATTAAGTGTTACCACTTTATTCCAATCAAGATGACTTCAGGTGTGCCATACTTTTGTCATAAGTAAGACTGTTAGCGTTCTAGTTGTTCTTTAGAACACTCTGGGACATTCTGTCATTGGGCTATAGTTGGGCTACATCTGGCTGATATTTGGGCTACATTTGGGCTCTTTTGTCTCTGGTGGCCATCTTGGAAGACTGCATATCAGAAGTTTTTTTCATGAAATATAAGAGGATTTCAGAAGTCACTCAAAATGTGCCCTAATTTTTCTTTCTTCAGCACTAATCAGAATTTCTATGGCAAAATGAACCCCCTCATTTTGTTCCTTTGCAAATTACATGTTTTAAGTGTTAACACTTTATTCCAATCAAGATGACTTCAGGTGTGCCATACTTTTGTCATAGGTAAGACTGTTAGCACTCTAGTTGTTCTTTAGAACACTCTGGGACATTCTGTCATTGGGCTATAGTTGGGCTACATCTGGCTGATATTTGGGCTACATTTGTTTTTTTTGTCTCTGGTGGCCATCTTTGGGCTACATTGGGCTACATTGGGCTACATTTGGGCTCTAACATATATATAGCCCAATGTAGCCCAATATATATTTTTTCAAAGTTAATTTTCGTAAAAACCACTGGAGCACATATCTTGAGACATAGCAAAGGCACATTAGGCTACCAGTCCCTACAATTTTGCCAAGTTTGGTGGAAAACCATTCAGCCGTTCGGGCTAAAAGTGAGTCAACCGCCCTATGGAAATTAACATGGGGAAAACACGTTTTGGGACCCCCCTTTTATCTCGGCCCCTGCTTGACGAATCCCCCTAAACTTTCAGGGAAGGAGCGGAGCACCGCGAGGCAAAGTTAAGGAAAATTTCAGGAAGATTCCTCAACCGGCGCCAAAGTTATTCCCAATAGAATGTTGCGATTTCCCTATGGGAAAACAATCCTAACTATATATACCTACTGGCTATCGCCAGTAGGTAATAAAATTTCTATGGCAAAATGAAACCCCTCATTTTGTTCCTTTTCAAATTAAATGTATTAAGTGTTACCACTTTATTCCAATGAAGATGACTTCAGGTGTGCCATACTTTTGTCATAAGTAAGACTGTTAGCGTTCTAGTTGTTCTTTAGGACACTCTGGGACATTCTGTCATTGGGCTATAGTTGGGCTACATCTGGCTGATATTTGGGCTACATTTGGGCTCTTTTGTCTCTGGTGGCCATCTTGGGAGACTGCATATTAGATTTTTTTTAATGAAATATAAGAGGATTTGAGAAGTCACTCAAAATGTGCCCTCATTTTTCTTTCTTCAGCACTAATCATAATTTCTATGGCAAAATGAACCCCCTCATTTTGTTCCCTTGCAAATTAAATGTTTTAAGTGTTAACACTTTATTCCAATCAAGATGACTTCAGGTGTGCCATACTTTTGTCATAAGTAAGACTGTTAGCGCTCTAGTTGTTCTTTAGTACACTCTGGGACATTCTGTCATTGGGCTATAGTTGGGCTACATCTGGCTGATATTTGGGCTACATTTGTTTTTTTTTGTCTCTGGTGGCCATCTTTGGGCTACATTGGGCTACATTGGGCTACATTTGGGCTCTAACATATATATAGCCCAATGTAGCCCAATATATATTTTTTCAAAGTTAATTTTCGTAAAAACCACTGGAGCACATATCTTGAGACATAGCAAAGGCACATCGGGCTACCAGTCCCTACAATTTTGCCAAGTTTGGTGGAAAACCATTTAGCCGTTCGGGCTAAAAGTGAGTCCAACCGCCCTATGGAAATTAACATGGGGAAAACACGTTTTGGGACCCCCCTTTTATCTCGGCCCCCGCTTGACAACCTCCCCCCCAAACTTTCAGGGAAGGAGCCGAGCGCCGCGAGGCAAAGTTAAGGAAAATTTCAGGAAGATTCCTCAACCGGCGCCAAAGTTATTCCCAATAGAATGTTGCGATTTCCCTATTGAAAACAATCCTAACTATATATACCTACTGGCTATCGCCAGTAGGTAATATATATATATATATATATATATATATATATATATATATTCAATCACCTCCTGGAAATTCTGAGCATAGAGAAAGAACCAGAGTCGAAGCCCCAATGGTGTGCAGAAGGGTTTATTAGGCACAAGGAATACTACCCAACGCGTTTCGAAGTCAGCCGACTTCTTGCTCACGGGTCCAGGTCTGTTCCATTACCATTCCTTTTAAAGTAATACAGACACATATTTTTTGCGTGCATGTGATCAATCAACATAAACAAAATACTCACAATGTTACAATGTTGCTAGTCTTAACCAAGTGGTTATTAAATTCTTGCAAGGGTACAAATATTGACACAATGTTATCACATGTTGGACCCACATGTTTATGCATCATATTTAAATTAACAAGTCCGTTTTAGGTCAATAACATTGCTGTTGTTAGTTCCCAAAATTATTAATACGGAACATTAAAGTCACAAAATAGTGCCCCAGTGGGCAAGATGCTGTTGATAGGAACGATAATTCCTAAATTGTTTTGCCCCAGTGGGCATATATCTTCATGTTTTCCCAAGTTAGCGTCCTCACCCTGCAAGGCAAAGAAAACAACATTGATAATCTTACTTGTGTTCATCTAGGTTGTGTATGATCACACTTATTTAAAACATATTAAAATCCATCGGAATGGAGAAATTTCTAGGGCGGCTGTCATGGTTCAACATATCAATAAACAATTCTAACCGTATAGATGGATTGCCAACTCATCACCCACATTATGGCCCTTAGGCTGTAAAGTGTCATACTGGATGATATATTTAGACTCCAATTTGCGGAGCTCCAGCCATCTGTTCCCTCCTCTTTCTCTTTTTTCAATTCAGTCAATTACTGTAAATTCCAACAGGTCAGGGTTTTGTTTGTGTTCTGTGGAAAAGTGCCTTGCCATTGGGTACTGTTGATTTAAATTCTTTATTGCCCTGAGGTGTTCCAGTATTCTCATTTTTGCTGGTTTGGTCGTACACCCAATATAAAATTTGTTACATGGGCAACGAAGCGCATAAATCGCAAAATCAGTATTACAATGGAGATGTTTATTGATTTTATGCGGTTCATGATCCAATGACAATTTAAGTGTTTTACATTTGTGGCTGTGCCTGCAGGCCTTACATTTCCGACACGGAAAAAACCCTTGGATCGTGTTAGCTTTTTTAGGTTCCTTGATCAGAGTGGAAGTTAGACAGTCTTTTAATGATTTCGCCTTCTTATAGGTTATTGCAGGTTTCTCATTAAGAACTTCCTTTATATCGCTGTCTAATTTTAGCACGTCCCAGTATTTATTGAGACTGCGGCGGACCTGCCATGCCTGACTGTCATATGTGGTGATAAATCTTATTTGTTCCTCACTTTTGTCATGTATTTTGGGGATAAGTAGATCTTTTCTGCTAAGTGAATCAACTCGATCCTCTGCCTGTTTTATTACGGATCGGCTGTATCCCCTTTCTAGAAATCTTTTGATCATGCAGTTTTTTTCACGTATGTATCCTTCTAGGGTGCTACAATTGCGCTTAGCTCTTATAAGTTCTCGCCAGTAGGTAGTTATAGTTAAAACCTAGTTTCCATAGGAAATCCGCAACATTATATTTGGAATAACTTTGGCGCCGGTGGACGAATCTTCGCGAATGTCTCCAAGAAAATGGCCTACTCCGCTCTGCTCCTTCCCGGAAAGTTTGGGGGTGATTCGTGAAACAGGGGCCGAGAAAAAAGGGGGTCCCAAAACGTGTTTTCCCCATGCAAATTTCCATAGGAACTTTAGCCAGGGCTACAGCCCTCACGGCTGAACGGAATTACACCAAATTTGGCAAAAATGTAGAGTTCGGTTCGCAGATCACGCTTTTTGTTAAATGGTGTAAATCCGTTCAGTAGTTCCTGAGAAAATCATAGGTAAAATCATAGGTATATATTGGGGGTGTTACGATAAGCTTACTGTAAGCTTACTGTACTCTGTACCTTCCCGAGCACGAGCTGCATGCTGATTGGATGTCAACTGTCTGTCAACACTCCAAACCATCAAGTGTTGGCAGCCATCTTGTGCCTCGGTAGAACCGAGGCACATGAAAGCTAAAAACAAACGCGCAAAACACGCAAAGGGGGCAGGGTAGACACACCCTGACCGCCTAGGCCTGCTCAGGGGGTCCCACAAGGACCCCCAAGGCCAAAAAAAAAAGAATTATATATTTTTTTAATCGTGGGGTACGCGTACGTACGCGTACCCCGTGAAAGAAAACCCCGGCGTGATATTTTTAAAATTAGCCCCCGGGACCAAATCCCGGGGGCATATTTTATAAAAAGTATGGGGGGGCCCAATCCCCCCCCACACTGCCCCAGGAACTGCCACCCCCCGGAGCAAAGTTAGTATGCTAGTGGGGGGCACACGGCCCCCTGCAGCCCCGGGGACCGCCACCCCCCGGGGCAAATACATTAATGATGTGGGTCCTCTAAGGCCCTCTGAGCCCCGGGGACCGCCACCCCCCGGGGCTTTGTCTGTAAGCATGTGGGGGGTGCTCATGGCCCCCCACACACACCCCGGGGACCGCCACCTCCCCGGGGCACTAATATGCAAATAGGGGGGTCCCTTGCAGAGAGGTGTAAAAAGGGGGCGCGTTTGCAGAGTGGTGCCATAATGGTTTTTTTTGGGATCATCAGGGTAAGCTTACCCTAGGCATATCCTGGGATTTAAAAAAAATAATTGGGGGGGGCCTTGGGGGTCACGCCCCTTTTTACACCTCTCTGCAACGCAGCCCCCTGGCGCATACTGGAGGTTCCTGGTGAGCTAATTGGCCCCCCAGGGACCCCCAGTATTCAAGGGGATTTATTTCCCCATCTGCAAACGTGCCAGGGGGCTGCCTTGCAGAGACATGTAAAGAGGCCCTGACCCTTTTTACACCTCTCTGCAACGCAGCCCCCTGGTGCATACTGGAGGTTCCTGGTGAGCTACTTAGCCCCCAGAGACCCCCAGTATTCAAGGGGATTTTTTCCCCCTCTGCAAATGCACCAGGTGGTGCGTTTGCAGAGTGGTGCCTTAATGTTTTTTGGGGATCAGCAGGGTACGCTGCCTTGCAGAGAGGTGTAAAAAGGGGGCGTGGCCTCTTTACACCTCTCTGGAATGCAGCCCCCTGGCACACACTGGAGGTTCCTGGTGGGCTAGTTGGCCCCCAGGGACCCCCATTATGCAAGGGGAATTAGTTCCCCCTCTGAAAAAGCGCCAGGGGGCTGCGTTGCAGAGAGGTGTAAAAGGGGCGTGGCCTCATTACACCTCTCTGCAATGCAGCCCCCTGGCGCATACTGGAGGTTCCTGGTGGGCTAGTTGGCCCCCAGGGACCTCCAGTATGCAAGGGGAATTTGTTCTCCCTCTGCAAACGTGCCAGGGGGCTGCGTTGCAGACAGGTGTAATGAGGTCACGCCCCTTTTACACCTCTCTGCAACGCAGCCCCCTGGCGCATACTGGAGGTTCCTGGTGTGCTAGGCTAGTTGGCCCCCAAGGACCCCTAGTATGCAAGGGGACTTAATACCCCAACTTAGAACGCGTTACGGGGCATGTTTGCACAGTGGTGAAGGTAGGGGGCGAGGCTTGAGGTGACATGTGTGCAAACATGCCCTGTGGCGCGTTTTAGGTTGGGGAATATATTCCTCTTCAATCCAAAGGTCGCCTAGGGGCCAACTAGTCCAATGGGTACCTCTAGTAAGTGCCACGGAGCTGCGTTGCAGAGTGTTGTAAAAAGGGGGCGTGCCCTCTGAACACCTCTCTACAACGCAGCTCTCTGACGCAAACTGGAGGTACCTGATGGGCTAGTTGGCTCACAGGTGACCTCAGGATTGAAGACGAATATATTCCTCAATCGCGTGTATGCACATATGTCTCCTCAGGCCCCGCCTCCTTTGTTCATTATTGAGCTAAATATTCCTCTAAAATCAGCCGAAGTAAGTATTCCGATTTACTTACATGTTATCACGAGAGACGACAGTGCTGCATCTTTGAGCCCAGGACGGACCCTGAAAAGCAAATGTAACCATACTTACAGTAACTTGAATTTCCATCCATAGGCTAACATTGACATGTTTTACTTGGAAATTCTTCCAAGTGTGGAGTTTTGGAACTTTAAAAAATTCCTCTAGAAATCAGCCAAACCACGAATTCCGATTTACTCACCGGTTATCAAGAGAGACCTCAGTGCTGCATCTTTCAGCCCACTACTGATCCTGAAAAGTAATTATAATCGTAGTTACAGTAACTTGAATTTCCTTCCATAGGCTAACATTGACTGGTTTCACATGGAAATGTTTCTAAGTGTGGAGTTTTGGAAGATTAAAAAATTCCTGTAAAATCAGCCGAACTATGAATTCCGATTTACTCACCTGTTATCACGAGAGACGTCAGTGCTGCATCTTTGAGCCCAGGACGGACCCTGAAAAGTAAATGTAACCATACTTACAGTAACTTGAATTTCCTTCCGTTGGCTAACATTGACATGTTTTACTTGGAAATGTTTCTAAGTGTGGAGTTTTGGAACTTTAAAAAATTCCACTAAAATCAGCCGAACTACGAATTCCAATTTATTCACCTGTTATCAAGAGAGACCTCAGTGCAGCATCTTTCAGCCCACTACTGATCCTGAAAAGTAATTCTAATCGTATTTACAGTAACTTGAATTTCCTTCCATAGGATATCATTGCCTGCTATATAATAATAATAATCCACATTTGTAAAGCGCACAATCACCCGTAAGGGTCTCTAGGCGCTGGGGGCCGTCGGGAAGATTAAGCAAGCTATTGCCCAGAGTCACATGGTGCTGGGCTAACCTGCCGCCGGAGCCGGGGATCGAACCGTGATCCCCAGATTCCAGCGTCAGTCGCCCTGGCCGCGGTGCCACACCTCTCCCCCTATATATATAAATTAAAAAAATATAAAAAAATTAAATATTACAATTTCAACATTTTTAAAAACATTTATTTGTCAATTCCTATAAAAAATATGTAATGTAATTAAAAAAATAAAATATCTAAAAATAAATAATTTAAAATAATGTAGTAAATCAGTATAAAAAAATATAACAATTAATACATTTAAAAATTATCATTTACAAAACCTTTGAAATTCATTGAAAAAACCATAGGTTTCAGCCACGTTATAGTTAAAAATGAGCATTTAAAAAACCTTAGAAATTCACAGAAAAAACCCATAGGTTTCACCCACATAATAGTTAAAAATTTGCATTTAAAAAACCTTAGAAATTCACTGAAAAACCATACGTTTCACACATGTCATAGTTAGCGGGACATTTCATTCATACAAAACCATTGAAATTCCCCCCGTTATAGTTAACTATAACTCGCGCGCCCGCAATGCACTGCTAATGACTTCACATATTACATCACTCATGACATGGTCAGTGACATCACTCATGACATCACTATATATATATATATATATATATACACATTTTTTAAATTCCTTACGCCCTGAAGCTTTTGAAAGGAGCGCTCGACCACGTCTCCAAACTAAGTTGCGGTCCATTGTCACCTCGTTCAAGCTTGCTCCTCATTGCTGTAACAATCTTTGAATTTGCCGATGCGTTTCGAGGCATCACACGCCTCTTCTTCTCGGGCAGAGTTAAAACCTTGACGGCTCACCTCAGGTTCTTTTATGCGTGCCAATAATGGGCGGTGCCTAGTGCAGTGTTTGGAAAGGCATTTTAAGATTTGTAGTCCTTCAAGGTGAGTATTACTGATTTACTGTAGTAGTTTCAATGTCTTTTTAATTGTTGCTGTTCTTTACCTTAGTAGGATCAGCAATGAGGGGCCTGCAATTGTGCATGAAAACGTGGTGCTACGCGGAGTCAGTCCATTTTGC
Source organism: Lissotriton helveticus (assembly GCF_964261635.1). Classification (NCBI taxonomy): domain Eukaryota; kingdom Metazoa; phylum Chordata; class Amphibia; order Caudata; family Salamandridae; genus Lissotriton; species Lissotriton helveticus. The sequence continues at coordinate 1,573,249,008 of NC_136067.1, forward strand.
TCCACAGCTTTCGTATTCACGGATGGTGCAGCTTTCCATGGCCAGGCTGCTGTGACAGTAATTTTTTTATACCGAATGCTCTGAAGCTTTTGAAAGGAGCACTCAACCAAGTCTCCAACCTCACGGTCCATTGTCACCTCGTTGCAGCTTGCTCCTCATTGCTGTACAATTTTTGAAGTTGCCATCCGTTTCGAGGCATCACATGCCTCTTGTTCTTGGGCAGAGTTATAACATTGACAGCTCACCTCGTGTTCTTTTATTCGTGCCATTAGTGGGATGGACCTTGTGCAATGTTTGGAAAGGCATTTTAGGATTTGTAGTCCTTCAACGTATTAGTGATTTACTGTAGTAGTTTCAATGTCTTTTTAATTGCTGCTTTTCTTTACTTTAGTAGGAACAGCGATGAGGGGCCAGCAATTGTGCATGAAAACGTAGTGCTGCGCGGAGTCAGCCCATTTCGCTCCACAGCCTTCGTATTCACGGATGGTGCAGCTTTTCACGGCCAGGCTGCCGTGACAGTAAGTATTTTATTCCTAACGCCCTGAAGCTTTTGAAAGAAGCACTCGACCATGTCTCCAAACTCGTGGTCCATTGTCACCTCGTTACAGCTTGCTCCTCATTGCTGTAACAATCTTTGAAATTGCGTGCGCGTTTCGAGGCATCACACGCCTCTTCTTCTTGGGCAGAGTTAAAACATTGAGGGATCACCTTGGGTTCTTTTATGCGCGCTGTTAGTTGGCGGGGCCTAGTGCAGTATATAGAAAGGCATTTTATGATTTCTAGTCCTTCAAGGTGAGTGTTAGTGATTTACTGTAGTAGTCTCAATGTCCTTTTAATTGTTGTTATTCTTTACCTTAGTAGGATCAGTGAGAAGGGGCCAGCAATTGTGCATGAAACCGTGGTGCTGCACGGATTCAGTCCATTTCGCTCCACAGCCTTCGTATTCACGAATGGTGCAGCTTTCCAGGGCCAGGCTGCCATGCCAGTAATTTTTTATTGCTAACACCCTGAAGCTTTTGAAAGGAGCATGCGACCATGTCTCCAACCTCGCTGTCCATTGTCACCTCATTGCAGCTTGCTCCTCATTGCTGAAACAATCTTTGAAGTTGCTGACATGTTTTGAAGCATCAGACGCCACTCCTTCTTGGGCAGAGTTAAAACAGTGACGGCTCACCTCGGGTTCTTTTATGCACACCATTAGTGGGCGGGCCTAGAGCAGTGTTTGGAAAGGCATTTTAGGATTTGTAGTCCTTCAAGATGAGTATTAGTGATTTACTGTGGTAGTTTCAATGTCTTTTTAATTGTTGCTATTCTTTACCCTAGTAGGATCAGCGATGAGGGGCCAACAATTGTGCATGAAAACGTGGTGCTGCTCCAAGTCAGACCATTTCTCTCCAAAGCCTTCGTATTCATGAATGGTGCAGTTTTCCGCGGCCAGGCTGCTGTGACAGTAATTTTTTATTTCTAACGCTCTGAAGCTTTTGAAAGGAGCACTTGACCATGTCTCCAAACTCGCGGTCCATTGTCACCTCGTTTCAGCTTGCTCCTCATTGCTGTAAAACTCTTTAAAGTTGCCGACACATTGCTAGGCATCAAACGACTCTTTTTATTGGGCAGAGTTAAAACATTGATGGCTCACCTAGGGTTCTTTTATGTGCGCAATTAGTGGGTGGGCCTAGTGCAGTGTTTGGAAAGGCATTTTAGGATTTGTAGTCCTTCAAGGTGAGTACTAGTGATTTACAGTAGTAGTTTCAATGTCTTTTTAATTGTTGCTATTCTAAACCTTAGTAGGATCAGCGATGAGGGGCCAGCAATTGTGCATGAAAATGTGGTGCTGCTCAGAGTCAGTTCATTTCGCTCCACAGCCTTTATATTCATGAATGGTGCAGCTTTCCACGGCCAGGCTGCTGTGACGGTAATTTTTTATTCCCAATACCCAGAAGCTTTTGAAAGGAGCACTCAACCACGTCTCCAACCTTGCGGTCCATTGTCACCTCATTGCAGCTTGCTCCTTATTGCTGTAACAAGCTTTGAAGATACAGACGCGTTTCGAGGCATCACATGCCTCTTCTTCTTGGGCAGAATTAAAACATTGACGGCTCACCTCGGGTTCTTTTATGTGCGCCAATTGTGGGCTGGGCCTAGTGCAGTGTTTGGAAAGGCATTTTACGATTTGTAGTCCTTCAAGGTGAGTATTAGTGATTTACTGTAGTAGTTTCAATGTCTTTTTAATTTTTGCTATTCTTTACCTTAGTATTATCAGCAATGAGGGGCCAGCAATTCTGCATGAAAACATGGTGCTGCGCGGTTTCAGTCCATTTCGCTCCACAGCCTATGTATTCACGAATGGTGCAGCTTTCCACGGCCAGGCTTCTGTGACGGTAATTTTTCATTGCTAGTGCTCCCCCTCACCTATTGCTCAGCGCTCTTGACTCTGGTGGAGCAGCGGAATTCACGAGCGCCTGCTGGCTGGGAGACACAGTGGGCTCTTAACTGGGGGCCTCCAATTAAAGACACTCATTGGGGTGACTATCCCCACAGTTACCACCTCACTACAAAGGCTCCTGGAACTTTGCCTCATTCCACAAAGCCTTGTGGGTATCTCAATGGCCATGGAACTGTTGGGTTGCTCTACCGCCTTCACCCTCCTGGAGCACACCACAGGCCTTTGTTGTTCAGGTCAAGTGAAGGGGGATCCACATCCCCCCTGCAGCCCCAACCCCCCAACAGACAAGACTGGTGCTGCCCTGGTGGACCGAGGTGAGTCGCAGTAGACATTTCTGTGACCTCCTTGAGGGCTGCTTGAGGACCATTACCATTCGGGACTCCGTTACCTGGAGGCCTGGTACACCACCTTGCCCTATTGCAGTCCCTGGGAGTGCCCCACACCAAACATAGCCGGAGCAAATACCGCTGCTAGCAGCCTGGTCCAGCCCTACTCCCTGCTGTCAGATCTGGCGCAAACTCCTGCCTACCACCACTCCCGTTGATGGAACTGCGACGATGGGTCGAGGATACCCTAAACAACGTAAGCTTACCTTCAACAAAACGGACAGGTCCGAACAGTCCGACCACAATCCCGGGAGGGGAGACGGCCTAGAGCGCATGAATCTTCCGCAACCCGTGGATGGGGCTTCCGCCATCATGGCAGAACTCCGAGCGGGATTCCATGGTATAGATCCATGGTTCTATACCCTCACTTCCAGGCTTGACAAGATGGGTGAACAACTGGAAGGACACAATACCAGGCTCAGCGAGGCAGAGCAAAGAAAAACTGACCAGGAAGACCAAGCTCGGGACACAGCACAACAACTTAAACGGATGGAGTGGCTGCCTTCAATCGGTGGTGATCAAGAATGAGGGCTTGGAGGCCAGATTGCGTAGAAATAACATCTGCATCATGGGACTGGCGAAGTCCACAAACACAGGCCACCCAGAGCCTTTCATTGAGAACAAGTCGAAAGAACTATTTGGCGCTGAGAACCTTTATGGAAATGTTGTGGTAGAGCGGGCGCACCGACCCCTTGGCCCGTGACTGCTGCCTGGTAGCGCCTCATGGTCCATCGTGGCATGCCTGCTCAACTACAGAGACCGTGACACCATACTCCGTAGGAGAAATCTCCCATGCTGTATCAGGGGGCTGTCCTCTCCTCTTACCCTGACCACACTATTGCGGTTCAGGAGGCTTGCCGAAAATTTCTAGAAGCCAATCGCCAACTTCGTTCACTGGGACTTAAGTACGCTATGTTATATCCGGCGAAATTGAGGGTGATGGTAGATGGTAAACCCCGCTTCTTTGGAAATGCAACTGACACTTTGGCCTTTTGCAAGCAGCGCCAGGGAGTGGCTCGTAGGAGCCCGGCGAGATCCTCAGGGCACTCATCCCCAGATAGACAGCTGGCTGCTGGTGCAGACCTCTTCACTACGGAGTGAAGACTTCCGGCCATGTTTGTAATCTCCGTTTTTTTGCTTAAGTTGTCAATACTTGACACCCACAACTCGCTCTTATATTGATGGTGGTTATATGCGATTTGAAGTGTTCTACTGTTTTGATTTTTTCTTTCTATCTTGTAACAGTAATGTAGATTATGGTATGGGCATTGGGCGTCCGAGGCGTAGTCCGCCCCTCTAGGATGACTCCGATTCAACTTCTATTGGGGGTTTTATTTTTCCTTTTTCTTTGGGTTGATGGGGAGGGACAATATTCTCAGGGCCTTGCAGCCCAGGTGTGGGAGGAGGGTGGGATTTGAGATGTCTGTTTAATATGTTAGTTCTTTGTTTAGTACATTGGTATTCTTTATGTCTCCCCTTCTGTATGCCCCCTTATAAGTCTCCATTACCTGTTGCTCATGCCTGGTATTACATTTACTGGCCAGGTGGGTACATATAAACCAATTTCTGGGTATGGCCGTAGCACAAGCGATAGAAGTTAAACTTATACTTGGACCGTCCGGGGACTCAATATTCTGAGAAAATGACAACATAATGTGAAAATAGCATTTCTGCAAGAAACTCACCTCCCTGTGCAGGATGCTCCCCCTTTCGCGTCCTCCTGGGGATCGCAGAGATACTTCGCGAGTTATAGTACCTATTCTCGAGGGGTCTGCCTTTTAATTAATCATTCCCTTCTGTTTACCCATAAAGAGACCGTAGCAGATGCACAGGGGAGGTACCTACTGGTACTGGGCAAACTATTAGGCAAGACGATTCTTTTCCTTAACATCTAACGTAGATGACCCTGATTTCCTTGCCAGCCTTCATGTCCTACCGAATCGGTATGATTTCGACACAGTCTTCTTAGAGGGGGGACTTGAATCTCGGGAATGACCATAACCAGGATTTCTCCAACCCTTTTGCTACCACCAAAACTCGCTCCCTAACAATGATGAAGGACCTTATACACACCTTAGGCCTGCGAGACCTCTGGCACGTACACCATCCCACGACCCCTGGTTACACGTTCCACTCTGCCCCACACTCCACATACACTTGCATAGACTACCTACTGACAGATGCACTGGGATGTCAGTGGACCAGATGTATAGATGCGTTACTGTGCTGGTGCTTCTCCACTTACACATTCCCCTAATCGGCTGGGTAGGAGCATAGATGGTCTTTCCCTGCCTCTGCGTTACTGAACGAGGTGTTTCAGGCAGAGGTACAAGAGGCCGTTCTTGAATATTTCACTCTGAATACAGGCACATGGATACATATTCTATGCTATGGGATGCCTTCAAGACATATATTCAGGGAGTTAACATATCTAAGCCGGCTGAGGTTCTGCGGTCGGTTAGCTGGAGTCTCGCTAGAGTTGAAGCTGCAATAGCCCTTTTAGATGCTGCCCCACCTGAGCGGAAAACTCAAAATAAACTCAGTGCCCTTCTCTTGTAGTTTAATGAACATGCCAACAGGGAGGCATTGTTGCTTGGAAAATATCATACAGCTCGCAGGTATGGAGAGTTAGAGCTCCCTGATAAAGCATTGGCATGATTGGTGCACCTCCCCAGAGGCTTTGGTCATATAGCAGAGGTGAAACACGCAGATGACACACTGGCTATGGAAGACACTGACATACTAGCAGAACTAATGGCGTATTACTGGTCACTTTATTCCACCACTCTTCCCAAAGACTTTTCCCAACACTTAGAATATTTAGAAGAGGTTGCAATGGTCTGGCTTACTAAGGGCCAGGAAGACTTTCTGGCAGACCCTTTCACTGTTGAGGAATTTACACTTCCTATAGATGCCCTGACTGGCTCTAAAGCGCCAGGACTCGACGGGGTATCTGGGATTTTTTATAAGGCGTTCAAGGATAGCCTAGCACCACATCACTTGGAGGTTTCTGCAGAGGACTTGGACACAGGCGCACTCCCCCCTTCCATGAGAGAGGCGGCCATCTCCTTGTTATTAAAACTGGGTAAGGAACCCACTAACTGCTCGTCTTTTCGCCCTATCTCCCTAATCAATTTTGACAATAAAATCCTTGCTAAGATGTTGTCCTCTAGGCTGTTGTTACTAATGGAACAGATTATGTCCCCAGTGCAATCAGGCTTTATACGGCATAGGTCTATGGCTCTAAACTTAAGAACTGTCTTCTATGTCATAAACCACATTGAACCAACTACTCCTGCAGCAGTGGCCTTATTGGATACAGCGAAGGCTTTCAACTATCTTGAATGGTCTTTCCTCACCACCATGCTGCGCAGACTGGGAATCCCAGGTAATTTTGTTGCCTTCATTGCGTTACTGTATTCGTCTACAAACACTCGGCAACAGGTGAATGGCTCTCTATCTTCTCCGATACCTATCGCACGTAGGACCTGACAGCGGTGTCCTCTATCCCCGCTGCTATTTATAATAGCCCTGGACCCTCTGATCTGCCACAAGCAGGAGAAGCATATGTTTCGTGTTCTGCAATTTCCCTCGGGGTGTCTGCTAATGTCCAACACTTTGCTATTCATACAACATCCCAACGACAACCTGCAACTCCTCATAGAGGAAATTGGCCGCTATGGGGCCATGTCCGGACTGAAGATAACCTAGGAAAAATCAGATTTACTATTGCGGCTGCAGCTTTGGCAGATGAGACCGAGCTTCACCTGCGTATGGCTGGTGACACCACCAAGTACCTTGTGGTTCACCTGCACAGGGATAAGGAGTCTGTCATCCGTTTAAACTACAGACCTGCAATTGAATAGCTTACTACGCAAGTCAAAAGATGGATTAAATTGCCCCTGTCAATGGCAGGTTGAATTGCTGTTATCAAAATGAAAGTGTTGCCCAGGTTTTTATATTTATTCAGCACAATTCCCATCCCACTTACCAACGTGTTCTTCCATCAACTGCGGGGATTACTCATACGACTGATATGGGTGGGACACAGACCGAGAGTCTCTTGGTATGCTTTAACACTTCCATATAACCTGGGCTGATTTGTGGTTCCTGATCCACAATTTTATTTCCTCGTGGCCCAGGCACAATTGGCTCATCACTGGTTCCACCGAGATGCTCGTATTCCATATACGAAAACCTGAATGTGAACTGGCGGTTCCCACACCATTGGAAGCCCTGCTCCAAAAGGCGATTCCACTGGACCCCCACAACATCCAACCCCTACCAATTACCTGTTGGGAGTGGCGTAAACTAAACAGCAAATTAGGCGACAGTTCTCTCTACTCCTCAGCCATTCTTCTATCCAACAACCCGTTCCTTTCAATCACCTCCGAAAAGGTGGTACAACACACTCTCACCAAATTATGCTTGGATACTTTTGGGTCCCTATTCCCAGAAGGTCGGGCACGTACATTAACGGAAATGTCTACACACCCAAGATGACGTATATGGACAACTTCATAGCCGCAAGGTTACAGGGAACACTTCGTTCGACGATCTCTTCCTTCCTATCTCCGCCACCAGACTTTATCCCACTTACTCTGCTTATCTCTGAAAAGGAAGAAACACATTTGGTTACTAAACATTAAAAGGCATGTTTGGCATTCAGACATACCCACGACAGGGGGGTCAGACAACATTGGGAAGAGGACTTGGGGCACTCATTGACAGATAAAGAATTGACTTTTTGCCTTGATTAGGTACACAAAACTCCCCAAATCATAGGCACAAACTCCTTCACTTGAAATTCATTGACAGAGTCTACATCACCCCACGTCAATTGGCTAAATTTTATCCTACTAAGTCTTCATTATGCCCCAAATGCAGAGTGCTGGACGCCAATTTTGCTCACATGACCTGGTCATGTCCCCAACTCACAACTTACTGGGTAGAGGTATTTCAAATAATAGCTAAAATAATCACTGCACCTCTCATTCCCTCTTCAAGCCTGGGCCTGCTGGGATTGGTCAACCATATTAAACTATGTTATCATGGATTTGTAGCCATAGCACTGATGCTAGAAAAAAGAGAAATAGCAATCCACTGAGGGGCCAAACACTGCCCTCCTAAGGCAGCCTGGATACGTAGCATGTCCTATTGTGCACTGCAAACGGACATATATGCCACACTGCAGCCTCTAACCACAAGACCTAAAGACATATGGTGTGTCTTTGGCACATATTTACAACAGACTCAACTCACCTCCCAAACCTCATCCCCGGAAAGTCAAGAAGCCCCTGGAGGGGAGGAGGCGGAACCCCCCAATGCCGACCCACTATTCAAATATAGCAATATTACCCCCCTATTTGTTCCTTTTTAGCTGTCCATACTCCAGATGATAATTGATGTGAGTCCCGGAGCTGATAGCCAAGATACACTACGACAAGTGCCACAAACTATAGGAGTATTTACAACAAGGGGTGGTGATGGACAGAGTCTCTGAATTAAGCAGAATACTCTCACCCAGTCAAGAGATCAGGGCTAGATCCAACACCGTTTTTTAGCTCATTGCACCATCCCAGTTTCAGAACCTGGCTGTATGCAAATTAGTTTGTCCCTGGCCCAGTGCATCATGGGAACAGGGCAGACCAGACTACAAAAGCCAATTCTTACACTGGGAAGGAAACAAGCTTCCGGGGACCGGTTTCTGGCATTTCAGCCGTCTTCGGCCCGGCTTGCTTGAATCCTGATGGTGCAATGAGCAAGGGACTCACATCTGAGTATACCCTTCCACGCTTAGGGTGGACAAAAATATTTACAACAAGGGGTGGTGATGGACAGAGTCTCTGAATTAAGCAGAATACTCTCACCCAGTCAAGAGATCAGGGCTAGATCCAACACCGTTTTTTAGCTCCATCCCAGTTTCAGAACCTGGCTGTATGCAAATTAGTCTGTCCCTGGCCCAGTGCATCATGGGAACAGGGCAGACCAGACTACAAAAGCCAATTCTTACACTGGGAAGGAAACAAGCTTCCGGGGACCGGTTTCTGGCATTTCAAACTATAGGAGAGCCCCCTACTCCCCCTCCCATTGCTTCCTTCTTGTAATTAATTGCTTATAGTTTTATTGGTTTGTGTATATTTTAGTCTTTTTGCATTGAACATATGTTAGTTTGAAGTATTCTGTATGTCAATTCTTCTTTCTTTCAATACATTTTGAAAAATGAAAAACATTTAAAAAATAACCAAAACATTACAGATAACATAAAATAAAAAAATAAAAAAGGAATGCTTAAAGAAACAATAATCAAATAAATCAATATTATATACAGCCATGGGGCTTATTACGATGTTGGGCGGACATCACCGCGTATACATGTCCGACTGTCCTTTCGTCGGTCCCAAACGCAGAATTAAAATGTAACCGCACATGGTGCGGTCGCATACTCCCATTTCCCTATGGCAGCTTGTGCTGCAGCCATAAACTGGCTGTAGCATAAGCTTCCATAGAGAAATGGGAGATTGTGTTCATCCCTGCACCACATGGCAAGTACCTCACAGAGCCTGCCACATTGTGCATGGATGAACAAGGGAACACCATAGGTGTCCCCTCGGCCACCAACAGGAGGCTGCAAACAGAAGAGGCCCTGCTAGGGGCCCTCAGACTTGCTTTCTGGCAGGCTATCCATGTCAGAAAGCTTGGCATGTAAAATTTGTGGGAAACTGAGCTTCATAATCCCAACGGCGGAAATGCCATCCATTGGGAGTTTAGGCCAGCCACCGACTGGCCGACGGGCTCCTTGATTAGGGGAGGCCTACAAAGCCTGCTTGGTATCCAAGCTATAGATAGCACAACTATGGACATAAAGCTGGTACACTATATGTATTGTTTAAGTATTAAATACAAGCAATAGAAGGTTGTAACCAACACTACAGAGAATAGGTGGACGCTGGTGACTGACAAAGAGATAGCATTTAATATGTTCTTTATTCTACTATGCAGTCAGCGACCATCCACAAGGATGAAGCATCTCTTCCAGACAAGTTATTTGAGACAAGCAGTGTTGTACCCAATCTTGGGAACAATATGCATGGGAGATTGGGCATCACAGGTTTCTTTAACCATAGAGACCAATGGTATCACTTACCTATGTATATTCATATGAACACTAAACACTGACATGAGAAGACAATGTAAGCCAATTGATGGAAAACATGATCAAACAATTGGCACACTGAATGATATTACTCAGAGAATAATTGCCCTCTTTAAGTGGCAGTTCTTCCCCAAACAACCAACAAAAGGTTTAATAAATTGTATTAAAATTAGATCCTTCCTTTAAAACAACAGGACCCCTAGAATTAGCATAGCATAATGCTGTAAATCGCCATATGGCTAGGGTCTTAGGATGGCTAAGCTAGTGTCTTGCTCCACTGCATCCCATTTATTGCTAATCAATGATTGGCTTTTCAAGACTGAGCCAGTGACAGTTTATAAAAATGAAAGCTGAGCAATGGGAGGGAAATGTACTGCACTTTTTGTATGGCAGCTGTTTGCCCTCAATTTCCCTTCTGGATACCAAAACATTGATCATGATATGGAATGGCTTGCTTCACTACTGTGATGGAGTGAAAAACTCAACAAATGTCATTGTTGTTGGAGATACGTGCCACAGGCCTCACAGGTTGAAATACACTAGAAACCCTATTACGATGTCGGGCGGACTTGTGTATGCCCTACACTGTTTTGTGTTCCGCGCACCGTATTATGATGTGTCCGCACATAATTCGGTCACAATCTCCTATTTATCTATGGTAGCTAGTGTTGTGGGCAGTAGTCGCTTGCAGCAAAAGCTTCCATAGAGAAATGGGAGTTTATGTAAATCCCTGCACTGTGAGGCAGGCACCTCACAGTGCCTGCCACGTGGAGCATGGATTTACCCCGGCCCACTACCGGAGGCCCCAGAGGAAAGCAGGCCCTGCTAGGGGCCTACAAAGTTGATTTCCAACAGTCTTTCCATGTTGGGCTTTCCAACATCATAATCCCTATAGTAGAAACTCGGTACATAATTGATTATGTGGTGGTTTCCGACGGGCCGAAGTAGGAAGCCAGCCGGATTGACTGGCCAGTTTGAATTACAATTACGGCGGTCGGAATTAAAACCTACAGTCGAAGGCTTTGTGACCGACATCCAAATTAAGGCGTAGGTTTTGCTCTGTGACATCACAAGCAAAACAAGAATTAAGATATTCTCTGAGCTGCAGAAGAATTTTGAGTTGCTAAATATCCAGGTCCTCTGGTAGCCACAGATTAAACACACCATTCTAACATCACTGGCCTGTTTGAAAGGTCTACCAGATCAGCTCAATGGAGACAAAGCTGATAATAAGAATCATCCTAAAAAGAAAGTGCATGTATGTCAAGACATTTATTATGCACACCCTAGACACAATCTCAGAATTGAGGACACAATTTGAATCGAGCATGGGGCCACCGGATTATGCCAACTGGCAGGGTTCTCTGATAGCTCTGAAAAGAATTGTGATATCAGACAGATAAAGGCTAATATGACTTATCATTTATTTTTGTTTATTCATTTTTGAGTATAAGAAAAAACAGAACAGTTACATACATTGTCATAGAATGCCACGGCATCACATGTTCAAATGTATCATGCAAACATGACACAGATACATGAATGAATATAGTGTTGGAAACAGTCGCATTTTAAATCAACTATTCTCCCATCCTTCACCTCCACACAACCCCCTCTTCCTCAATTCATGTTAGAGGTAACAGGTTGTGGAACTGTTCGATGGAACCCCCAGCTAGGAGATTGAGTCAGTAGTAGGCTGGATTATAGCAGTGTTGGTTAGAGTACATGAGCCCACATTAGATGTTGTCTGATATCTTTGCCGCCAGGATACAATCAGGATTATCTAAAGCCAGGGTCATTGCGGCGGGCAGTGTTTCAGTCCCATAACTATTGTTGTTTAGTCCTAAACCTTCCGGGTTGTCCATACAACAGTAGAGTAAACACCTGGGGGTCTGACTCTTTTAGCTATGAACAAGGGGTCTTCCAAATGTGCATGCCTGTGACTGACTGCTCCATTGTTTCTCTAAGGGCGGACACTGCCATTCAACCAGATAATAGAGCTGTGCAGCTGCACAGCAATGTGATAATTATGGGATCCCCAAGTCCCCACCCTTCCACTGGTTGATACACTCGATGTTTCGCAATGCAAGGTTTTTTGACCTCTCATATTAAGTGATCAATTGCTCATTGTAGCCTTACCAGGAGACCTTGAGGTAGGGGTAGAGGTAGCATTTGCATCACATATAACATTTTAGGGAGGGGATTTATTTCTATGGCTTCTATACGGCCCAGTCATATTAAGTCCCCCCATTGTCAGTTGCACTGATCTGTATGCACTGTTGTAAGCAGGTTGTTATAGTTGAGGGAAGCTGTTTTATCAGTCGTAGCACAGACACTTACCTCATACATTACATACATATAAGATATGTTGTATTACATCCACATCAATGGATAGAAAGTTTGGAGTGTTTTCATATGCTCCTGTGGAGGGCCGGAAGTGGAATCCTGGGATCAATTGCTATCAGGGTAAACCAGAACAACAAAATCTAATCAGTAGAAACAGAGTAATGAGTTATTAAAGTATAAAGTCAAATATAGCACTTAAAATGTAAAAGCGCCAACTGCTTTCATCTAGTTGCACAAGGTCTAGGCACTGTCGATGGTTATGGCCAGCCGCAATAAATTGCGGTTCGGATACACAAAGTGGATTGGGCTCGGTCTCTGCTTATCTGCGGGCTTTGATGAAATTTAGAGAAAAATATAATGAAATGGTAAAGTTCAGCTGGACAAGGCAGCCAGTCTGGTCTGAGGTGGAGACGTCATGATCAGGGAGCCACTGAAAGTAGTTGCAGCAAAGAGTTCTATGTTTGGACTTAGGGCCTGATTACGATGTTGGTCGGAAACCCTCTGACAGACAGTCAGAACCTCCTAGACCGTGTCAGGACCCATTCGCTTGACTCAGTTGGAAACATTTCTGACCGACTGATTAAGATGCTCGCGGTCGAAAGAGGAACCATTCGGTCATTCTGAATCAGTTCCAACCGACATTCGGAGAATACGAGTTGGTTGGAGCCGATTCATGCAGCTCAATGGACAGCATTTCCTACCGACTGATTAGGAAGTTGGTTTCAGATGACCTTTCCAACTCGGTCTGTCTGACACAAAAAGGCTGTCAGAAATGGACTTTGGGGACCCCTAGCAGGCCTCCCTTCATCCTAAATTTTCCGGTTTGGGGTCGAAGGGGTACCCAAGGGACCCTTCCGTAAAACCATGCATAGTGTGGCAGACACCATGGGATGCCCGCAGCAGGGTGCAAGGTTTTCCGCAGACACCCAATTTCCCCATAGGAGCCTGTGTTGTCTGTTGGAACACAGGCTCTCATTGATGTCTATGGGAGTCCTTCCGAACGGTATTCAGGAGCATAATAATTGGTCAGGAGGAACCGTCAACCGCGAGTCAGTTGTAACCGAATCTGACAAGGAGTCGTGTGGTTCATAATGAGGCCCTTAGTCTTTTTTTTGGAAGTCGATCATCTCTAGTGGGATGAAGCTGCAGGCTGTAGATGATGGAGACTCACCAAAGCGGGATAGCCCTTCCGTGAGGAGTCGTTGAATAGGATTAGGAGCTGCAGAGAAGAATGTAGCAGGAGCTACAGTGAAGTCAGGCTGATCAGCAATGCACCTTTGGCGGATCGGCAATTAGGTAGGACTCGGTCTCCTATCTGTCTCTGGCACTTTTTGCCTCAAAATGCTCCAAGTCTACAGTTTTGTATTTGGGCTATCTGGGCACCTTTAGCAATACTTTCAATGGTCTAGGACTGGAGAGGCACTATCTAAAGGGTCAGGACTCACTTAGGATGGTTCCAGGTGTGGATTTAAGATGGTTTGAGCATTTTCTGTCATTGATGCTATGATCAGGAAGCCAGTCAACTAGTCCTTGGAGTCACTCTGGAAGTCCTGGGATCAGGCAGAAAATTAGGTCTCCTGCCAAGCAAGCATCAGACAGCAAGACAGTCCTCTTGGTGCCGCAGGACATCCCTATGAAGTACAAAGCAGGCTAAAGACAGCTGGAGAGTCCTCTGAGAGTCATCTTCAGGTCCAAAACTGACCTGAAGAGAGTGTCAGAGGATCCTAATGTTATACCTGTGCCAGCTTTGGAATGGAAGAAATGTCTCGAATTTCCTCTCTCCTTGTCCTGGAACTAGGATATAAGTAGGCACTAAAAGGTGGTATGAATTACTTTGTATGAGGGCTGAGACAGCTGCTTTGAGGTGCAATTGGGATGATGCCCCACTCCACCCCTCCTATCCTGTCAGGGTGGCCCATACTGATGACACCTAATCAATCTAATGTGTGACTGCCTAGGAGGAATACAAAATGGCCAACTGACAACTTACACTTGGTAATGTGACCCAGGGAGTAGACTACCGGCACCCAATTGTTTGAACAAGAAAATGCCAACTGTCTAAAAATGACATTTTCAGAATTGTGACTAAAATTCAACTTTGCCATTAAAGAGGATTTAAATTACAATTCGCTAGGCAACAAACATGACATTCCTACCTGATCCTGAAAAAAAGGTTAGCACTTATTAAATGTAATAAGGTAATCCAATATTATCCTACGGAGATACAGGCCTAAAAGTAGTGAAAATCAAATTCTTGAGTTTTTCTCTACCACTGTAAGTAAATCTTTATTGTTTGATTGTTTAAAATCTTACAATATTACGGATGCAAAAAGCAATGAAATAACCAGATTAAGTTTAAAAACAGTTAAAAAAATTTCCTTACTTCATTAAAATCCGTTATTTCATAAACAATTACATTTTAAAATTATTATTCTCCTAATTTCCTTTCCACTTTTAGTAGGAACCTTACAAAGGTAGCATTCAAACTCATGCCATCTGAATAAAGGCACCGTATCAGGGCCTCTCTGCATGTCCTTATTCCACGTACATTGAGCGGTGATTTAAGTAATGCTCTTCTCTCATTTAGTAGTTCAGGACAAATACATAATAGGTGGAGAATATTCTCCTCACCCTTATTACACAGTCTACATAGTGTTTGTTTTTCCACGTTTTTCCATGGGGGAAGGTGACATAGTCCCGGCAGAATTCCAAATCTTGCTTTAAGAAATACCTGTTTATATTTTTCAGTCCAAGGTGTTTCCAAATAATGTTGTATTTCCTTTTTTTTGTAAGCATTTATAATTGACCAGGCATGTTTTCTCTTTATAAGGATTGCTTTGTCGTTTACAATAGATAATTGGCTTGCAGTTCTATTAATTATTTTTTTGAAAGAAGCATTGGTTATTTTATTTTCCCAGATAAAAGTAACTGCAAACTCATCTATCGCTTCCTTTAGGTAGTTCCAAGCAGTTGAGTTTACATTATTATTTATTTCCTTCCAAAGTAGCTGTGATATCTCATTATCCTGGTCATTTTTTATTCGGTTCCAAATTTTAATAAAGTGACCTTTTCTTACGCAGCGTTGGTTGGTTATTCCAAATTTCAACCTAATTTGTGCCGGTGATGCATTCCCTGGGAGTTGGAATAGCGCCCTATATGTTCTTGTGAGGGCATTATTTATTATTTCGGTATCCTTTCCCACTGAAGCTTCACTACCGTATGTAATAGTTGGTAGGAGTTTTGCCCCTATAATGTTCAGAAGTGGGCCATATGTAAGGCTGCTAAGTGACTTTTGTACAATTCTAAACGCTGCAGTCAATGCGTCAATTCCGTTGTATATCCTTTTTTTGTAATTGGTAATTTCCCTTGTCGTCAAAAAGCACAACTAAGTATTTATATACATCTACTTACTCCAGTTGGGTTTTGTCCATGTACCATTTGCTTTTATAACTTATTTTGTTATTCTTGGTGACTACCATAATCTGAAAATGAGTTTTTCCCTACCAGGACATGTAAAACTTAAAATTTGACCAACTTTTTAAATACAATGAAGACTGCCCCATGGGCTATCTAAGGCCACCCTATAAGGTGTTTTATGTGTATTGAAGAGGGAGTTTTAGGCTTTGCAACAGGTTTATTGTGCCAAGTCAAACGGGCTGCTAAAACTTCACATAGGCTGCGAAGGCAGGCCTGAGACATTTTTTTAAAGGATGCTTACATGGGTGTCACCATTTGTGCTGCATGCCCACTAGTAGCATTTTATTTACCAGCCCTGTGTATATGGTATACCACTTTACAAGGGACTTATAAGAAACTATATATACCAATTAGGTGTTAGTCAATTTCATCATATTTTATAGAGTGATCACAAGCACTTTGTCAGCAGTGGTAAAGTGTTATGTTATGTTATTTTATGTTAACGGAATTTATACAGTGCACAGCTGCTCATAGAGTGCCCGGCACTAGATCAGTCAACCTGTACCCACAATGATGGTCTTTTATGGATTGTTGAAGAGTCTTTAATTTTTTCTTAAAGATGGGAAGATCGACTATGGAACGGAATTCCAGGGAAAGTTTCATCCATGTGACAGGACCAAGATAGGAAAAGGATCTGCCTCCTGTTCTGGCCCACCAAATTTTTGGAGCTCTCACTAGATGCTCATAGTAGGAGGAGCGTAAATTTCTGGAAGAGATATATTCATGAATCCTCTCTCTCAGGTATCTGGCTCCTAAAGCATGCAAAGCTTTATGAACATGGACCATTGACTTAAAAAGAATACTTTTTTTTAAGGGAAGCCAGGAAAGAGCTCCTAGATGCGAAGACATATGTGTTCTTGGGAGGGATTAAGGAGAATCTGTGAAGCTGAAATCTGCACCACCTAGAGTCTATCCAGGAGGTAATCAGGCACACCCAGGTACAAAGCACTTTTTTTCTAAGTTCGTAAAAGCCCAAACCAAGAACCTGTCAGAGCATGAATCTTTGAATGGAAAGAGCTGGCATTGTCAAACTTAAAAACCCAGGAATTTTACAATACACCATTGGGGGCCTGGTGGGGGCGTCCTTTGGCCAAAAGGATCTCGATATGACAGGTAAGGATGGACCGAAGAACACAATCTCAGTTTTGTATGGGTAAAATTTTGATTGGTTGAAGGCTACCCAGTTGAACAACTTGGAGACACAGTTTTTAATGACTTCCACAGCTAACTCTTCTCTCTTTCCACAGTAGAAGAGAAGCTGGGTGTCATCAGCACAAGTGATTGCTTGGCTCCAAGAGACTCCACCAACATCGTCAAGAGTTTGAGGTATTCATTGAACAAAGTAGGGCTGAGTGCCGACCCTTAAAGCACTCCTACGGTTAGCTCGCGGGCTTTGGAAGAAAAAGGGGCCATCCAAACCTTTTGTCTTCTTCCATCCAAAAAGGAAGACAGCCAATTCAGAGCTGTATAATTGAGCCCGATTGACTGAAGGAGGTCAAGGAGTCTTTGATGAGGGACAGTATCGAAAGCCACTGGTAAGTCCAACATAACCAAAACAGCCTTTCCTTCTATGACAAGGGCACCCCTTACATATTCAGAAACATCTAATAGGACTGTCTCAGTGCTGATGTGAGGTCTAAAGTCCGACTGGCTAGGGTGCAGAAGATTTTTCTCCTCTGAAAATTGGGAAAGCTGTGAGTTGACAAATCTCTCGAGCACTTTTGAAAAAGCGGGGAGAAGGGAGATTGGTCTATAATTTACAAGTGCTTTGGAGTCTGCTGTAGGTACTGGCAGAATGTTTGCCCTTTTCCAATGTACCAGAATAATGCCTGAAGACAGAGAGGCATTCAACCCTCTGTTTACAATTAGATTGAAGACATGGACACAGAGTCCTAAGGCCAAGAAAAACGAATTCAGCAAAACAAGAGGGGAGAATTCAAAAACACTTTGGGTAAAACCACTCTAAAGCTGACAGGTCTAACAGCATCCCAACCTCATTAATCTAGCAACGTCAGTGGGTGAGAGAGAAGCTTGTTTACCCTTGCAATAGCGGTGGTATAGCTACTGGGGACACAGGCATGACATTTGGGCCCCAGTCCAATCTTATTCAGGACCTCCGATAGGAATAACCAGTGGGTGCTGTTAAAAAACTTTTTGGAGCCTATAGAGAGAAATATGGTAGGGATCAAGGTGCATTTAACTTTCTCTAGAAGGTGTATTATTATTATTGTAGTGTTAGCACTGCATCCCATCTGAATAAAGCCTGTTTAATTTAGGTATTTGAGACCCAGTATAGGGACCAAGGTGTTGCACGAAGATTCCCATGAAAATCTTCACATCTACATTTAATATTGATATGGGGCAGTAGAACGAACAGTGCATGGGGTAATTCTCTGGTTTGCGTATAACAGTAATAATGGACTCACATGGTGGGTTTGAGAATTGCATTGTCAGTAAAAGCATTTTAATGGGTGTGTGAGGATCGGAGCAAAGAGTGAGCAAAATATCTTATAGAAGGTAGCCATGAAATCATTGGGCCTGGTGCCCTCTCTGTACTGAGTCTAGTAGTTTCTGAAATGACTTGCGCTGTAGTGATCTCAGCCCCAGGAGCATGGCTTGGGGAGGTGCAACAGAAGGCATAGTGGTGGTATCCAGATAAGATTGTATGTTGATGGAAGACAGGGCCTCTGCTATGTAGAGATCCACAGGAAGCAGCAAAATATATTCGCTATTTCTGTATTATCGCATTTGCGCTCCCCATGTGTGTAATAGGTGCTCTACTGTGTTTTTGGTGGTTTGGTCTGTAATTTAAAGGCCAAAAGCTGATCAGCTTTGTTGCCCACTTTGTAATATCATTGATGAAATTGCAGGAGGGCAAGCTCAACCTTGTCCACGTCTAATGCCTTCCGTTGTTGTTTATTGACCGAGAGTTGACACCGGATCTCCATGACCGGATTGTTTATGTGCCCCCCACTGCTTCTCTGAACCTCCTCTCCATCTCTCATCTCTGGTCCCAGTGTTCCTTTATATACCATGAAGTCTGTTAGATAAATTCCCTGCGTACCAGAGATTTCAATGTGTCCCATAGGAGTGAAACTGGCTACCTGTTGAGTCCCTGATGAGTAAGTAGTCTGTAATCACTTGTTTGATCTGCTCTATAAGTTCATTATTTTTTAATAGGTTGTGTTAAGCCTCCATGTGAATTAATGGTCCTCGTGGTTGTCTCACAATTCAATTGCAATAGGTGAATGATCTGAGATAGTAGATGTCTCAATGTTTGTTGTTTGCGTACTTGCAAGTGTATGGATCTTGCCAATAAAGTAGTACAATCTTGTGTAGGTCTGAAGTGGTGCAGAGTAAGCGTGGGCGGATTTTGCGAATTGGTAATCCGCGAAATTGCGTATTTACGGATTCGCAATCCGCAAAATCCGCGATCTCTCGCGAATTTTGCGGATTCCTTTTTTTGGTGTTCGCAAGTGTTTCTGCCATTTCGCAAGGGTTTTTTACCAGTTCGCAAACGCGAACTTACTTGTCGGGTAGCAACGGTTGCGACCATGTTATTTCTACGTCTGGTTCATCACAGCACCCCCCTGTTTCACCACTGCCACCCTCTGTTTCACCACTGCCACCCTCTGGCTCACCCATGCCACCCTCTGGCTCACCCATGCCACCCTCTAGTTCATCACTGTAGATTATGGGGGGAAAAGCACACCTGCCCTGCCTCAACTGAATGAATTAGGGGCTGATTAATGTGTCACTGAATTTGAACTTCCAGGCTGGCACCTGCTTCCTTATCTGTAATTGCTTTCTGTTGCAGTGTAATTTTTTTAACAGGGCCTTTGTTGTATACTGTAGCTATTCTCTGAGCCTGCTGTGAGGGTTATAGAATAGTTGCAAGTAGGCAACTGAACTCTGAAGGGGCCCCTCAGGAAGCACTGCAGGGAATGGTTACTAATGATAAGATTGAACTTTTGCACCTGCTGAGTGCTTTCAGTTTTGCAAAAATCCAAATATCCAGCAGCATCCACAAAAAGTAATCCTTCCAAGTCAAGATCCAAATCAAAGTGACCAGCACATAAAGAAAGCACTGGGAGGAGCCTGCTGGAAAGGAACAGGAAGTTGGAGACTGTGGGGCACTTTCTTCCTCCCACCACCCCGAAATGGACTCCTTGCAAAAAAAAAGTGCAGGCAAATGTCAACCTGAGGAGTTCTTCTGATAAAAATCATAATTTTCAAAGTTTCTGCGGCCTGCTGGTGGATTTCTTGTGCGAAATTGCAAATTTTGCAATCTCGCAATTGCGAAATTGTCGCTGCCCGCCGCATCTACTTGTTCGCAAGTGTTTACTCCCGCGAAATTGTATAGTATTCTAGTTGGCAAGTGCGACCAAGCAAAAAATCCGCTTCGCACGGATTTACGAATTTTCGGCAAAGTTTGCAAGTTCGCGAGAGTTCGCCGATTGCGAATTTGCCGAAAATCCGCAAATTCCGCGAGCGGAACGGATTTTACACCCATGCTTAGTGCAGAGTAAAAAGTGTAATCACTTTGCATATGGTTTAGTGCTAATTGGATATCTATGAGTCCTAGACCCCGCATCCACTCCACACCTCTCATAGCGAGGGCTCCTGTTTTTCCCACCTGTTGGACTGATCTATCCTTTGCTTATCCATCACTATGTTTAGGTTCCCACCGATTAGAATTTCACAATCTGGGAATGTCAGAATTTCCATAGGCCAGGCACCAACACCTCCTTTTTCCATATTCATGTTTAAAGTTGACAACTTTTTAAACAGTGACTTTTAACACACATTTGCTTGTGACTTGATTCACACTCATGTCATTATTACATTTGTCATGCATGATTGCAGTGTTTTGTGAGGGGAATGGGTGCACTAGAAACAGTTAATAGTGATGTGGTTGCGGCGCCTGTGTCCTTCAGCAGGATTTTCTCTGCGTGCATGACGTACATGTGGAGGCGGGCGGTTGTCCCCTTCCGACTCACTGCCAGATATCTCCACTGGTATCCTGCGCTTGGTAGCAATGTTGTGGAGTATTGCACACACGGCCACGATGCGGCAGCAGACCTCAGGTGTGTATTTGATGGCCCCACCAGTCTTGTGCAGTATGCGGAAACGGCTCTTCAATAGGCCAAATGTCCTCTCAATGCAATTTCTTGTACGTATGTGTGCAGCATTGTAACGCCGTTGCTGTGGTGTGGCAGGGTTGAGGTGTGGGGTGAGGAGGTACTCACGTAGTCCGTAGGTGCTGTCACCTGAGGGTAAGAAGCACAGGGTGAGTGCCTGTTCTGCGCAGATACATGATCACAGTGTACTATTTGGTGGCATGTGTACTTACCTAGTAGGTGTCCTTCGCCAAAGTCTCCCCTGGCCAGTCGTGTGTGAATGCCGCTGTGCCGGAAGATGAAGGAGTCATGTGTGCTGCCCGGATATTGTGCCACTATGTCCGTGATGTAATTCTTGGCATTGCACACCATCTGGATATTGAGGGAGTGGTAGGACTTGCGGATGCGGTACATGTATTCCGTTTGTGCTGGTGGGCAGATGTGGATGTGGGTACAGTCAATGCATCCAATTACATGCGGGAAATGTGCAATGTTGTAGAATTTCAGCTTGGTGTCATTCAAGTCCTGTTGGGTGGTGGGGAATAATATGTAGTGGTGTAGCCGGGTCAGCATTGCATCCAGGAAACTCCTTAGGCAGCGGGACATGGTGGGCTGGGATATCCCCCCTGCAACAGCAACTATCCCCTGGAAGCTTCCGGAGGCCAGTAGGTGCAGACTGCACAATACCTGCACATGGGTGGGAACGGCATTGGTCCTCCCTGTTGGGTGCTGCATCAGGGGGTCTAGGTCCTGGATCAACTTAATGACCATTGGCCCATTTAGGCGGTACTTAGCATAGATTTGCTCCCTGGTTTGGCCCAGAAGGGTGACCCGCTGACGGAATATCCGCTCCTGGATCCTACGTCTGTTCCGTGCTGCTCGCTGTAGCCTACGCCGCCTGACCACCATGTAGAGTCCTGGCATTGTGAGAGTCCTCAGGCTCCAGCTGCATGTCCTTAAGTGTGTTTGGTCAGGCCTGCATCTGTTTGTAGTTAGCTAAAGTTATTTTTTCTTTTTCTTTTTTTTCTTTGCTGGTTACCACCTGGTTTGGGTTCTCCTTAAATTGCGCGTCGCAAATAGCGATTATCGTGTTTTTCGCTATCTGCGAATTTTCTTGAATGGCGATTGTGAATATTTTGCGAGTTCGCAATTTTTTTCGCAGAATCCATGGTTTCTCGCTATTTCTAAATCGCAAATGGGCTTGTTCCAGGATTCTGCGAATTTTTTTGCGAACTCGCGATTTTGATTTAGCAATTTCGCTATTTTGCTCTTTTCACTATCAAGAATTCCTTTTACTCAATTTACGATCGCAATTGCTAAATCGCAGCTATTGCGATCGCAATTTGGCTTCATGAATCTATCTGTAAATGTTAAAAAAAACAATATATCTGACCATAGTAAACCAATTCCCCGTCCTCCCTGCATCTGCCTATCACCCTTCAACAAGCTATGCTACTGTCTCTCATACCCACCAGGGGCGCGCTAATTTAATGTGGTCACCATTGGCCATGGAGTCTGCCTTAGTTCAGTTCCATAAGTGAGAGTAGGACACATCTGTCGGTCTTCAGCAGTTGTGTCACTGGCCTGCAGTTTATCTATAACTGCTTTCCTCTCATGCTGTATTTCTTTCTGAGAGGGTCTGAGCATGGAGCGCTTCATGGGGACCGTGGCCCATAGTCCCATCCCTAGTGAGTTGCTTCAGATTTCTAGCGTGTGTAAACAGTTGGGGAAGAATCTTGTGGTGAGTCTGGCAAGTCTAAAATTGTGTGAGCCTCTGATGGTGAGTGAACTGTATGGGTCATGCAGGAGAAGGTGAAGGTCAACCTGAAGGGGTGGATCCAGCTGTATCATATACCATTCTCCATGAGGTAGGCTGTGGTGATATGGAATCAACATCTCCGTTGCAATGTGATTTGAGATGGGTCCTAGTAGAGGTAAAGTGTGGCCCCTCAAAGGAGATCGTTCAAGCTTCTCATGCTGTGGTATTATGGCTTCTTTTTGTTTGAAGTTGAGTAACCATGCTAGGATGCCTGGCAGGGCCCTCCCAAAGCCAGTAGATTACTGGCCTGGTGAGTGAGATCTATTTGGATGTATTCCACAGTGATGCCAAAGAGAAAGTGAAGAAAGAGGTGACTTGACTTACATAGTTAACTGAAATCTCCACATCGTTCTTGTTGGGGTTTCCTTTGATGTGTATGTTTGATCACTGTGATCTATTTTCCAGGTCCTCGGGGTGCCTAAAAAAGTCTGTGTTTTTGTTGCAAACTTCCTTCGGAAAGGCCTTCAGTTCTCCCTCCCTGGAGTCTCCAGGAGATCTGTTGTGCCTGATCTCCTAGTTCATGTCTGACTTCCTTAATTTTCTGGGGCACATCTTCTCTCAGTGCACCAATATCCCTGTGAAACTTGCTGTAAAGGTGCGTGTAGGGGGAGCTTCCATTGAGATCTGCATTGGCCTGTGCGGGGAAGACTCAGATCCCCTCTGTTTTTTGGCTGTCACTAAGCTGAGAATGTATTTTAGGTTTGAGTCTTTTCTATGCTTAGTGGAGGCTATGGTGGATGTGTTCAATTTATCTTGTTGTTTGGTAGAACAGGAAGTCCAGTCACATCATCAGTGGAGGGTGGTAATGGAATCTCCCCGCTAAATGCTACAGCCACTCCAGTCACTTTGCCCCTCAGATCTAGGGCTCCTTACCAGATTCATGTCCTTTGCACAGTGTATCTTGGGGGTCCGGTCCCAGCCATCCATTATGGGCCTCCACCTAACTGATTCCATCCTTCGATCACTTAAGTCTTCTCAAAAATAACACCCAATCTGTACACTTTCCCATGAGGTGGCTACTATTTTGTCCTGTAGTTCAGAAGCAGTCTACAACTGTTCATTGTATCCTGCTGGAGAAGACATATCTCCACCTTCTAGTTATGTAGACACGGGGTCCTTCTCATGCACTTCGGCCTTTGTTCTCCAGCCGGACTCTGGGAGCAGGGAGCTGTGTGTGATGGCATTTCAGGGAGTCCTCGTGTTCTTACCACTATCTAGTATCTCACTTCTCCTACGCATAAACACAGCAATGAGCTCTACTGCCGCAGGAGCAACATCGTGGCTCAGTCTCCGTGGGGGCCTGCTCTCTGGCTCTGCAGAACACTCCCTAGTCTGTCATGCTCAGACATCTGGCTGCTTTGCTCTGTGTCTCGTATCAGGGACAGCCAGGTCTCTTCCACTGGCAGGCAATGTTGATCTAGGGGAGGAAGCCATCTCCTTCTCAGGGTAAAGGAAGCATGCATGCTCCAGAGGCTCCCCAGTGACAACTGTTTGACTGCATGGTTGCATTTTTCCCAATGGGGTTGGCTAGTTGTAATTGCCACACAGCAAAATTCCACACAGTTCTGAGGTTCCCAGGGCATTCTCAGCTAAGCCTTCCTCTGCCCTTTGAACCAGCTGTTTGGCAGACCCAGGGGAGCAGTGGTAAGTAGCTCTAAATGGGCACACAGCAGGAAGAGAGAGTTCATAACCCACCACCACGCTGGACACACGCACTCAGGCTAATAGAATTTTAAATATCAACATTGTATTTATTAAACAAGCAAGAAATTGTGACGCAAGGGTATGGGATACGCCCGCTCATACTTAAGATGTCAGATAAAGACAGGTAACTTTCTATATTTGGTATGGGACTGCTAATTATTTCAGAGATACTGGGCAGAAGAATACAAACTTATCTGCAATAACACAACATGACAGTTCCCTTACTCCGAACCGTGTGTTCTGTTAAATACCGTATGGGAGACCAACCTTTTACAAATATATGAAGGCATTTAATTGTTTGGACCTAGTAACTGCTAGAAGGGAAATTGGACAGACATGGAGAGTAAAAGTGTCCCCAGTCTAGATAGATGAAAAGATGGGATGGACCAGTGCAGGGCACATGAATAGGAGGTTTATGACCGTAAGGGCTTCTCAAAACAGTATGAGCCAATCTGAGATCTCTGGATGGAACAATAGAATGTTCTGGAAGGAGATTCTAACCTTGGAGAAAGCATTTGCTGTGCATGTGTTTTCTTTACCCAAAAACATACTGTGTATGTGTTGATGGGAAATCTACTCATTTTGTTGCCACAGTTTTGAGTCACAATGGAAATGCTAAATAAAATGTTTTATTTAAAAAAGCAAAAGATTCATGCAAATGCATTCGATTTACATAGAGTATATTCAGTGTTGAGTACTGAATCCCAGAAGGTTTGTGTCTTAGACATTGCTATGGGCTCTAAAAATGTCCTTCTCAACACCCCGCGAAACCCGGGCCAGGAGATAAGGCAGCAATCCCAATAGACTCTGCTAACTGGTGCTTGATCACATAGCCTTTTCAGACATATAGAGGTCCAGACAGAGAGCAGTTTCTGGTTTTGTTCTATAGCCTCAGAATGATACATGGGCACACAATAATGGACAGAAGTCACTTTATGTGCAGCACAATTCCGATGAACATATTAGCAATGTTCACCAGCTCGATGCTCGATGCTCGATGCTCAAGGCTACAGATTATGCATTATCCCATTAGGCACATGTTTGCACCAAGATCCGTTTTTCTTACTGCATTCTTTAAAATATTGTCCCTCCTATCCAATAGAGCCCACTGTGCTAGTTAGTACATACCATAACATCTCAGGCACCTAAATAAAAGTCACCCCATTTGCGAACCAGATGGTTAAAAATAAGTGGCCCAGATTTGTACTTACAAAGACACAATATATAGTTGTTTTGGATGGTGTGGGAGACTGCATGCGTGTGTGCATGCTGTGGGCAATGTGTGTTGTAATATCAGGAAATCAACAGTAAATCTGGCCACTAGTCCCTAAAACAAGCAATCAAACGCCTAAAAAACATGCCCACGGTGAGGCCGACCCAGCCCATCAGGCACTCCCAGATTGCCCTATAAGCCATTCTGATGCTGTATATGATCTACGTACAATGCCACGTGTTTTATGATAACTTCTCCAAGTCATTCTGTGTAACCTATATTCATACCATTCCAATATCAGTTGTGATAGCTTGCAATCAACTGAGCAAAAATATGATGTCTGATATAACATTCAGTATGCGTTACAGAATGTTCTGCTATTTCAGTGTTTCTGAACGAAAACGATAACTTTACCTTTACGAGTACTGTGGGATATTATGTGAAAAGTTATCAGTTATATATACTTAATATTTAGCAATACAATTCTTCAAACAATTTCAATAATGTAGACATTACCGAAATTTCAGCTAAAAATAATATCAGTTATACTGTTGATGTTGCAGTATGTTTCAAAACTGACTAATGATAACTTCAATCATTTAAACAGTTCCTTTCAACATCTCCCGGGAAGAAAATGATATTCATTTCCTTTGGAGATTCGGAAGCAGCATTCAAAAACAAGCTATGGGAACAAGCAATTTGCATTTTAAAAGGAAGATGGTGTATTACCTAAGCATAAGCAGTGAAAAATATTTTAAGTTGTTAGGCTTTTATTGAAGAATTGAGCAAATTAAGATCTGCAGAGCGGGAACTAAATAGACTCCTTTGGGCTTTTTTCAGTGTTATGTCTAATTTATGTGCACATATTTATCTTTTATTGTTATTACAGAACTGAATGTAATCAGTACCATACACAGTATATGCCAGAGCAAACAATATCTATTCAACTCATGAATGATTCTGTTCAGACATTAAAATGCTATATCAGGGCTAATTTAGTCATATGCATCAGAAGCAGCACTGCTATTCACTGCCTTCAGCTAGTAACCTTGGTGAAAGGAATCAATTTATTTAATATGATGCACTGATATGCGCGCTTTTAAATATGCAGTGACGAGAAATATCTGAAATGCATTTAGAAAAATTCCATTAACTTTGTCTCTAGCGAGACATCAACCAGATATTTTGATGTTAATGCTGAATGTGTACGTGCCATTCTTTCGAGGGTACTGTTAGCAAACAATGTGATATGTTAATCTATTAAATGAAAGCAGATACAAAAAAAATAATCTTGGGGTGTGGTTTGGTACCATGAGAAATTGCGGCGCAGTCTCGTGGCTCTACTAAGCACTATTCATTCTAGGGAAACTGCGATGACCTGAACACAACAAATGTGGCTACACAGGGGGCAACACTGTGAGACCGTGAGGCAGACCTCATTTGGGATGTAAGGCGAGTTGGATGGGAAGACACGCAAAGCGATTTCAGACCCGAATCGTAGATGGTCACGTGGATACTTGAGGGAAGTAGCTGAATGCCACTCGTTGCTCGCACAAAAAACGCGGGGACCTGTAGACAGAACGAGCACATCGCTGGAGCCTTTAAGGAAGGCATCTAGAGGCCCAATAGTGTCGTATCGGAAGGTGATGAAGACGTGAAATGAGGTCTTTAAAACCAGAGAGCATGGAGGAACGGTGGGAACTTCGAAAATAATTATTACAACCAGTGAGCGCCTGAAACGTTCTTAAAACTTTTTCTTAAAACTTTTTCTTAATGTTATTTTTACTTATTTTTTCGGCTGACAGCCTTACAATATATTAACCCCTTTGCCGCGGTGCGAATTTCGCTGCGGTGCGAGGGGGGGAGGGGATTGGGCGTGGCGCTCAGGTGCTCATGATGGATCCCGGCCGTCATAAATTATGGTGGACGTGTGCTCTTGATGGCTGGGAGCTGTCAGAACTCCGCCCACTGATTAATTCTCCAGCTCAGGCGGGGAATTAACCACACGTGGGCAGAGCGCCATCGTTCTGACGGCTCCCGGCCGTCATGAGCACACCTCTACTGTGACTCATGACGGCCAGGAGCCGCCATGAGCGCCGAAGATGGTAGTCGGTTTCTGATTGCGCTCCGCAACCTATCCCTCATTCATCCAGGCCATCCTCGCATCCAGCTGGTTCTACTTGTAATTACGAATGCGGATGGTGTGTACGAGTGTCTGCTGTGTCCTGCGAACGTCTCTCTGAGCCTGTGATGTGGACGGAAATGGTGCCCCGGAACATTTTACCTGTTTCCCCCTGGGAACCTGACCCCAGTTCATTCCTGCCTATCGGCCCTGTTTTGGGGTTCAGAGCTGGTCCTTTGACCCTCTGTCACAGTAGTGGCCCTCGGACCCTGAGCAATCACAAGCTAGCCTCCTCTGAAGCTGCTTGGCCTTGCCGCTTTGTCCCGGCCCTCCCTGGTGGCTCGGGGCTAAAGCAGATGCCCCCGACCCCCAACTGCCAGGGAGAGGTGTCCGACCTGCGTGGGGTGCGGGCCTGCGCCCAAGGCTGCATTCAGGGGAACCTTGTGGCTGACGCAAGGAGACGTGCTTGGAGCTCAGCGCCATCCCAGGAGAACGCTCCGGATCAGGAGAAGAGCTGCTGTGCGGTGTGGGCCGGACGATTAGCCACAAAAAATAACGCCATGATTTCTGACCTGGCTGGCAGAATCACAGGCCTTCGCTGATTGCTACTGCACCAGACGATTGTTGGCGGTGTAGCGGCAGTGAAGGTTGGCCTGCAAAGAGTGCTGGTGGCGCCCATCCTGGGAGGGGGAACACAGAGGTCAGTCAGGCCTAGGCTCCCCAAGAAGGCATATTACAGGGGTGACAGGGAGGCCTGAAGCATCCATAGTATTCTGACTGGCAGCACGAGGGTCGAGTCGGGCCTATGCTGTCCATCCCCTTAAGTGCGGTAACCTCTGGGTTCACAGAACCGAAGGGTCCGGACCGGTTGGGTCTGGCCCTTCCAGGATACGCCTGGCAGTGGGGACGCCGGAGCATTATGTTTGTATCAAGGGTAGACTCAATGGGTAGACTCTCTTAATAGGTTCAGTTTATGCTCCCAACACTGATCAGAACATGTTCCAAGGCAGCCTCTCCACCACACTCTCCGGATGGAGAGATGCCCCGTGGCTACAGGGCAGGGACTTCAACTAAGTCCTAGATGTTTCGCTCGACCGCTCCTTCCACTCTTTACCCACACATCTGCCTCATCGAACACACAGGGGGCAAAGCA
Organism: Lissotriton helveticus; assembly: GCF_964261635.1. Classification (NCBI taxonomy): domain Eukaryota; kingdom Metazoa; phylum Chordata; class Amphibia; order Caudata; family Salamandridae; genus Lissotriton; species Lissotriton helveticus. The sequence continues at coordinate 1,573,277,950 of NC_136067.1, forward strand.
ACAGGAGTATAACCCATAGACCGGATTGAGATCTGGGTGTACATATTTTTTGAACAACAATATCTCAATCGGGTCCAAACGTTGGTATCTAATGCCTGTGTTGGTCCACCGTGTGAATGCGGGGGCCGAGGGGTGGTTCAGCGTCTCGTTAGTAGATTGGAATCCGATGCTTCCCGGCGCGGAGATCCTGAACCGCCCCTCGGCTTCCGGATTCACATGGGGGACCAACGCAGGCATTAGGTACCAACGTTTGGACCCAGGCAGTGGATCGATTGGTCCCGACTCTGCCTCCTGACTATACCCCCTGCTAGGATGTACTCCTTGGCCAGATCAGGGCTCTGTTTCTGTGCCCACGCCTACCCCAGTAACTACAAACAAGGTTTTGGACTCCGTTGAGCCCGCAGAGAATTCCTTCTGGACCCTGTCGAGCTACTCCATGCACTCACCAAACTGGCAACCCGGTCCTGATGAAGATCCTGACTAGATAGGATCAAAACACAGTCAACCCTTCGTACAGCGTTGAGAGAGCACGAGTTTGAAAAAAAATGTATAAGTACACCATATTTACAAGCACGTAGTTAGTTTAAACATGTTTTGCACACGAGTATTTTATATCCAGGAGTGAAATATACAGAGTGGTTTATATTCAGTAGTGAAACGTATAGAATGTTAAGTAGAGTAACTATAATTATAACGGTGTGAGATTAATGTAGAAATGTTGGAGTATATGTGAAAACCTCATGTTCTCATGTTAAAAAGAGTCATGTCCAAATTAAATGTAACTTTGAAAATCCAGTATTATGTGTAGGCCTTAGGGCAATTCACAGCAAACCTGAACGTGCTGCTAAACTAATGTGAGATAAAGTTGACATGGTTCTTTCAGAATGTACTATTGAACTTAGGGTTAAAAGTATATGCTTTATAGATGTGTTATTTTAGAAACGTATGCTAGTTAAGAATGTTTGCTGTTTAAATCAAGTTAACGTTTTAAGAGTGCAGGAACCTGCTGCATGTAAATCAAGTAGGCCAGAACAGATAATGTCATGTAGTTTAAATTGCCATGTGCTCGTTAGAGGAGAGGTCGTGAGGTGTCCAGTATGGAGCTCTGAGAGTGTTTTATGACCTAAGATATGGTGAAGTCTGGAATTTGAGGCCCACTGCAGGACGAGCTGTATGCAGGTGCGAGGGTCCTAATCAGCTCGAATGAAAGGGACTTTGTTCAGTGGCGCCTTGCGCAGGCCTGTAGGAGTTTCCAGGAATTTCAGGGGGTATCAGCGCACGGAAGAAGAAGCCTGGGAACCAAGGTCAACTATAACGAGGGTCTTCAAGAGTACCATCATGGAGTTTGCCGCGGAAAGATGTACCACGTGAGGGGCGTCCCAAGGGGCGTTTCTATTGGAAATGTGATTTGGTATTAGGGAAAGAGACCCGGGAGGAGAGCAGAGCAGATGATTTTGGGAGCCTAAGGAAGCGGATGGGTAGGCAGATAGGCTGATCAGGAGAGACCCATTATCAGAGAAGAGGCAAAGAGAAGTGCGTGATCTTCTTAGGAAGTCACCACGGCTGACACCTAGAGGGTTAAGATCTTGCTAAGTAGGGATGTCATTTAGTGTAGTGTAGGGACAGACTAACCTTAATTTTCTTTTCTGTAATGACTTTGCAGTTGCAACTTGTATTCATTTTGGCAACGCTCATGTTATTAGAAGTTGTACTTATTATTTTGTTCTTCAGACTCAGACTATTCAAAAAGTTCATGTTCATAGTGATACCGATTTACCTTCTTAATCTCATTTTGAGAAGTTTGTATCTTCAGTTATCTTTGACTTTATATTAAATCTTTAAAACTTAATTTTGGTCAGTGGTCATTTAGAGTGGTGTAAGTTCTTAAATTGATTGCTTTATTGCGAGATTACCTTTTACTCAAGACAGGTACCAACGATTCAGTCGACAGGAAATGGGATTTGGTAAGATAATTAGTAACCAGTAATCCCGCGTTAGCAGTTGGTAGCAGAGTGAGGATGGTTATCTTCTTGAGGAAGGTAATCTAGAGAGGTTAGTTTACCCCAAGGCCCGAGACGCCGAGAGACGAGCAGCGGAAGAATCGTGTGCCGAAAGGTGCAGACGGTGCGAGAAAAGCAGCAGTATCGGAGAGTGAGTATAAAAAGGGTCATGCGTGAACAGATTGCGGTGTTTTGTGTTGTATTTGTATTGTAATGTCTTGCGGAGTTGAATGCCTGTAGTGTGAATGAGAGACGGTTGTGAGCGCGCGCAACCTGGTAAACTGGTAACCTGGTAAACGGGTGTACTGGTGAAATCTTAAGTTCAGGCCAGAGCTTAAGTGGTTTTGGGTGTATCGAACATCCAGGGTAGTTGTCGACCATAGTACGGAGGTCACGAGGTACCATTGACCGCCGTGGATCCAAGATAGGGGGAGTGTAAGAGTGAGTGTATGAGTAACGGACGCTGGTCGAAAGTTACTGCGTGTGAGTAACCTATCGGAGAAGGCGATTGTCTGGAAGTAAACGGAAAGACGTTTCGCCAAGTTAGGGTGACAACTACAGAAAGACTGTGGGCGTACAGTCAAAGAAAGGTGATCGCTTGGACGGAAGTAATCATTTTTCAGAGTATGAATGGGATGCGTGCATGACCGAGGAGACGAGCTGAGAAAGGAGGGGAACTGCTGCGAAGGGGGACGGGTGATGTCGGCTAGAGCCGCGCTGTGATTGAGCGGTTGGTGTGACGTTAGCTAGAGCCGCGCTCTGGTTGGGCGGCTAGAGTGACGTCGGAGGAAAGTCGCGTACAGATAGGCCAGTTAGTGAGAACGGCGCCGAGATTGGTGGAATATCATCAGGAAGTAAACAAACGCGGAGAAAAGAGAAATCATGAAGTGTTTTAAGTGTTTGAAAGGGATTTTTAAACGTAAACGAAGTGAACATTATTACGGGGAAGAGGCTCCCCCAGAGGGTACGCCAGCTCATTATATGGCAACGAATGTTGGGCTGCATACGATATTGTGGATTGGGGCTTGGAATAAGCTTACGGAAGGGAATGAGGAAATGCAGTTCCCGAAGTACGGGACGTTTAAATTAGAGGTGTTACATCGGCTAAAAGCAACCATGTCCTCATTGAAACCCTCACCTAGACCAACACAGTTTGAGGCACTTAATGCATGGATTAAGGCTGCACACGACCGAAATTTGAACAGGCGTCAACAAAGGCTGACGCGATCGGTAAGGGCAGTGCGAGATTCCAAATGGGATGAGGAGGAAAAGCGTTGGAGGGTCCAGACTATTGAGGTGGAGAAAATGTATCCGATGAGGGAGGTGTCAGGAGGAGGAAACCTCATGGAAGAAGACGAGGAAAGCGAGTCGGAGGACAATCTGATAAACAGATTGTTAATGGATAGACCACCTCCGAGAGTGGGATTGATAGAAGATAGAGGGCTCGCAAGGGAAGATGGGAATGAGATAGAGGGATATACACCACTCCCTATATCGGAATGGACACCTAGCAAAGGCGGAGAAACACCTCCAAACAACACTGTACAGAGTGTAGTGGGAAGGTTTGTGGTGCAGAAAACGCCAACCACAGAAAGGGTTGAGTCTGTGGGATTGCCAGACGCTCTTCAAGTGCCTGTTACCATAGGACCCATAGTTTCGATCTATAATTCTGAGAGAGATAGAGGGGAACAACAAAGGCAATTGGATAGGGAAAGGATTGAGATGGAAAGGAGGAATAATGTGACGAATGCATGGAAACAATTACCAGGTTCGGTAACGTGGAACACCCCATTAGACACAACTGTCGGTCCCAATTCAGAACAGGGAGGTCCGAGAGGACCAATGGATCTAAGGGGACCGCGGCCAAGATCTTTTTCAGAGTTAAGAGCTGATTTGAGGGAATGGGACGGGTCCATAGTATCTCCGAGTAACAGGACAAGAACGGAACCAGAGTGGGAAAGCAGGGGTAACGGGACAGTATCTCATTGTGGGGCCAGCGAGAGTAGTCAGGGCCGGGAAGGCCAAAGTCAAGAGAATAGAGGGGATGCATGTCCTACAAATCAGAGAGAACAGCCGGAACAAAATACTAGGATTGTAGAATGTGAGGAAATGTCCCGTCTCTGGGGGAACGGAGGAGATGAGGCGGTACGGGCTTTTCAGAATAGGTTTAGGTGCCTTCATCATACACTTGGGGAAGACGTTCAACATTGGAGAAAGGAGAACAGCGATAGGTCCCGCCACGCCTCGAATAATCAGGAATCACAGGGAAGTAGGGAAGAAAGAGGGAGTAATGGAACATCTTACCCTGCATCCCGTGAAACTAGCCCGGAGGGGGAGAGAAGGGCTATGAGGCATGAAGGAGTGTTTCACCACCCACCCCGAGAAGACGGAAAGGCATGGGATCTAGAGAGATGGGAACAGGGGAGGACTCCTTATAATTCACCCATACCTAAACGTAGATCTCGGAGCTGGGATGGGAGAGATGCGGATGGAGGAGCTAAATTGAGTGTCTTGAAAGCTGAAATTAAGGCAAAAAGGCTTGATGTTACCAGTTTAAAATCAGATGTTGATGAGATAATAGATGGAACATTGCCTTTGGAAAGGATAGAATTGTACGAACAGGATGAGTTATTGTTCATGGCAAAGGATATTACTAGGAAAGCTAGAGCGTTTCATGAAAAACTGACTGATTTGGCAGACAAGTATGCCGTGGATTTGTCTAGGACAAGGGCATTGCAGAGCAACCACAGATTACAGTACGCAGACCAAGATCTAGATGAGAAGAGAACTACTGGATTAAAAACACACATAAGAGAGCTGGTAACAGGGATAAGAGTGTGGAGAGAGCTGGATAAATGGGAAGAAAGGTGGTCGAAAAAGGGCACAGTTAGGCGAAGTACAAATGTGATGACCCCTGAGGGAAGGGTAATGCAGATGGAGGCATTCCCTTTGCGAGAAATATCAAATGGAAATTATGTACATGTGCCCTGGAGTAGAGGAGACTTAGCCGCATTTACCAACTCATTTCCGAAGTTGCGGGACAATCCAGTCGAATGGTATAAGCAGGTAGAGAGGTTCGTTAAAATCTCGAAAGTACTGTGGATAGATTTGAACACGTTGTTTGACATCGTGGTCCCATCTGATCTGTGGACCCCTTGTAAGACTAGTGTCGAATGGCCAAATGCTGAACCATTGAGGGATGCTCGAACAAATGGACCATCTGAGATTGTCATGCGAAAGTATGAAAGGGTAATAGCATGGCTGAAAGATAAGGTACCACCACAGGATATAGATTGGGTAAAAATAGACCGAACAAGGCAGGAACCCAAGGAGACAGTTCACGAGTTTTATGAAAGATTGTTGAAAACATTCAAGCAATACAGTGGACTAGATGTAATGGATCCCAAAGACATAGGGCAGTTCGTGTCAAAGTTTGTCTTGGGGTTGAGACCTGATATTTGTTTGATGATACAGCAACATTTAATCTGTTGGCAGAACAAACCACTAGATGAGATTTTACGATATGCGAGGTACTGCAGTGACGAGATAGATTCTAAAGCCAAGAATCTAAAGGAGAAATTGATGGTGATGCAAATGCAGTCCGCTGGGAAGGGTGGCCAGCAGAAGCAGGGGATGGGACGAAAACCAAATGGTCAGAATAAAGATAATGAAGAAGGGCAGAGACCTAGGATAGACTTTGCCACTTTAAAGAAAACGACAAAGTGTCATCTGTGTCATCAGGTGGGGCATTGGCGACGCGAGTGTCCCTTTAACCCTGAAAATGGGGAGCTAGATGTAGAAGAACAGGTCCAAGAAGACCCAGTGCAAAAGGTGACAGTCCCAAGTAATAAGGTGGCCAAAGGGGGGACTTCGGCTCCACGGGCCCAATTCCCACAGCCACCGAAGATAACAGCTGGAGGAAAGGTCTTTAAACAAATGCCTCTGTTTATTGAGGAAGAAAAATGTTATTACATTGATCCATTGACAGGACAACGGGTGAGCAGTGAAGAGGACTGTACCCTCGGGGCAGTTCTAGAAGTGGATCAGAGAGGGCCATTTGTTGAGGCAGAAGTGGCAGGGTGTCCCACTACGTTCTTAGTGGATACTGGGGCTACTCGTTCGACTCTGAGATCAGCGGTGGTTCCAGACTTGCCGATGTCAGGGGAAACAATTCAGGTGGTAGGAGTCGCAAATAAGAGAATGACTAGTCCATTGACAGAACCAGTATCTGTGAAAATAGGCAATCATATGAACGAACATCAGTTTGTGGTTTGTGACTCGAGTCCGGTATGTCTGTTAGGAAGGGATTTGTTGTGCAAATTGAACTGCACCATATACTGCACCCCGCAAGGAGTGGAGGTACAGACTACCGACGATGATGCTACCTTTAAGGTGGCCAATTCAAAATTCTGTGTAGAACTATATCCTACTCTGACTGTAGAAGATCTTCCACAAGACTTAAGAGATGCAGTGGCGTCAGAGGTGTGGGATTTCACAGGAGAAGATATAGGATTGATTAAAGGGGTAGAACCGGTAAAAATTCTGGTAAAACCAAATGTTGAGTTTCCAAGAACGCCTCAATACAAATTGTCCCAGGAAACGATTGCAGGAATAAAGCCTGTGATCGAGTCAATGATACAGCAGGGAATACTGAAAGAAATCGTGGGCAGTCCTTGTAACTCCCCGATTATGGGTTTGCAGAAACCTAGTGGGAAGTTTAGGATAGTTCAGGATTTACGAAAGATTAACAACATAGTCGTTTCATGTTGTCCCGTGGTACCGAATCCATCAGTGATATTGTTTCAAATACCATGTCAAGCAGAATGGTTCACAGTGATAGATCTTTGCCAGGCTTTCTTTTCAATCCCATTGGATGAAGAGAGCAGGTACCTTTTCGCGTTTAAAATGGAAGATCGCGTTTTAACATGGTGTCGAATCCCACAAGGATTCACAGACAGTCCATCCATCTTCAACCAGTTGTTGAAGAAGAATCTTGAAAATCTAGTACTGCCGCAGAACTCGGTTCTGGTACAGTACATAGATGACCTACTTGTTGCGTCAGAGACAGAGGAAGCTTGTAAAGCAGATTCAATTGCCTTACTGAATCATTTAGCTGAAAATGGACATAAGGTATCTCCGAGCAAGTTACAGTATTGTTTGACAGAAGTACAGTATCTAGGGCACAGGTTAGAAAAAGGGAAACGTAAGGTGTCCCCAGAGAGGATAGAGGCGATAATGAAAATGAATGCGCCTACAACACAGAGAGAAGTTAGAATGTTCTTAGGAATGGTGGGTTACTGCCGACAGTGGATAGTTAACTTTTCACTGAAAGCAAAGCCCTTACAGAAACTGACGCACAAGGAGGTGAGTGATCCGGTACCATGGGATGAAGAATGTCTGGTGGCGTTTTTACAGCTGAGAGACGATTTATGTCGTGCTCCGGCTCTGGGAATGCCAGATTATGAAAAGTCGTTTTCACTCTATTGCTGTGAGAGAGAGGGATGTGCTTTGTCAGTCTTGGCACAGACCCACGGTAATGCCCGTAGACCAGTTGCATACTTTTCGGCTACATTAGATCCAGTAGCCGCAGCGTTGCCCGGATGTCTCAAATCCGTTGCTGCAACGGGTGTCAGCATTGAAAGGAGCGAAAGTATTGTGATGGGACATCCAGTAGTGGTATATGTACCACATTCAGTTGAATTGTTAATGACCAGGACGAAGACGCAGCATCTGACCAATAGTAGGCTCACGCGCTACGAGCAAGTTATACTTGCCGCAGAGAATGTGACTCTCAGGAGATGCTCTGTCTTGAATCCTGCTACTTTGATGCCATTACCTACTGTAATAGAAGGCGAAGGATGTGAAGACCACGATTGCCTTGATGTGACTGAACTATGCACGAAACCCAGACCAGATATTGTGGATGAGCCATTGTCTGACCCCGATGAAATTTATTTTGTTGATGGCTCATGTTTAAGAGACGATACTGGTCGGTTGAGAGCAGCTTATGCTGTTTGTACCATTACTGGAGTTGTGGAAGCCGCTTGCCTGGAAGGAGTACATTCCGCACAGGTAGCAGAGATTATTGCCCTAACTCGTGCCTGCATAGCAGGAAACGGAAAGAGAGTCACCATCTACACGGACAGCCAATATGGTTTCGGTGTGGTTCATGATTTCGGGCAGTTGTGGTCTCAGAGGGGTTACATGACTTCCTCTGGTTCGCCCATTCGAAATGGAGAATTTGTGCGATTGCTGATAGAAGCATTACAAGGTCCTGTTGACATTGCAGTGGTGAAGTGTGTAGCTCATACTAAGAATACAGATTTTGTGTCACAAGGTAATAGATATGCTGATGAAGTCGCACGCTATTGTGCGGAACAAAGTTATTCTTTCTCAAAGGTGGAAATAGAAGGTGCAGAAGAAAAGACTGAATTAAGTATGATGTTAGAAACTGTAGACACTTGGGAGGATTTAAGAATAATGCAGGAGAACGCACCTGAAACAGAGAAAAAGGCATGGGAAATAGCAGGTTGTGTGCGAAGTGAAATGGATTTTTGGGTTTCAGCAGATGGGAGAGCTGTGTTACCTGAAGAATTAGCTAATCCCATGGCGAGAGAAATACATGGTCCAGTACATCTAGGAAGGGATGCTATGATGAGAGTGTTTAGGCAAACTTGGTATTGCCCTAAATTTAGAATAGCAGCAGAATCAGTATGTAAGCGATGTGTTACCTGCCAACAACTGAACGTAGGCAAACGAACACCAGTCACATTGAGTCACATTGGGAGGTCGGGGGGGCCTTTCAATAGAATGCAACTAGATTTCATCGAAATGCCAAGAGTCAATCGCCTTCGGTATGTGTTGGTGATTGTATACGTATTTTCCAGATGGGTTGAAGCGTACCCTACACGTAGGTGCGATACACTCACAGTGGCTAAATTGTTGCTCAGGGAGTTGATACCGCGCTTCGGGGTGCCTGCCTCTTTGGAATCGGACAGAGGAAAACATTTTAACAGCAAAATAGTGAAGATGTTGTGCTCCACACTGAATATCGATCAAAAGCTGCATTGTAGTTATCGACCAGAAGCTTCAGGAATTGTGGAACAAGTGAATGGCACTTTGAAGAATAGATTGGCTAAAGTAGTGGCATCCACATCCTTGAGTTGGCCAGATGCTCTTCCTTTAGTGCTCATGAGCATGCGCAGCACACCTGATAGGAGGACAGGTCTCTCTCCCCACGAGATCCTGATGGGGAGGGCCATGAGACTTCCTACAGTTCCAACTACTGCTCTATTGAATATTACAGATGATCTGATCTTGGATTATTGTAAAGGACTGTCTGACGCCATCCATTCTGTGTCCCTTCAGGTGCATGCGGCTGAAGTTCCAGCAGCGAGGAACCTGTGTCATGACCTGAACCCAGGGGACTGGGTCCTGGTTAAAAAGCACGTCCGGAAGAACTGCCTAGATGTTCGCTGGCGTGGGCCCTTTCAGGTAATCCTGATAACGAACACCGCGGTGAAGTGCGGGGGGCTGCCAAATTGGATCCATGCATCCCATACTAGAAGAGTTCCAGCACCTCTAGAAGGAACAGCTCCCATCCCAGACGAAAGCCCGGAAGTGGAAGAAGAGTCGCAAGAAGGGATTGAGGCAGCTGAGGAGGTGTCGGAAGAAGTTGGGAACGCATCGGATTCAGAAGAAGAGCGAAGGCAGGACGGCAGTGAGACAGAAGACGCAACTGAAGGAGAGAGCAGAAGTGAATACGACTCAGACTCAGATCCGTATCGGAGCGATCAAGAACCAAGTGGGAGGACAAGGAATAGGAGAATAAGGCTTGGAGCTGCCACTTGGCCAACAAGGAGAAGAAGGCTAAGTTTGAGGTCGGCCCAGGAAGAAACGCTTACTCCTATATCCGAAGACTCAGATCCAGAAGAAGATATCCAGGATCAAGCCGAGGAGGGTCTTAGAAGATCAAGTAGGGTGCGAGTGCCTAGCAGAAGATACTCTACTCCCGATTGGACCTACCTCGTTGCAGATGTCTGGGAGACACAGAACAGGGAGGATCAGGGAAGTGGGACTGATCAGAACTGACCCGATCATCACAGTGCAAATAAAGTTTCTACTGCCAGGAGCGGAGACCGAAAGGTTGCTGACACTCAACATCGTTCATCCTGCTCTCCTGAGTGGAATAAGAAAGTTGATTTTAGAAACAGTTGAGTTTCCAGTTTGCTGTTCACGATATCCAATATTGGAGGGAACTCTTCTTCGTTTGGAAATGCTTGAGCGAGTAGTAGAAATGCTAGGAGCACTTATTGTTGTGGACTAATATCATATTGCGAATGTCTTCAAGGGGGTGCAGATCTGGAAAGGTGAAGAAAGTGATCTTGATTAGAACGGACCCCTTTGTAATTGTGGATGTAGAACTGATAGTACCAGGAGTGGAAATTGAAAAAACGCTAACTCTCAATTTCGTCCGTCCACTTGTCTTGAGCGAAATAAGGAGAATAATCCTAGAAAAAGTTGACTTTCCATGGTGTGGTACGAACTGTCCAGAACCTGAGGGAATGATACTTCGGATGGACATTTATGAAGAAGTAGTGTCACTCCTTGAGTCATACATAACTTCAGACGAAAATAAGACTTTTGAAAAGAAATTGTGAATTGTTGCAAGATAACCTAGCGCCGAGTGGAAGAAGAAAAAAAATGGTAGGGGTTTCCTTTTAGCGGATGGAGAAGGGCTAGGGTTGTCTATTTTTACTGGACTTTGAACTGTTTTGCGGAAACAAATTGTCAAGCTTCCAAGTGTTCCAAGAAAGACATTGCAAGAGAGAAAGACTTTGTTTGAAAAGAAGAGGAAGTGAATGCTGGAAGAAAGTCGAAAACTACACTGTTTGAGAACATGGAGGCTGGCAACCCGAACCGCAGGGCAAAATGTATAGCTGTTACATTTTTAGGAGTAGTGGTTTCTCTTATTATTTTAGTGGTAACTGTTTCATTCCTAGCGGGACACGAAGGGGATGGAACCACAGTTAAGGAGGATAAGGGAGTGTCAACACCGAGAACTACCATTATTAAGGAGAAGGGAAACATCAATGAGAAAGACAAAGCGTTGTTAGATGCAGAAGTAAAAAGGTTACACATGGATGAGTCACAGGGGAATTACAAGTCAAATGCTTATGCTAAGTTGCTTTATGAATATGTTGATGCCATGGAAGTAAAGGATTGTTATGTCTGTATGCAATTACCAGCTTCAGTGGAGGAGGGTATCAGATACCATCATCTTCCGTTGACATATGGAATAACGTGCAGTTTATTGTTAAGTATGTTTTATGGACGAGACGGATTTGAGTATTACTTCTCGAATTTCGACTCGACATTGCCAGAGGTTCCGAATTTCAAGCATTTGAACAAATGGGACTACTACAAAAGCGAAGACAGATTACACAAATGGTTTATTCCATGGAGAACGTTAGATACTTCACATGCTCGAATCAACAATCTGACTTGTCAAATATCAGAAGTTGAGAAAAAGTTTATAGCTCAGGTAGATACTAGATACAGGAGGCAGAAGATATTGAAGGCATCAGGACAAGGGGAAACAGATTGGACCAAGGAGGAAAGGGCACAACAACGAAAAGGTAGTATTGGTCCAATTGCTTTGGATAAGGAGAAACGGGGGAAACTGTGCATTCACAGGAGTTACTCCTATTATGAAAACGTTTATGTAGGACAAGTCAATTGTGAACATGCCTTTCAATTGGAGTATTACTCTAAGAACTTCATGAAAGGGATGCAAGCAATACCAAATGTATATTTTGTATGTGGAAAATATGCCTATGTGAAGTTACCAGATAATTGGTACGGATCATGCTATTTGGCTGTTGTCTTCCCTAAAATATATCATGTTGAGAATTTAGATACGCCTAAGAAAGAAATATCAACTAGATGGAAGCGAGGGCTGGGTGCAGCAGAAGTAGTTGGAGATGTAATAGGTGCTGCATTCCCGTTCCTAGGATTGATAATGAATGACATTAAGATCAGGAGGTTAGCTACAGTCGTAGATAGGCTATCTGCCAGTACTGCAAGATCCTTGATGCTGATAGAAGGGGAGATGCAATCGATTAGGGCAATGGTTCTTCAGAACCGACTTGCTTTAGATGTTCTGTTAGCAAAAGAGGGAGGAGTCTGTAGGGCCTTGAAGGTCCAGGAATGCTGTACTTACATTCCAGACAATTCAAAGCCTCTAGAGAAGTATATACAAAACATCACTGCCATACACTACGAAATTGAGGACCTGGCAAAGGTAAATGTGTGGGAAAAAGTAGGCCATGGAATGGGTAAAGTTGGAAGTTGGTTTGCCAACTTAGGAAAGGGTATCGTTTGGTACATATTGAAACCCATCATCATAGTAGTGATTTGTGTAATCACTTTGTGGGGATTGGTGCGTTTGTATCAATGGTATAGAGCAAATAGGTTACAGAGAACTATGAAGAAACAGGAAGAAGAGTTGACAGCGATGCAGGACACTCAATATAAAAGTCTGAAAGCATTAGAGAGTATGAAAAGAAGTGGTACTGTCCTGACTTCACTTTAAAAGGTTCTACATTTTTAGTGTCTTGGTGATGATGACCCCTGAAGGTCATCAAAGGGGGGACTGAGAGAGCACGAGTTTGAAAAAAAATGTATAAGTACACCATATTTACAAGCACGTAGTTAGTTTAAACATGTTTTGCACACGAGTATTTTATATCCAGGAGTGAAATATACAGAGTGGTTTATATTCAGTAGTGAAACGTATAGAATGTTAAGTAGAGTAACTATAATTATAACGGTGTGAGATTAATGTAGAAATGTTGGAGTATATGTGAAAACCTCATGTTCTCATGTTAAAAAGAGTCATGTCCAAATTAAATGTAACTTTGAAAATCCAGTATTATGTGTAGGCCTTAGGGCAATTCACAGCAAACCTGAACGTGCTGCTAAACTAATGTGAGATAAAGTTGACATGGTTCTTTCAGAATGTACTATTGAACTTAGGGTTAAAAGTATATGCTTTATAGATGTGTTATTTTAGAAACGTATGCTAGTTAAGAATGTTTGCTGTTTAAATCAAGTTAACGTTTTAAGAGTGCAGGAACCTGCTGCATGTAAATCAAGTAGGCCAGAACAGATAATGTCATGTAGTTTAAATTGCCATGTGCTCGTTAGAGGAGAGGTCGTGAGGTGTCCAGTATGGAGCTCTGAGAGTGTTTTATGACCTAAGATATGGTGAAGTCTGGAATTTGAGGCCCACTGCAGGACGAGCTGTATGCAGGTGCGAGGGTCCTAATCAGCTCGAATGAAAGGGACTTTGTTCAGTGGCGCCTTGCGCAGGCCTGTAGGAGTTTCCAGGAATTTCAGGGGGTATCAGCGCACGGAAGAAGAAGCCTGGGAACCAAGGTCAACTATAACGAGGGTCTTCAAGAGTACCATCATGGAGTTTGCCGCGGAAAGATGTACCACGTGAGGGGCGTCCCAAGGGGCGTTTCTATTGGAAATGTGATTTGGTATTAGGGAAAGAGACCCGGGAGGAGAGCAGAGCAGATGATTTTGGGAGCCTAAGGAAGCGGATGGGTAGGCAGATAGGCTGATCAGGAGAGACCCATTATCAGAGAAGAGGCAAAGAGAAGTGCGTGATCTTCTTAGGAAGTCACCACGGCTGACACCTAGAGGGTTAAGATCTTGCTAAGTAGGGATGTCATTTAGTGTAGTGTAGGGACAGACTAACCTTAATTTTCTTTTCTGTAATGACTTTGAAGTTGCAACTTGTATTCATTTTGGCAACGCTCATGTTATTAGAAGTTGTACTTATTATTTTGTTCTTCAGACTCAGACTATTCAAAAAGTTCATGTTCATAGTGATACCGATTTACCTTCTTAATCTCATTTTGAGAAGTTTGTATCTTCAGTTATCTTTGACTTTATATTAAATCTTTAAAACTTAATTTTGGTCAGTGGTCATTTAGAGTGGTGTAAGTTCTTAAATTGATTGCTTTATTGCGAGATTACCTTTTACTCAAGACAGGTACCAACGATTCAGTCGACAGGAAATGGGATTTGGTAAGATAATTAGTAACCAGTAATCCCGCGTTAGCAGCGTGACTCATGGCACACCATCAACCTTGGTTCCCAAACAAATATTATTTACTCATTAATTGAGGACGAACCATTGCTTCTCTATATATTATTTTTTTACCTTGTCACCTTGCGTCCTTCGCTGTGTTCACCCACTTGTCACTTGCGCCGTCACTCTTTGTTTCACTAACACAAAGCCCCCTTGGGTTGCCACCGCATTTTATGCCAACAGTACTGCTACAACTGTCCTGTGTATAAAATGTGTTCTTAATACATGATGCTATATGCACTTTCTAAAACTGAAATCAAAAGGCTCTCTTCTTCTTTGGCATTCTCGTAATGTCTTGTGCATACATATATACTTGCCTTTTCATTGAATCCGATTGAGATATTGTTGTTCAAAACAATCATCGAACACACAGGCACTGCGCTGCTGGCTGGATCACTGGTCCCTGACATATGTATGGTGCACACGCAACCCAAGCATGAGGGTAAATTCTTTTATTCATCAGTTCATGACCTCCATGTGCGGCTGGATCACATTCTGGCATCAGCAGCACTGCTCCCCTTAATTCGAGACACCGGCTAACTGTGCCAGACTCATACAGATCATAATCCACAGATTATGTGGCTAAACTGGAAGGAGAGCCCACCCCCGATTCCTACCTGGCGGTTACAGATGGCAGGCTTTCTGCTGCTTCCTAAATGCAGGATTGATCGGGTATTTCGAGCACAATGTCCGCTCTACTGGTTCCCCCCTGATAGACTGGGAGGCCACGACTAGAAGCCACTGCCTGAGCCTTGCCTGGAGCATCCGCAAACAATTGGATACCTACCGCGCCTCCATGGTGTGTGAGGGGAGTCATCCTTAAAAGGGATACCTTCCCCATATCAGTTGGTTTCTTTTCTGGTGCGAGTGTTGTGTATCCCATTCGAATATTTTCACCCAACTTGGACCCGTGGGCTCTTTTGTGAGTTGAAGCTGCTTGCTTTCCCATTAGGCAAGAGAACCCACACCATCCCATACAATCTATTAAGGATGATCTTGTACAGATGGGATACACACAATGGGGCATTCACGAGGCCATGACCAAGCATTACACCACACTTAATGCATCCAGCGAGCATGGTGACTCCTGCCAAGTAGGTTCTTTTCTGAATTCAGTTCAGATACCCTATCCATTGACCAATTTCTATAGTTAGATTCCCCCTTATTGGGGGATGAACCGCTTTTGTCACTAGCACTGGGAAAGGCACCAGGGCCAGACAGGTTTTCTACAGTTTTTCAAGACTTGCGTTGAGGTCGTGATCCAGCGGGAAACCAAACTGAAGACAATATTTACTAAATACTCATTCGGGCCCGAAAACCAAACTCAATCGTTATCTGGTCAATGAAACTCCACTGGGTATCAATTTTAGGGCTAATTCTATATGTAAGTTTTGCCTCTCAGTCTTGAGCCTATTTAATAATACGCCCTTTCTTTACAAATTGATCTATGTTAGTTGATTATATTTGGCAATTCATGACCATAAAACGTTTACCTGTTTACTCATTAAGTAACCACAGACTCTGGTAAATTTTAAAAGTTTATCTGAATTTTACCATAAGAATCGAAGTGAAATTACACTGTTAACTCCATCATTCTGAAAAAGTAAGATTCAACTTATTTAGATAAAACTATATTTTCAATGACAAGTACCTCAGGAAGAGATGATAGAGAGAAAAGGCACATTGACTCAATACACAGATATATAGTTAACTTCGATGGTGCAAAGTGAGACCCCTCTGGCCAAGAGTTGTGGGCCCCTTAAGAAAATTCAGGTGACAGGTTCAGGACAGAAGTAGGACAGGACAAGAAACCTCTTCTGGATTTGATGCCTGCGTCTCACCCCTCTCTGATTCTAATTTCCTCTTTGATTCTTCTGCGATCTTTTTTAATTCTATTACCTCCTCATTTCTTCCGGGATCTTCTTTCTACGTTTATTTGCTTGAAAATTCTAAGTCTGCTTCTTTGATTACTTCAATCAGCAATCGACTAGCATCTCTATCTCTCAGTGTTCTGACAGCGATTAGCTTCCTAACCTAACTAACCATCCCAATTATACGTTCTTAATGGCATGTACCACCCCTAAAATGTTCAACCTTATGAAACTCCTAATTCTGCTAGTACAGACCGAGGGAATTATCATCACACCATGCTAAGTTTAATACTTTTTCTTAAGAGCTTTGTTTTAAGTTCCCGCCCATTAATGTTTTTCTGCCAAGCTTTATTTTCCACCCACGTTCAGATGCTTGAGTGCATTATTGCCTTTACATCCACAGTGGACATTTTTCGTGAAATGCTGATAATTTACATCTAGCAGACATAGCTCGCCAAAAATATACAGTGTCTCTAACAGTCTTGAACCTAACTCGTTTGAAGTAATTTGGGTCCCTGATTCAGTATAGACAACTTTTCCCTCTGGTTGCCTGAAATAAACCTAAAAACTGTGTCTGTCTGGTCAAGACCAAGCAGACTACGGAATCGACCCGTAAAGGCAGCCCAAAAATAAATTTTAAAATCTGGAAAACCAAGTCTGCCTTGTTCAAATGGAGATTTAAGCACATCAATTGCTCTCCTAGGTTTCTTATCTCCCCATATGAAACTGCTGAAAATCCCCTCAAGTTTAAAAAAAAATGTATTAGGGACTTTTAAAGGAATGGACCGAAACAAATATAAAAACTTAGGGAGTATTTTCATTTTTATTAGATTACATCTACCTAATAACCCTATAGGGAGCCTATGGCATGTTTTGAGCAGTTTAATAGTTTCATTCAGAAGTGGTGCATAATTTAAGTGAATAATCTGATTGACTTTAGCTGTTATCTTTACCCCAAAGTAAGTCACTGTAGTGCAAGCCCCGGAGATAGAGTTTTGGGTCCCAAAATTAGTAAGCAATTGAGTCTTATTAGCATTCAGTTTATATCCTGAAACATTGCCAAATTTCTCTGCTTCTTCCTTGATGCTTATCACGGCCTCGCCTTGATTAATTGCGTAGACCGCGATATCATCAGCATATACCGTGAACTTAAGTTGGGAGATCTCTGATTCCAATGGCTTAATATGCGTGCAGGATTGTAAAATGCATATGAATGGCTCTCTATATAGAGCAAACAATAACGGAGACAAGGGACAACCCTGCCTAGTCCCGCACAGGATTCGGAATGATGTGGATTGAGACCTCATATAAGACAGCTTAGCTCGAGAATTACAATATAGAGCCTGCACCCAGGAAAAAAACTATGATCCGAGACCAGCCTTGACCAGAACAGCCCATAAAAAAATCCCACCTGACCCAGTCAAAAGCCTTTTCGCCATCTAAAAGAATCATACCAAAGTCAATTTTTTTCTTCTCTGCGAAATCAAATGCTCCAATAGCCATGTTCACATGGGAAGTAGTATCCCTACCCATGATAAATCTATGCTGTCTGTCAGAAACTAGTCCCGGCATTAGTGGAGCCAGGAGGGATGCCAAGACTTTACGTTTATAAGAGAAATTGGCAGATATGAACCACATTCTGTTGGTGATTTACCCTTTTAAAAAAAAAAACACAATCAAACTGGAATGGCAATGTGAGCTAAAAAAAACGAAGGATTTAGGCCCAGATCTCTGTACTGGGGTGAATGTATGACATTGTTCTGCATTCTGTCTATCAACTGTTGGTTTTGCATTTGTCACCCCGAGTGGTACGGGTAAGCCCAGACGTGGGTCCCATGCTCTCCATGCCACTTGAATCAGGTTATCTCGGCTGAAGAGGGGTGAAACCCCAAAACAGGTCCTAGGATGCTTGTTTCCAGTCCAGGGAAGACCTGGCTTGGCACTTGGGGCTGGATTGTTCCCATAAGGCACAGGGTCAAGACTGATTTGCATATGGCTGGGTTCAAACTGGAATGGCATAGTGAGCAAACAAATTATGGATTTTGGCCCAGATCTCTGTATGGGGGGAATGTATGACATTGTTCTGCATTCTTTTGTTTTTGCATTTGTCACCCCAAGTGGTACTTGTATGCCCAGACGTGGGTACCGTGCTCTCCATGCCACTGGAATCAAGGTATCCTGGCTGAAGAGGGGTGAAACCCCCAAACCGGTCCTAGGATGCTTGTTTCCAGTCCAGGGAAGACCTGGCCTGGCAGTTCGGGCTAGACTGTTCCCATGAGGCACAGGGTCAAGAATGATTGGCATATAGCTGTGTCTGAACTGAGGTGGTGAAGTGAGCTAAAGAATGATGATGGATTCAACCCAGATCTGTGACTGGGGGTGAGTGTGTGAAAGGTTTCAGCGCTCTGTCCAACATCTTTTTTTGTTTGCTTTGTTTTCCCTAAGTTGGCAGGGTATGCCCAGACGTGGGTCCCTTGCTCACTTTGCCACTGGATTCGAGCTAGCCTGGCGGATGAAGGCTGATTAGACAGAAACTGGTCCCAGGATGCTTGTTTCTGGTCCATGGAAGACCTGGCTTGGAAGCTCAGGCTGGACTGTTCCCATGAGGCATAGGGTCAGACTGATTTGCATATGGCCTTGTCTGAACTGGGTGGTAGAGTTAGCTCAAGAATGATGTTGGGTTAAACCCAGATCAGTTGACTGGGGGTGAATGCTTGCACTCTCTGTCCATCATCCCCTTTGATTTTACTCTGTTCGACCTAAGTTGGCAGGGTATGCCCAGACATGGGTCCCATGCTCACTTTGCCACTGGATTCAAGCTAGCCTGGTTGATGATGGCTGATTAGCCAGAAACCGGTCCCAGGATGCTTGTTTTTGTTCTAGGGAAGACATGGCTTGGCAGTTCAGGCTGGACTGTTCCCATGTGGCACAGGGTCAGACTGATTTGCTTAGGGCCATGTCTAAGTGAGCTAAAGAATGATGATGGATTAAACCCAGATCAGTTGACTGGGGGTGAGTGCTTACAATGTTCAACACTCCGTCCATCATCCCCTTTTATTTTGCTTTGTTTGCCCTAAGTTGGCAGGGTATGCCCAGACGTGGGTCCCTTGCTCACTTTGCCACTGGATTCAAGCCAGTCTGGCTGATGATGGCTGATTAGCCAGAAAACAATCCCAGGATGCTTGTTTCCAGTCCAGGGAAGACATGGCTTGGCAGTTCGGGCTAGACTGTTCCCATGAGGCACAGGGTCAGACTGATTTGCATATGGCCATGTCTGAACTGGGGTGGCAGAGTGAGCTATAGAATGATGATGGATTAAACCCAGATAAGTTGACTGGGGGTGAGTGCTTGCAATGTTCAACACTCCGTTCATCATCCACTTTGGTTTTGCTTTAATAAAATATCAAGGGCAAGTCGATTCTGCAAAACCATAGATCTGATTGCAAACAGTTCTGTATTGATAATTAGAAACCCTCCAGCAATATCAGTCGATAAGCGATCAACTTCTGTGGACGATTGACAAATTCCTTGTGAATTCAAAATTACTCCCTCTGAAGGTATTAATGCAGTAAATATGTCTCCTACTATATCTGCAAAACTAGCTCTTTTACTATGTATTAGTTCATTATTGTTTTCATTGCTTCCAGTGATTCTTTTCACATGATAGACTTTAGGGAATACTATTCCAAAATAGCAACTCCCATACCATCTTGCAGGTAGCTTAAAGTAAGCCTTGTTCCCACATATATAGTAGATTCCAGGAAATCCCAGATAATTTCCCCCCCTTTAGTCCCCATCCTCCATTAATAAAAAAATTATGTTGACATTCATTGGAACCAATAAATACATTGTTATAGTCATTTTTAACCTATGGAGACATATCTTCCCTTTCTTTTCAAAATCGACAGTCATCACAGACTGAGCCGTGCCAGGTGTATACATTCTTTCTTTCTCAACCCATGATGGAATTTTGGGTTTCTGCTCATTGGCTTCTTCTTTTTTCTACTAAATTCAAAAATATTCTTTCTTCTTCTTTGAGTGAGCATGTAAAATTATGCTTATGAGCTTCAGCTATGTCTATTGCATGTTTCACCGATATACTGTGCTGTTAGACTACTCAGTACTGGATTCATAGTCCTTCTAACAGGAACATCTGAAAATATCACATCTAGGTTTGAATAATTATACAGCAATTTTCCTGTTTTGTAGAACAGACTTGCTAATACACTACATGAAATGCCATATGTTAACGGTAAATTGTGATATGTAATACCTTCTGCTACTGAAGCTGGTAATTTAATACACACATAAGAATGACTAATTTCCATAGTATCTACATATTCAAACAATACCTTAGTGAAAACGTTCAACTCTGTTTTATTATCTGTTACTGTGTGATGTATTTCTAACTCATCTGATACTTCTAGTTCTACTCTATTTCCCTTTATGTTAGCTAGTTTTCCCTCTCAGTATTATTTTTCTTCTCTATATTCATCAAATATGTTATCGCTATCGTTAAACCTAACCATACTAGAATCACTAATAGGATGCTACATATACGTATTTTACAACATTTCTTTAAACTATTTTGTTTTGGTATTTCACCAACTCTATTTTTGGCCATTTTAAGGAGATTTCTCTTTCTTTACTTTATTTCAGAATTTTAAAAAAGTTTCTTGGTTCGTTTTCAAGGAGGTCTCACCTCTCCTTTGTCAATTTGATCTGCAGTTATTTCTTCATCGCTTTCTTCATTTAAATCTAATTTTCAAGTTCTTCAAGAATCACATAAGTCCATTCAGGTCCTCTCAACTTATTGATCAATATTTTTAATCTTTGACTTCTTCGCTTGAGTTTCTTGTTGGTCTGTCCCGATTGACTAGTGACTATGTTCACTTGATCAGGTTCTTTATTAATGGTCTTTAGATGATACCTTAATCATTTGACATATCTGGGCCATTTATCACCTTTTCTAACCCTTTTGGGTTGCACTGTACTTTCTCCTTCTTCGTCATTTATGAGTATTCTTTTATTTGTATTATGTTGTGGCACAATTTGTTTTTCTTCGTCTTCTGAATCCCTCTCTAGTTGACCGAATTCAGGACCTCTTGAAGTACTACCATTCACCTGAACATGTTCCGCATTGTCTATCTGTCCCCGTGCAGACTCTTCTTTAGCATGCTCTTCTCCCCGAACTTGCATCCCTATTCTTATCTGGTACTGCTTAGGTTTTATTGCACTTAACTTGTTTGTAGCCTGAACGTGTCTACACCTATCAGTCCCTCTTCAGATTTGTGAAAATACTTGCTCAATTCAGTCTGAGTATATTTTTCTATACCTATCTATTCCTGATCAGTGCCTTCAACAATCTTGTATTCTGTTTCCTGAGCTTGATCTTCTATACCGGTCTGCTCCTCACCAGTTTCTAGCTTCTCTAATTTTGTGTTGCTTCTGGTTCTTATTTTCACATCAGGTATGTCAAGTGCTGGTACCCAAACCTCCTGACTAGTGCTTCGTTGTTCTTGATCAGCTATTTCAGAGTTTGTTATTCTAGGCTCTTCAGCTGCACAATCTTCTGCAACTTCAACTTCGATTTCCTGTTGTTGGGGTTCTTTATCAGGTGCTAGTTAGGCAATCCTGTACATTTCACTTCTGTTGTTGTAACCAGTATGACCTGTTTTGGGGTACTCCACCTGGGTGCTAGACACATCTCTCTGGTGTGATTCTTCACTTCCACTCAGTCACTTGGATTTAGATCATGTGCTTGATACGGCTGCCTGGCCTCTGCATGTTTTCCAACATGGTGAGAGACAGAATGCATTAGGTCAGCCAATCTTTTACAATAGTCCAATACCAGATCATCAGTTATGCTTAATAATCTGTGTCCAGGTATGAAGGCAAATCTCATTGTTCTTCCCATGAGTACTTCATGGGGACTCATCCCTGTGTTTCTGTCAGGATTGTTTCTAAGTCCCATCAGAACAATAGGCAATGCATCTGGCCAATACAGTGCTGCAGATGTGCACACCTTTGCCAATCTTGATTTTATTGTGTCATTCAGTTGCTCCACCACTTCAGAAGCCTCTGGGCGGTAAACACAGTGCAATTTTTGTTCAATCTTGAATGCTTTACATATCAATCAAATTATTTCATTATTAAAGTGAGATCCTCTATCTGATTCCACCGTTACTGGAAAACCAAAACGTGGTATTAGTTCCCTCAATAATAATTTGGCAACTGTTCGGTATGTCTCCAGCCACTGTGAGAACAAACACACTATGACAAGGATGTACTTCAGCCCTCTACATGGTGGTAACTGAATGAAATCAACCTGTAACCTTACAAATGACCCCTCTGCCTTTCCAATTCTTCCGCAGCTGATCACTGTCTTCCTACCGGGAATATTCTGTTGACAAGTTAAGCACCACTGGCAACGACTCTCTGCGACAGTCCTAAACTTTGGGTTGAACCAATCCTGTCTAAAGCGTCTGATCATAGCTTCTCTACCTATGTGAGTATCTCCATTGTACATTCTTGCTAGCTTTGAGAGTAAACAGTCTGGCATGATTGGCCTGCCATCTGGATAAATCAAAACACCATCTTCTTCTTTCCTTTGACATCCTATTTTGATCCACCCTTCCTTTTCACTTACTTCCACCTCATCTTGTAAATGTCTTACTTCATCCCATGTTTCTATGGCTGAGATAAGCATACGTTGGCATCTGCTTCCTGTTGTTTCAATTTTCTTGTTCACTGCCATTTTAGTTTTGGCACAATATTGAGCAACTTGGTCAGCATAATGATTACCAGTAGTCACATAGTCATTTCCTGACTGATGTGCAGCACATTTGACCACAACCAATTCCTTTGGTAATTGTATTGCTTCTAAAAGCTCTTTCACATATTGTCCATTTTTTATGGGGGTTCCTGAAGAAGTCATGAAATCCCTTTGCATCCAAAGTTGGCTAAAGTCATGCACAACCCCGTAACCATACTGACTATCAGTGTAAATGGTTACTCTCCAATTTTTCCCAATTTTGCATGGTTTAATTAAAACAATCAATTCAGCTATTTGTGCAGACTTGATACCAGGTAAATAGGATGCTTTGACTATTACGGCCAATGTACGAACAGCATAAGTAGCACTCAACCCTCCTTTCTCGTGCCTCATGCACGAGCCATCTACAAATAGATAATTTTCACAATTGTTCAGGGGCTCTTCCTGTATGTCTGGGCGAGGCTTGGTACAATATTCAGTAACATCTAGGCAGTCATGTTTAACATCATCCCTCATTTCTTCTCCATATACACCAGGTAATAAAGTAGCTGGATTCAGAACTGTACGTCTGATTACTGTTACATTTTCTGCTCCTAAAACAATTCTTTCATATTTTGTCATTCGACATGGGGTAAGATACTGAGTTTGTGTTCTGGTTAGAAGAATTTCAACTGAACAGAGCAGGGGCCAAGATGGCGGATTGACACTGCCAAAGCGGAGGAGCGCTGAACGGGTCCGGGCTTACGTTTGTAGCGTGTTTGCTGTGCTTTGATCTCACCTACTGAAAAACGACTATTTCTGGACCCTCGGCTTCTTCTCCACATCGATTTGACATTACCGATTATATCGCTGGGTTTTGACAGTGATTACACTTGTTTAAGGAAACTAGAGCGGGGATTCCCCGTTTCCCACAACATCTTATAACTGATTGGGCGTAAGTACAAGGGCTGGTGCCAAGACTGCAGAACGCTGCTAAACAGAGCTTTACCTGAACACTGAATGCTGAAACTACGGCTGATTGAGAGCCGAGTACGGAGTAAGCATGGGCGGATTTTGCGGATTCGCAATCCGTGAATTTGCGTATTTGCGTATTTGCGGATTGCGAAAATACGCAAAATCCGCGAATTCTCGCGGATTTGCGTATTTGTTTGGGGGGTGTTCGCACGGGTTTCTGCAAGTTCGCGAGGGTTTTGTACAATTTCGCAAATTGCGAACTTACTTGTCGGGTCGCCAGTTTTGCGAACTTGTTGTTTCTACGTGCCCAGCCTGTTTGCAAGGCTTTCTTCATCACTGCCACCCTCTGTCACCACTGGCACTCTCTTTGGTCACCCATGCCACCCTCTGGCTCACCCATGTCACCCTCTGTGTCATCACAGCACCCTCTGGTTCCCCAGTGTACATTATTGGGGCAAAGCAAAGCACTGCCATCCTCTGTCAACACTGGCACTCTGGTTCCCCCATGCCACCCTCTGGCTGGCACACCCATGCCACCCTCGGTATCATCACAGCACCCTCTGATTGACTAGTGAGTGTACATTATTGTGGCAAAGCCAAGCACACCTGCACTAAGTTTTGCAAACAACACCACCTGCCCTGCCCCAACTGACATTAATGAAGGCTGGCACCTGCTTGTCTGCTCCCTTTCCTTTTTGTTGCAATAACAGGATGCAATGGCATACTTGTAACTATTCTGTGACTGTCAGAGCAGGGTCACACAATAGTTGCAAGTAGGCAACCGGATTCTGGAGGGCCCCTTCAGGAAGCACTACAGGTAAATGGTTACAAATGATGAGCTCGAACTTTTGCACCTGCTCGTTGGTTTTGCTTTTGCAAAACTCGTTTTTCTGTAATTTCGCCCTATTCGCGAGGCGCGGCGTCGTGCGAACTCGACCGTGGAAGCCGCGAACTCGTGCGAGTTACCCCAAGGTTGAGTATGGGCGCCGCCATTTTGTTTGCGTGACGTATTTCCGTTTCCGCCCGCTATGTGTAATCTCGTGCAATGAGCGCCTTGCGAATGCAAGTTCGCATGAGTTCGCGAGAGAAATCGCATGCGAACTTACTTACGCGCACATGATCGGGCCGCCATCTTGTTTTTCATTCATTCCTATGTGTCTGGGTATGGTGTTTCTATCCTCTGTATATCTCTGCCATCCTTTGCTTGTTTTAATATTTTTTTGATCTATTTAACTTATTTTCTATCCCTCTATTTTTCTAGATCTATATTTTTGTGTTTTAGGCTACTTTTGTTTACTTTTCAACTACTTTTTTAAACTTTTATTTCCTTCTTCCCTACTCTTATTCTTTTTCATTTTGTCTCTTCTTTACTGCTAACACCTGCCCAGAACATGGTCAAGACAGCTGTCAAGCTGCCCAAGACGGGCACCGCAGCCCGTGCCCGGCTCCCGTGTGGTCGCTTGAGGGCGGAAATGGTGGTGCCCCGGGAGATCTTCAGCCCTGAGGAGGTGGGCGCACTTGTTTTTTATGTGCAGCGCCGTCTCCCCAGGACCATCGCGGCAGGCGGCAGGATCGCTGCTGGTTACACCAACAGCCAGGAGCGATGGAAGCGGTGGGGGCAGGTGTGCCGGGCCCTTTTTAAGATCACCGGGGTCCAGCGCACCTACAATCAAGTCACCCACCGCTGGACCGATATCCTGGACCGAGAGCGTGACCTGCTAGACGTGCTGGGAGTGGAGGTCCCCGGGCTTGGTGAGTAGTAGTAGCAATTTTTTCATCACTCACTACTCTGTTTTTTCTCCTGCTCTGTGTGACTGGGTTATATTGCAAATGTTTGCTTTAATTTTTTTACAAAGAGCAATAATGCTGCTGATTACATTGATAAGAGAGGTAAATTAATATTTCAAAATCTTCTGTGCATTTCAGGTGCACTGTTCTCCTTCTCTGTGGCGGTGCCACTGCTTATTTGTTTTCTATTTTGTGTTCATTTAATTAGGCTGAGTAATGTATGAGTGTATTTTACAGAACTGCGTAATGCTAGACACAAAGGGGCAGATTTACAAGCCCCTTGTTCCACGTTTACGCTGCCTTACCTGACGCACAGCGACGTAAACGTGGCGCATCCCTGCGAGTCATGTACAACGTGATCCATCTAAGGAGATGCGCCACGTGAAGGCCTGGGCCTGCGCCACAATGGGTGCGTTCCCACGCAAGGGGGGGGGGGGTGGCGGTTAGGCAGCTGTGCGCCTCGCAAAAGTGCCTGCGTGAAATCTACAAGATTTAACGCAGGCACTTCCGCGACGCTGCTATGTCAATTCTTTATGCCTGCTTGCTTGAAGCAGGCGTAAGGACTGATGCGGTATGTTGAGTATTGGGCAGCCCTGAGCATTGCTATAGTTGCATCGCGCACGCGACGCGACTCTAGAGATGCACCCCTCTTTCGTCACGAGATGCATCACGCATCTGCCTACCCTTGCGCCAGGGTTTGCCGCATTGTAATAGCGGCGCATCTGCCGTGACGCAAGGTTAGTTTTCGTTACGCATTTGTTCTGGTGCACATCTGGAGGTGTCCAGCTCAGAACTCGTAAGTATGCCCCTAAGTGTCAGATTAGCAATTACCTGCGCATCCGTGCAAAGTGTGCGGCACGCCAGCACCACCCATGGTGCGCCGTATTTACAATGCTGCACACCATGGTCCCAAAACGTCACCGAAGCGTTACGCATCAGTGCCGTAAAGGCGGCTCATTGATGGAGTTGCGTTGCAACGATGGCGCAGCTCCAGCAATGCTGCGTCAAGCCGTAAGTCTGCTTCATGCAGGCGCAGGGTTTCAGTGACGCATCATTGTCCTAAATGACTGATTGAAATTTTATATATTCCCCATAGCCACTTTTAGCATGCGTTCCTGCGCAGGAACGCCCTCCCTTGCGCTGGAACGCTCCCTAATGGAGCAGGGCTTTAGAATGGGATGCATCTCCCATATGCGTCACGTTGTTAATATACGCCACACCATGGCGCCTCTCTTGTTGTGGCGCTGCGTCACAAAATTGACGCAAGAATGGAGCAAAAGAGCTGCAAGGGGCTTGTAAATCTGCCCCTAGAGTAGAGGCTCAGGTGCAGTCCTTCCTTTGTAGCCCTCATTTTGGATGAAATAGTTGGTTCTTGTTCTTTCTAAATGTTTGATTTGGTTGACAAGGACATCGGCAAGCAGCAATCATCAATGTTTTCTGTTAATTCTTTCATGTTGTACGTCAGGTCCGCCCAGGGGCAAGCGGACCGAAAAATTGGATGCAGTGGCTCCAAAGGAGGAGGATGCAGGCCAGGGCGGCGAGTGCTCCTTTGCTGGCCCTAGTAAGTTTTCATTTAAATATAGAGGACCTATTGTTGTCCAAGCGTTCCTAATTTAATTTTTTCGAAATAGTGTTTAGATAGGAGCCACAAACCGAACTATGGACACCAAAGACCAGAGTAATAATATTTCAGAGTGGCGTGTTTGGCACACTGTATAAACCTGGTAGTGTCAGCGGCACGGACTCCTCCTTGCAAAAATTGCAAAACTTTTCGCTCAGTCACTCTAGTCTGGAGGACCAAAAACCACAGAGTCTATTCAAGTTTAAAAGCTTTATTAAAAGTTTAAGTAAACACATATATTAAAATAAAGTTAGTTGGAAATGGAAAAGTGCTTGGTGCTGAGTTGATGAGTAATGGAACACATTTCTTGTGGTCGAGCCGAGCTTTCACCTGGTTTGAAGTTGCTGTTGCTCTTGTCCTTAGAAGTCCAGTTTCTGTCTGTTCAGAGAAAAATGATGTGTGTTAAAATTAAGCAAGCATTCAACAATTGTGACAAAAAAATGAAGCAAGACAACAGCCTTCCCTGGAAGGAGGGACATTTTTACTTTAGACTAGAGTAGACAGTCAATTAATTTTTCTGTTGTTTTCACATTTTTTCATTCATAGACCAAATACTAGTGAGTGGTGTAAACTAACATTCTTAAATCTACTTTGTAGGTGGAACATCTGGTGGCGGGGCCAGCTCGGATGTGGTGGTGATCATTGACTCTGAGTCCGAGGATCACTCTGAGGAGGAGGCGGCGCTAGAGGAGTCAGACCAAGAAGTACAGACTGTGAGGAAGGAGACAGTGGCGGTGGCGAGTACAGGTAAGCTGGATCATGGTACTATCTGACTCTTAGATAGGATATGATGTGTATCCAGTGGTGGCCCAGTGACAAATTACAATATGGTAATTACAGCAGGCTGGGACCGACAGACAGATAGAGGCAGAGACAGAGAGAGAGGAAGACAGAAGGAGAGAGAGAGAGGGAGGGAGCCAGAGGGAGTGTGAGGGAGGGAGACAGAGAGAGAGAGACAGCGAGGTAGAGGGAGACACAGGGAGACATAAAGAGGGAGACAGAGAGAGAGAGAGAGAGAGGGAAACAGACATATCGCCTGGGCTTCTGCCAGATCTCTTTCATATGAAAGAGCATCAAACCAAGTCAGTCAGTTGTGGGAAGGGAAATGGTGATTCAAGCGCCCCCCCTTGCCCCTCCCTGCCCATGATACTGGCCTGAATATTTTTGTACTGCGCTGGCTAGTTGCTAGTTGTACTTTGACACAACTTCCTGCTGAATTATTTTGTGTTAATCATATTCTTAAAGAGCATTGGTTACATATTATGTCTTTCTTTCTTCATATAGTTGGCAATACTAAAACCTCCAAACCGACGAGGAGTATGCTGGCTGTACTGGCCCGGCAACGGAGGCTGGAAGCAGCTGTTGCCGAATATCGGCGGCTGGTGGAACTGGAGGGGGACGACACGCACTCCAGTGCATCAAATCTAACATCTACATCCTCCTCCGTGACCCCATGTTCTGCCGGTAAGCGCAGTGCTCCAGCGAACCGGAGCCGTGCTGGAAGACGCCACCGCCAAGCAGCAAAAGCTGCACCTCACAGTACTGTTAAGGCTCGCTTGCGCCGTGCACTCCGCAGAGTGTCCGACCTAGAGGCGGAGGTCCAGAAATGGAACGAGTATCAGAATGTGGTGGAGGGCCTCCGCCTAGATCACGCCACCCTCCAGGAGAAGTATGATGCCCTGGACCTAAGGCATGATGCCCTGGAGGCCAAACTTAACAGCTTGCATCCCTAGAGTGTCCCTTGCCCCTTTTTTTCAGACTTTTGGTGGGTGGGAATTGGGAGTTGGGTTTTTTGGGGACTTTTGAAGGACTATTTATTTGTTGGGGTTAGGGAGGGTCTTGCGGGAGATTATTTTGTTAGGGATATAAATATACTTTTTCAAACTTTTTCTGAGCATACCTGTTTTTTTACTACTTTTGAGCTTGGTGGGTGGTGGTTTTGCAGTAAGTTCATTTAACTGAACACTGTCATCGTGTTGGTTCACGTGCAATAGGCCAAATGTTTTCCAAAGTAAATGCCTGTCACAGAGTTTGTCAATTCAAGAGCCCTAGGACTTTACTACTAGTACCACTGTCACTCTCTCGCCTCTCCGAACACTCCATTATACTACCTCCCATCCAAACGCTTATCTTACCTGTAACTTGTGTTTGAGGGCTGGCTCCACCTGGAATTCACAGAGTCCTAAAGTGTTCTGCAGCAGGGCCACAACTGGAGTTTCCCGGCGTGGATTTTCTGCAAAACAAAAGCAATCAACATTAGAAATGTGGCATCGGTGCTCACACACCACAAAAACCTAGAAGCCCCACAGACAGCACCCCTAAGACAGGCAAGCGAGCAATAATAACGCCTAAACGTTCACGTGCAATAGGCCAAATGTTTTCCAAAGTAAATGCCTGTCACAGAGTTTGTTAATTCAAGAGCCCTAGGACTTTACTACTAGAACCACTGTCACTCTCTCGCCTCTCCGAACACTCCATTATACTACCTCCCATCCAAACGCTTATCTTACCTGTAACTTGTGTTTGAGGGCTGGCTCCACCTGGAATTCACAGAGTCCTAAAGCGTTCTGCAGCAGGGCCACAACTGGAGTTTCCCAGCGTGGATTTTCTGCAAAACAAAAGCAATCAACATTAGAAATGTGGCAGCGGTGCTCACACACCACAAAAACCTAGAAGCCCCACAGACAGCACCCCTAAGACAGGCAAGCGAGCAATAATAACGCCTAAACGTTCACGTGCAATAGGCCAAATGTTTTCGAAAGTAAATGCCTGTCACAGAGTTTGTTAATTCAAGAGCCCTAGGACTTTACTACTAGAACCACTGTCACTCTCTCGCCTCTCCGAACACTCCATCATACTACCTCCCATCCAAACGCTTATCTTACCTGTAATTTGTGTTTGACGGCTGCCTCCACCTGGAATTCACAGAGTCCTAAAGCGTTCTGCAGCAGGGCCACAACTAGAGTTTCCCGGCGTGGATTTTCTGCAAAACAAAAGCAATCAACATTAGAAATGTGGCAGCGGTGCTCACACACCACAAAAACCTAGAAGCCCCACAGACAGCACCCCTAAGACAGGCAAGCGAGCAATAATAACGCCTAAACGTTCACGTGCAATAGGCCAAATGTTTTCCAAAGTAAATGCCTGTCACAGAGTTTGTTAATTCAAGAGCCCTAGGACTTTACTACTAGTACCACTGTCACTCTCTTGCCTCTCCGAACACTCCATTATACTACCTCCCATCCAAACGCTTATCTTACCTGTAACTTGTGTTTGAGGGCTGGCTCCACCTGGAATTCACAGAGTCCTAAAGCGTTCTGCAGCAGGGCCACAACTGGAGTTTCCCGGCGTGGATTTTCTGCAAAACAAAAGCAATCAACATTAGAAATGTGGCAGCGGTGCTCACACACCACAAAAACCTAGAAGCCCCACAGACAGCACCCCTAAGACAGGCAAGCGAGCAATAATAACGCCTAAACGTTCACGTGCAATAGGCCAAATGTTTTCCAAAGTAAATGCCTGTCACAGAGTTTGTTAATTGAAGAGCCCTAGGACTTTACTACTAGAACCACTGTCACTCTCTCGCCTCTCCGAACACTCCATCATACTACCTCCCATCCAAACGCTTATCTTACCTGTAACTTGTGTTTGAGGGCTGGCTCCACCTGGAATTCACAGAGTCCTAAAGCGTTCTGCAGCAGGGCCACAACTGGCCAATTTCATCCCTTAATAGACCTTGCCAGCAATGGCCCAACAAAGACCCGTAAACCCAAGCGCAAACAAGTTTGACAGTTGACACCCCCAAACAGCCAAAAATGCAAATCGGGGAATAAAAGTCACACTTATCAAAATGTATTTAAATGAGGACTCACTACTTCCAGTCCCTCTTTAGGGGACTCCACGTAAGTTTCTTCATTGTGCAGAATCCAGGCATCAGCATTACGGGAAATGGATAGGATGAGTGGAGGAGGAGGATAGACGACCAGGACTGAGTTCTTGTCAACTAACTGTTGTGAACATGAGGAATGCTGCGGCATCAAAATCAAGACAGTTCTGCTGATGGGCTTGTTGTTGCTTGTGATGGGGTGATTACAGTTTTGTTGTGAATGTGATGAAGCACTTGCTAAACAAAGAAAGACAGACACACAGGAATAAAAGTGAATAAGGAGGACTAAATTTACAGTTAATGAGTCATTGACTCATTTTCAGAACTCGCTGTCAGGGAAGCAGAACTCGTCCTCATACTCTGCTAATTCATCAGTCGGTTCTACTTATGGTAACTGAGGAGAACTTTCCTCAGGTAGGTCGGTGTCCTCTTCTTCCTGCGTGCATTCTCGTACTTTGTAATCTGGTGGTATGAAGTGCTGGTTCATCTTTATCACGGTGAGCCGCTCCACATTTGCGGGCAAGAGGCGGGACCTTTTGCAATCACAATGCCACCAGCAGAACTAAAAACACGTTCTGAAGACACGCTTGCGAGTGGGCAAGACAAGTAATTGATAGCCAGGTTGGTGAGCTCTCGCCATATTTTTCTTTTCCCATGCCAATACGCCAATGTGTCCTCAGTAATATTGACCGCTATGGAGTCATCCAGATAGGCCTGCACCATTGAAAGAATGTCCTCCCGCATTCCTGTACTTTGCACTTCTGTGTCCTTTCTGGGACAAGGAAACCCTAGCTCACTTAGCCAATCCGCTTCAGACATATCGCCTGGGCCTGGTGCAGATGATACGGTTGCTGGTGTGGTTAACGGCTTAGTGGAAAAGTCACTCACTTCTGCCAGAGGCACAGATGCAGAAGTGCTTTTTTGGGACCCCTGATGGTCTGCTGATTCACTAGTAGTACTGTCTTCTCGTACAGTTTCCTTCCGCTCTCTTTCAAAACGAATGGCTGACTGAGCTAGCCAACCTTTGTACTCTGTAACATCTGATGTTTCAAAAGGAATTATTACTTTGCCAAACAATGGCTTTTTGTAACGTGGATCCAGAATAGTAGCACAAATGTAGTGCTGTTGTTTCTTGATATTTACAAGCCGTTTATTGCTAACTAGGCGTTGTAATAATCTCTGCGCCAACTCATATGCTTCATTCTTTCCAGCATCTTTTAATTGTGAAGACACCACCTTGACTTGGTGCTCGAGCTTCAGCAACAATGGGATAGCTTTGCTCAAAGAACAGTCCTACCTCCTGCTGACGTCACGCGTGAAGACCTCAAAAGGACGAAGCATGTCTGTCAGGCTTTTAACTAGCTGCCATTGCTCCACCGCTAGCATAATTTCTGTCGTATCACCACCCAGGTTGTAGAAATACTCATTGACTACTGGAAACAGCTCATGCAGACGCTCAAGCATGTAGAAGGTTGAGTTCCAACGTGTTGCCACTTCCTGGATAAGTGCTTTCACTGGCATACTACGTTCATATTGCTTGCGCCTCAGCTCCTTCCGGGCCTTAAACGAATGGTTAAAATGTGTGCATATTCTTCTGCAGATGGTCAGTATTTTGTCGACTGCAAGTTCTTTTTTCAAGAACTTTTGCACGACAATGTTCATACAGTGCGCCAAACACGGCACTCTGAAATAGAAACCGTCCTCCATGGCCCTAACTACATTGCTGCCATTATCAGTAGAAACATAACCAACCTTGCATTTTCTTGGGGGCAGCCATTGCGAGACCTTTTTGTTAAAGTCATCCAAAATGTTGGCTGCAGTATGACTTTTCTCCATGCCAAACATGGCTAATGTTGCATGTTTACGAGCACCCTTAAAAATCTCGACCAAGTCACCACCTGCATTTATCTGTTGTGCAACCCCTGAAAAGGAGACCCAGTGTGCAGTGATGCACATGTAATCAAGGGCTTGGCAACTGGTCCACATGTCTGTTGTCAGGTGTATAGTGTGAACTGCACTCTTCTGCAAAGCTGCCCCAACCAACTCAAGCACCTCTTTATATAGTGCTGGAACAGCAACCCTGGCAAAATAGAACCGGCTAGGAACCTTCCATTTAGGGGCCAGTGTTGCCACGAGTTCAAGGAAACCCACACCTTCGACAAACGAAAAAGGGAGAAGGTCCACCGCTAGCATTTTAGCCAGCTTAGTGTTATACAGGCGTACAATTGGGTGGTTGCGTTGAAATTGCACATCTGAGGAGAACATGGCTGAAATGGTGTGCTGGACAAATTTACGGGATGATGCTGATGCCTTCTTCGACCCACTTCTGATCAGTGTTGACATTTTCCGCATTGGTGTGTCTCCCAGACTCTCAGTGTGCCTCCTATGTGTTCCGGAGGGTGTGGTGCTGCCAGGGGTACTGGGTGCAACCGGACACATGTCTGACGCTTCTTCTACCTCCCCGTCATCTTCAGATGAAACACCTAGTATGGGTATATTTTGGCCACTTGCCCTTTGGGATTGCTTTCCCTTGATGTTTGCTAGGTGCGCAAACCATTCGACAGCGTGCCTTCTTTCAAGATGACCTATCTGGCCTCCGGTTCCATAGTTGGTACCAGTCTTACCACGGCTAACGCTAGTCTTACAAATGCAACAAACGGCTATGTTATCATACTTTGCATGGACACTAAAAAAGTTCCAAACTGGGGACTTGAAACCTCTGGTTTTGGCGCACGAGATGATACTGCCAATGCCAGATGAAGCAGTGGTGGATGAGCCTTGCAGACATCTACTGGGTTGTGCAATTATTTCAGCAACCCTACTTGAGGGAGTCGAGCTGGATGGAGTCCCCCTCTGGGGAGAAAATATGGGAGCTGTAGGTTTTGTTGAACTTATTGTACTACTTGACTGCATTGGTGGTGCTACCAGTGGCACGTCGCCAGGGTCACGCTCAGCCTGATGTCGGGATAGGGTATAAATGTCTGTCTGCTGCATGGCCGGTGTGGCTGGAATGACGTGTGTGATGACTAGGTCATTGCTGTCATCCTGTTCATCAACATCAGAATGAACCACTTCATCAAGTCCGACGTTCGGATCCATAAGTATGAGCTTTCCGGGGCCCTTCCTTTTAACATTTGATACCTTTCGCAGCTCATGGTGTGCCTCCCTCTCAGACATCGCAGATGGTTGCCAATCTAGATCCAGATCATCATCTGATGGAGCGGGGCTTGAAGAGGAACTTCTACACACACTCCTTGATCTTTTCTTTGGTGGGGAGCTGGGAGAAAATGAATCATCAGGAGGAGTGCCTTCGTCTTCCTGACATGATACCCCGGCTCCAAAGTCAATTTCCTCCTGTGCCCCTACTTCTGGAAGAACAACCATTGTGGGCACTTGCCATGCGCCGCTACATGGGCCTCTTCATTGATCGCTACTTGCAACTCTCCATGGACCTCTCCTTCTCGGCCTTCTCCTTCTCGGCCTTCTCCTTCTCGGCCTTCTCCTTCTCGGCCTTCTCCTTCTCGGCCAGCTCCTTCTCGGACAGCTCCTTCTCGGACAGCTCCTTCTTGGACAGCTCCTTCTCGGACAGCTCCTTGCGCATGTACTTGTGCTTGTACTAGTAGCCCATACAGTTGTTGTTGCGGCTTTGGTTGCTGAATAGTACTTGTGAGATGAGTTACAACCTGTGTTGATGGTGTGCTGCTACTTTCTTGCGATGAGCCAACATCACTGGTCGTTGGTGATTTAACCATTAAACCGGCTACCTGTGCAGCACTCATGGTGGGCCTTTGTTTTCCCCACAAAAATTTAGTGGTGGTGCCACCAGTCTCCTTGGTAAGTGGTGCCACTTGCTTCTTCTTCTCCTTAGTAGAGACATCTTTCTTGCTAGAGGACCTACGGGCACCTCTTTTTGGAGCCATCTTCTTCAGATGTCGGAAAAACAGGCCGCAGCAGGACTTCTTCCTGGCACTGATGCTCAACGATGATGCGGATTTATTGACTTTATGCACCTACAAGCAAACGAAGACAGAGGAACATCAGTAAATATATGTTGCATATGTAGCACTTCAATAATTAGTTTGCAAGTAGGCATTTATGAATACACTCGTACACACCACACAATATGGAAATTTCAAAATTAAGAATTGCTAAATTTTTGGGAAACAGGAATTTAACATTGATCCAAGAGAGCACACACAGAGAGGGTTATAGTTTCATGTACCACTGACTCCCCCTGGGCACAATGGGTGAAAGCAAGGCAAAATGGGTGCAGGCCTATGGCACAAAGCTCACTGCCTGCCTTCAAAATGGCCACTTGACCCCCATCCACATGGCCAGGACCATGCCTCAAAATGGCCACCACCAACATAGCCAGCCCCCAACCCCTACTCCAAAAAGTCAAAAAACACAACACAAATCAAATCACCACAATCCAATGCCATCCATCAAGTTTCAGAAGGCTTATGCTGCCTGCTGGTGGTTTTCTAGTGCGAGATTGTTGCTTCACGGCGCGAACGTGCCGAAAAACCAGCAAAATCCACGATCAGAGCACACTGGGTGCAGGCCTATGGCACAAAGCACACAAACTGGCTTAAAAATGGCCCATAGACCCCCACCCACACCGGACCAGGCAATAAAATGGCCCCCACCCACATAACAAGCCCCCAACACCACCCCAAAAAGTCGTAAAACACACAAAAATCACCACAATCCAATGCCATCCATGCCCTGGCCAGAATCATGTTAAAAATAAAATTCAACAAAATAGTTATACATGCATGCAGCCATGCACCCATAACTAAGCCTGGTGGTTTTCAATTCATGTGCAGAATTGTAATTTTTACAATTTCGCGAGTGCGAGATTGTTGCTGCGCGGGACGCGAGCAGTGCGAACACAAGCAAAAAAATCCTCAGCTCGCGAACTTGCAGATTTTCTCCCCCAAAAAGTCGAAAAACAAGCAACACACACAAAAATCACCACAAACAAACAACATCAACTTACTTCCTTGTCAAATAAAATTTCGAATCCAAAAGTAATCCAAAAGGCCTCAAATCCAAATATCCAGCAGCATCCACAAAAAGTAATCCTTCCCAGTCAAGATCGAAATCAAAGTGGCCAGGAAATGGACTAAGCAATGGGAGGAGCTTGCTGGACAGGAACAGGAAGTTGGAGACTGGGGCACTTCCTTCACACCACCCCTATGGGAGGAGCTTGCTGGACAGGAACAGGAAGTTGGAGACTGGGCCACTTCCTTCACCCCTCCCCAATTGTAATTTTTGTACTTTCGCGAGTGCGAGATTGTTGCTGCCCGCGCCGCGGCCCGCGAGCAGTGCGAACACAAGCAAAAAATCCGCTTCGCACGGATTTGCGTATTTTCGCCACATCCGCGAGAGTTCGTGGATTGCGGATTTACCGAAAATAGGAAAAATCCGCGAGCGTAACGGATTTTACGCCCATGCTTAGTACGGAGCTTGCTGGGCTCCGCTCGATTACCGCGTCAGACCCCTGAGTCCACGAGGGGTTGGTCGGCGATTAACTGGTTCAGTCTGCGGGTCTACCGGCGGCTCTCTTCCTCGCTGACAAGGACAGGCTATCCAGGGATGGCGCCGAAACCCCCAGCAAGGAACACTCGGACCACGGCAGGAACAGCGGCAACTGGGAAACAAACGCCAGCGCCAGTGATGCTAACGACTACTAATCCCAACAATCCAGTTCTAATGGGGGTTCCTGCTAATAATCTTCCGACCTCGGCATCGGCACAGGACGCGAACAAACAACTTTCCGGTAGGCAAGAGAAGCCGGGCGTAACTGTGGGTGGCTCCAAAGCTGATACAATAATTTCAAATATGGGAGCTTATCCAATATTGCTCGAGTCTACGTGTAACAATGTTATTGTAAGGAACCAAGATACTGTTACAGCTTCAACGGTTACAGTTAATACTGGAAATGTAACAATTAATCCAGTGCTGCCTATTAACCTGCCTATTAACTCAAACGTTAATTCTGCTGAAATGGGAGCGCTGGGGGCTGAAGGAGGTGATAATGCTAATGGCATTGAGACAGATGAGGAATATCTTGACCTTTACGATCATGGAAACAACACGCCATCTGGATTGACTAAAGATAAAGATAAAACTATCAAAAAGCTTAGAGGCAAAACTAAGAATAAAGCTAAAAAGACTATTGGCAAATCTAAACCAAGCACTAGGAAAGCTATTGCAGAAAACAGCCCTATCAGACAATGGGTGCAAGCTAAGGGCGGTGTTAAATCAATGGCAATGAGACTCTCTGGTAATAGTCCAACTGATCTGGGTATGGTAACCAATGATGTTAATGCTTCTAAATCAATGATGGGCGCATCCGGGTCGATGGGTTCTAGCCAACGACCAATAGAAGTACCCATAGCAGCTCAGAATGTAGAAATTGTGACGGCTTTAATGGAAAGACAGGAACTACCTGGCTCTGGTAATGAACTTCTTGAAGAACTTCCCTCTCCTCCATCAATAATCTTGCAGTCACCTCCTTTAATACAGATAACACCTACGGGCGATGCCCCTACATTCTCATCTAACAACAATACCCCAATACAAGATACAACTAGCATAGTAAGAGTAACAAAGGGTGGTACCGAATCAGCTTCAATGACAGAAACAACAAAAGAGAATAATGTAGAAGGACCGGTTCACCCGTCTATCTTATCAGCAGACTGGATTCTTCAAGGGGAGGAGTCTGCATCATTTCAGACGATATTACAGTTACTTAATGAACAGAAACAAGAAGCCAAGATTCATTATCAACAGATGAGGGAAGACAGCAATAAGACTCAAGCTTCTTTGCAAGAATTGGCATGCAAATTGGGGGCGGTCTCCCAAGATGTGGAGGAACTACAGCAAAGAGTAGTCCTAACGGAGGAAAAATCACACCGTTCTGAGATTGCTGTGAATAAACACTCTTCTCAACTTCTTCAGATGCAAGCCAAACTTGAAGATTTAGAAAATAGACAACGGAGACAGAACCTACGTGTCTTTGTGTTGCCGAGGGGGCCGAGGGAGCCGACCCTAGGGCATTTATTGTCCATCTGTTTCAGAAGGCTTTTCCTGACTTATCAGATTGGGATTGGGACTCCCAGATTCAACGTGCCCATCGGCTACCCTTAGCTAAAAGAAATAAAAGTGGTAAATTTCCTCGTCCAATTCTGATTTGTTTGGGTAACTATTTGCTCCGCCAAGCCATATCAATAAAAGCACGGCCAAATACTCCAGTCACTATTGACTCAGTTATATTTTTTGTCCGATCTGATTTAAGCAAACTTTCTCTGGAATGACGCTGGAAATTGAAACAATTTATTGATCCAATTAAGGAGATGGGATGTCAAGCTTTTTTGCAAGAACCAGCAAAACTGAAAGTACTTAGAAATGGTCGGTCTTACTTCTTCTTGGAAGAGAACGAGGTCGAATCTGCTATGGCTACGTGGAGACTGGAAAAATGAATTGGATATTGATTAATGCTATGTTCTTTCTATTGCTTGGTCCTACTGTTATACATTTCAATGCTTTTCTAAATTGGTCTAACCTTTTGACTAGGTGGGAATAGGGCATATTAGTTACTGATGACCATAAACTTGGCTTTTTCTTTTTGACTATTGGTATACCCTGACTATTGTTTTACACTCCATTGTATTTTTAGACCGGTCTAACCTTTTTTACT
This sequence comes from Lissotriton helveticus, assembly GCF_964261635.1. Lineage (NCBI taxonomy): Eukaryota > Metazoa > Chordata > Amphibia > Caudata > Salamandridae > Lissotriton > Lissotriton helveticus. Next base: position 1,573,316,716 of record NC_136067.1, read on the forward strand.
AGGTGGGAATAGATCACATTAGTTACTGTTGACCATAAACACGGCTCTTTCTTTTGACTATTTTGATTGCCCGGATCCTATAGGCAGCTAAATCCGTTTATTGGCTGCCTGTATAGTGGCAGCCGAGTTAAGGGGGGGACCTGTAGGTTACTGTTGGGTGGGGGGAGGTTGGGGTAGAGTGTGGGGTGGGGAAGGGGAAGATATGCTGTGGGGTAAAAAATGCATCAAAGGACACAAAGACTACAAAAATAAGAGGAATTACAAGGTTGATTTGATTTGCTATAGAGGTCATATAGATAGGGATTTACATAATCTGAGATGTATCAAATAAAGTGTTTAACCTGGAACATGTCAGGTTTAAATAATAAAATAAAACGGAGTCTTGTATATGAGGAGCTTACGATGTATAATCCTCAAATTGTGGTTATTACTGAAACCCATATAGCTTATAAAGATAAACATTTGCTCAAACAATTAGGATACAATATTATAGTTTGCACTGACTTTAATGCCTCAATTCGGGGGGTAGCGATTTTAAAACACAAAGGATTAAAATGTGAGATACTTAAGACATTAACTGACAAAGCGGGCAGATGGGCCATAGCACAGATAAAGTTGGAAAGCCGAAAATATACAATATGTGGGGTCTATGCATCTAATCAAGACGAGCCTATAATTTTTGATCAGATTAATATGGAACTACTTGTATGGGATGGGGAATATATTGTGTTGGGTGATTTAAATTGTATTATGAATTATAATTTGGACACTACCAGGAAAAATTCTTTTCAGAGAATGAGGAAAACTAGAGCTGCAATTCTGGATTTAGCTGCTATTCATTTTCTAAAGGATGCTTGGAGATGTTTAAATTCCGAATTAGCTGGCTATACATATTATTCTGCTGCTCATGAGATATGCTCACGTATAGATATGATATGGGCTTCGGATTTTATTCTTGGTAATTGTTCGATGGCTATATATCCAAGGGTAACTTCGGACCATAACCCGATCTCTTTAACATTTGAGCTTGCAACTGAAGAGGTTTCTCCGCGTTTTTTCTCATTTCCAAGATATCTGCTCACTGACACTGTGTTTGTAACTCAACTCAAAGGGCACATAAAAGAATTCATTGATATAAATATACAATCTAGCTTACCCTTGATAGTCTGGGACTCTTGTAAAGCTAGTATACGTGGATTCACTCAACAATATATCTGGTGACAAAATAAAGAACATCGAAATTTAAATGGGGAAAGGCTTGGTGAAATTCGTGATATTGAACTCCAAATCTCAGATGCTATCTCTAATGGGGTTTCGAACTTAGATGCACTAAACTTTAAACTAATTGAACTTAAAGCTGCATTAAAAGATCTTCTTAGGGTTAAGAGTATTAGCAAATTAAAAAAATATCAATTAGATCAATATGAGAATGGTGATAAAATTGGCAAACTTCTGGCCTACAAAGTTGCTGAAGATCGATCCCAGAATACGGTTAAAGAAATTAAAGGGGATAATAATCAACTATTTTGTGACTCAAAATCAATATTACAACAATTTGCTTCCTTTTATCAAGCTTTATATACACCAGAAACTGCAATCTCAGATGATAGCATTAAGAATTATATAAAGTTAAACAAGGTTAAAAATTTAGAGCCAAATCAATCTGTCCAATTAGCGGCAGACATTACAGCAATCGAAATCAGGGATGCTATTAGATCTTTAGCAGTGGGTAAAGCTGCAGGGGAGGATTTTATTCCTCTGGAACTTTATAAACACTGCATGGAGGAATTGATACCATTATTCACTGACGTGACACGTGCTATAGGTAATGGGCAACAAGCACCCAAATCTTGGAATCTAACACAAATTATTTTCTTTTTAAAAAAGGGTAAAGCACCCCAAGAGAGAGGATCATATAGGCCAATTTTGCTTATTAACAGCGATGCCAAAATCTTTGCCAAAATATTGGCTACTAGGCTCGCGCCAGTTATGTCCCAGCTTGTCTCTCCCCAACAACATGGATTTATTCCAAAACGAGATACCACAGCGCACATCAATATAGCCATATCTGCTTTTGATGCTGCACGGATCCAACCCGCCCCACTCGGTCTGATACTATTAGATGCAGAAAAAGCATTTGATCGAGTGGGGTGGGATTTTCTATGGGCGGCTTTACAAGCATTTGGCATCAGCGGTCAATTTTTTAGATGGATTCAATCATTATATGATAATCCTATGGGTAAGGTATCTTATATGGGGAAATGCTCTACTATGTTTTCAATTAAAAGGGGGACTAGGCAGGGGTGCCCTTTATCACCCCTCCTTTTTGCTCTAGGTATGGAACCTTTCTTAATTGCACTTCAACGTCAGGCTTTAATTTGCCATTTTTTTAATGGCTTAAATAAACTTGATATAACTGTCTATGCGGATGACGTTGCAGTTTTTTCCTCGGATGTATCTCAAGCCATGAAAGGCATCTTAATAGAAGCTGGTATATATGGTTCAGTTTCTGGCTACAGACTTAACACCACCAAAACTCAAATTGTTATGAATTATCATCCATCTGCCCCTATCACTGGAATTTGCTGCGCGGCAACTTATCTAGGCGTTAAAATTTCTTCGGACATTGATTCTATTATAGCATTAAATTATGAATTATTATTAAAAGAGACCGCTATGCATTTTAAGAAATGGCATAAACTACCACTTAATATGATTGGCTGAATAAATGTAATTAAAATGAAAATTTTCCCTAAGTACTTATATTTGTTTCGAGCAAATCCCTTACGGGTTAATAATTCTTATTTTCTTAGACTAGAGGGAAACATTAGTAGTTTTATATGGGGATATAAAAAAGCCCGGCGTGCCGTTTCATCACTCAAACTCCCTTTTAGTCAAGGGGGATTGGCGCTCCAGGACTTTAAGCTTTATTATTGGTCGGCTTTATTGACCCGGCTGTGCAGCTTAACAGTCACTGACAAATGTCTGTATTTTCATAGATTCTTACTAGGACCGGACGCTAATATGTTTCTGTATAGGCTGAACGACCCTAACTACTTCAAAAGGGTTAAATTCAAGACGATACAAGACACTGTTAATATTTGGCGATCTATTATGGTTAAGTGTAACGCTTCTCATCTACACTATAAAACACCGTTATGGGGTAATCCTTGCTTTCCTCTGATTTTTCATGATCCAACTTGCCGATTATGCTTAGATTTTGGTATCAGATTCTTGGGAGATTTATATGATCATCACGGATTTATGGCATTTGATAAAATGAAACATTGCTATAATTTATCTGAACTGGCAAGGTTTAAATGTTATCAGATTAAAGACTATTTAGTGAAGAAATTGAAACTTACCATGGTACTAGATTCTGAGGTATGGGACCTTACTTACAGAGAAGCAGATAAGTCCATGATTAGCTTAGGATATAAGATTCTCTCTGGCTTTAACAAAAGCGATCTTATAAAATTAACTGAGAAATGGAATAGAAAATTGGCTTTGACTGTACCATCCGATCTAATTACTTCATCTCTTAAAAGCTTAAACCTGTCAGTTCAATCTTCCAGTCTAAAACTGCAAATGTTTAAAACTGTTTGTCAACTATACCATACTCCCGAGAGAATTCTTAAATGGACAACTAATAATAACTTTGGTGATCGCACGAAATGCCCTAAATGTGATCTGAGTGGTGCTGATATTGTCCACATGTTTTTTTCTTGCCCGCATCTTAATGAGTATTGGGAGGGAATAACTAAGGTGGTTGCTGATAGACTTGGTCAACCCATTGCATTCTCATCTATCGATGTGTTGGTGGGTATTTGTGGGGGTAATAGCGCACTCAGAGATCTGGTGAATATTTTAATTACATGTGCTAGACGTACTATTGCTTGAGCTTGGATTAAAAAAAAACCACCAGTGATATTGAATGGTGGAGCCTAGTTAAGGAAACATATAATATGGAGACTGCTCTCGCTGCCTCAAGGGGTCTACAGGCTAAACGCAAAATTGTTAGAATCTGGGGTTTATTTATGTCTCAATAACTATACGTGTCATTTTCTCTGAATTTTTTTCTTTTTTTCTTTTCTATTCTAATTGCCTGTAAGACCTCTTTATTGGTTATGATCTTTGTAATGTTTAATGCTTGTTTTTGTTGGTACTGAACAAATTCTTTTTCTTTATAGATTGATTTTTCTGTTTGTTTTAAATTATGGCTTTATATTTTGTGGGTCCATTTGATGCAAATAAAAAATGAAAAAAAAAAAAAAATTTCAACTGAATGAGGGACGTATTCCTTCACAGGATGTCCCATCACAATAGATGTCTCTGGGCCAGTACTGACAAGGCACAATTATCTTGTTCACAACATAATAATGCACAATTTTTTGTGTAATCTATCATTCCAAGAGCAGGGGCTTTGCATAGACACTTTCTTAATTTACAGAGGCTCCCATGCTTTCGCTATCCCATTCTACAGGATCTTTTGCTCGTTTGCTTGTCATTTCTATCAGTGGTTTAGCCACTAAGGAAACACCTACAAATCCATTGCCTACAATATCCTACAACTCCAAGAAACATTCTGATTCTTTCTGGGTCTGAGGTAACTGCATCTGTTTTATTATTTTAATCCTTTCAGGTGTCACTTTCCTCTTTCTAATTGATGTCCCAAATAATTAAATCGGGTTCGACAAAATTGTAGTTTTTCTGGTGACACCTTATGGCCTCCATCGGCCAAATGATTTAACAATGCAATAGAATCAAGGACATAGTCTTCTAGAGTTTTTGAGGCAACTAATAAATCATCTATGTATTGGACCAAAACTGAACTTCTGGGCATCACTAATGTTTAGAGACACTTTTTCAGGATCTGATTAAAGATTGAAGGACTTTCTGTGTACCCTTGAGGAACTCGATTTCACACATAGATACAATTTTCAAATCTGGGGGTAATCGAGTGGAGAAAAATGCATGACACAAATCGATTACTGTGAACCATCCTGCATTCCATGGTATTTGATACAGAATTACTGCTGGATTCAGCACTACAGGACAACAATGCACCACTATTTTATTTATTTTCCTCAGGTCTTCCACTATCCGATATTTCCCCTTAGGTTTCCTAATGCCAATTATGGGTAAATTACAAGGAACGCTCATTAGTTCCTTTAAACTGCCTTGTTGAATCATTCGTTCAATTTCTGCTGTGACACCTGATTTAAGTTATATGCTCATTTTAAACTGTCTTGTATTTGTGGAAAATAGCACCTTCTTTTACTGTCACTTTTACTGGGTGTACACCTGCCATCAACCCTACTTCTTTTCCAGTGAAATCCCACACTTCTGGGTTCACTGTCAGTTTTAATTAATCAGGTAAATCATCCTTTTGTCATCATGGAGTACATTTCATCTACCTCCACACTTTGTTTTGCTAACATTAATTTGTAAATTCCATCTTTATCAGGGGTTTGAATTGTCACACCATCCGGTGTACAGTAAATTGTACAGTTCAGCTTATGTAGTAAATCTCTGCCTATCAAATTTACGGGACTGGAATCACAAACAACAAATTTGCGCATTTCTTTAAAATTGCCTATGCACACTTCCATGGGTTCTGTGACTGGTGTTCTGATCTGTCTATTAGAAACCCCAACTACTTGGATTTCCTCACCTAAGAGGGGTGGGTTTGGGATGTTTGCTGTTCTCACTGTAGAATGGGTAGCACCAGTGTCCAACCAGAAAGTAATATCTTTTCTTTCTACTTTTCCATCAATATATGAACCTGACTGATCTAACGGTAAGGATGCGCCAAGTACACATTCCTCTTCCCCCGTCCTCAGGCACCGTCATAATTCATCCTCCGATAAACTACTAATTTGCAAAAGAAATTGTGAAGTTACTGAATTTAGCTTACCACTTTCTCCTTAAAATCCAGCGTCCACACTGTACTTTACTCTGTGCACATAATTAGCATACGGGCAGGAGGTAACTGACTCTGTGGATTCACAACCAGCTGCGGTTTACACAATATCACCTCCTTCTGCGTCTGGGGATTTCAATTTTGATTTGGGCCATTATTAATTTGAATATTCTTACACTCGTTTTTCCAATGCCCCAATTTATTTTCCGCACCCATGACAAGGAAACTTCTTCTTCACTTCTCTACTTATTTACCATCTGGGTTTTCCCCCAATATTTTCAATTTGCCCTGATCCTTTATTTTGTTCATTATTTAATTTGAGTTCTTGTTGTTCTGCCAATTTTACTTGTGCCCAAAGTACTTTGTCTTCTAACTTTTTCCATCTATTATGTATCTCATCTCCGCAGTATTTTGCAAACTTTAAGACTTCATCTATGGGTTTCCCTTGCCAACACAACATGTGTGTGAATCATATGACAAATCTCTGGTCTTAATCCCGATACAAATCATTATACAAAATGTCCCATACCCTTATCACCAATATTCTCAAATCTACTATACTGCTTAAATAATTGCAACAGACACTCATAGTAGGCATGTACAGTCTCATTTATTTCCTGTGTACTTCTATCTATTTTTATCCAATCTGTTTCCTTTGGGGAATTTTCCCTTTCAAAAAAGTAATCACCTGTTTATATTTCTTTATTACTTCTTCTGAAGGTGCACCTGTTTTCTCATCTCTTGGGTAATCACCACTAGGCCAATCAACTGTGATTGTACATTCTGTCCATAAATCAGCAGGTACCACTATGTCAAACAGACCATCCAAATCCTTCAATAAGACATTTGAAACTTTCACAAACCTTTCAACCTGCCTGTACCATTCGACTGGCTTCTCTCCTAATTTTGGAAAATCATTGGTAAATGATCAAATATTTTGCCTAGTGCATGGAACATGCACACATCCTCTTCCTGGTATTTCTCTAATGGGACATAATCTTTCTGTCTTTTAGGTTCTCTTCATAAACATTCGGATGCAGTTTTGTTGGCCTGAGCGTCCTCCTATTTCTAATTCCATCTTGTTTTCCGCCTGTCTAGTTCTACCCACTTTTGTAAAATTGTCATCAGTTCTTTAACCCCTTCGGGGCTGATGACGAGCTGGGCTCATCATGGCTTACACCGGTCGTGCGCTGATGACAAGGCCCGCTCGTCATCAGCCCCACCCTCAGGGGAAGCGCTGGCGCTCCCCCCGAGGGTCTCCGATCTTGGTTGTTTTGCTGGGGGCGGCAGCGGAAGAGTTTCCGCTGCCGCCCCCGCCCCCCCCCATGGGATTCCCTGATGACGTCAGCACGCACAGCGCGCGCTGACATCATCAGGGATTCCCAGCGCTCGGGAAGCCATTTGCTTGCCGAGCGCAGGAGAAGAAGGTAGGTTTATCGTGTCTGGCGGGGGTTTGGGGCAGCGAAGAGTCATCAGGGGAGAGGAAAGAGATTTTCCTCTCCCCTGATGTCTCTTTGCAGGGCATTTCTGCCTCACGATCGCGCACAGCATCGCGATTGTGCGGCAGAAATGCCCCCACTAGCACCAGGGTTATAATTTTAGTTTATAGGAAGCGACCCCTTGGGCAAGGGTCGCTTCCAGGCGGGGTCTGATAATGTTTTCATTTTTCTTCCCCCCCTGGGGGCAAATCGGCCCATTTTTTCAGCCGTTTTGCCCACAGGGGGGGGGGGGGGGCAGAAATTCCCCACTAGCACGAGGGTTGTTTTTTGCTGGCAAATATGGCGGCCATGTTTTTTGTTTACGTTTTTCTGTCCCCCCTGGGGGCAAATCGGCCCGTTTTTTTGCCGTTTTGCCCCCAGGGAGGACAGAAAATGCCCACTAGCACCAGGGATTTTGTTTTTAGCTTTTAGAAATAGAGCGACCCCTTGGGCAAGGGTCGCTTCCAGGTGGCCTCCCAATGAATTTTTTGTTTTTCTGCCCCCCTGGGGGCAAATCGGCCCGTTTTTCGGCCATTTTGCCCCCAGGGGGGCAGAAATTTCCCACTAGCACCAGGGATTTTTGTTGGGGCATTGTGTTTGTTTTGGGAAGCAACCCCTTGGGTAAGGGTCGCTTCCAGGTGGCCATGATTGTGTTTTTGTTTTTCTGTCCACCCTGGGGGCAAATCGGCCCGTTTCTTTTGCCGTTTTGCCCCCAGGGGGGGCAGAAAATGCCCACTAGCACCAGGGAATTTAAATTTAGTTTTTAGGAAGCGACCCCTTGGGCAAGGGTCGCTTCCTGGTGGCAAGTAATTATGTTTTTGAATTTCTGCCCGCCCTTGGGGCAAATCGGCCCATTTTTTGGGGGGTTTGTCTCCTGTTTTCTGGCCCACTAGGCCCTAGGATTTGAGTTTTGTTCCAATGTTGGTTTTAATTTTGGTTGTTTTTTCTGTCCGCCTCCCTTGGTGCCGGTTGGTCTTTTTTTGTCCTTACTGCCTTGGCTGGTGGTGTGTGTGGAGTGGCGCTTGGCTGGTGGTGTGCGTGGAGTGGTACTTGGCTGTCTGTGCACGGAGTGGTGCTTGGCTGGCGGTGTGTGTGGAGTGGCGCTTGGCTTGCAGTGTGCGTGGAGTGGTGTTTGGCTGGCGGTGTGTGTGGAGTGGCGCTTGGCTGGATGGTGTGCGTGCAGTGGTACTTGGCTGTCTGTGCACGGAGTGCTGCTTTGCTGGTGGTGTGTGTGGAGTGGTGCTTGGCTGGATGGTGTGCGTGGAGTGGTACTTGGTTGTCTGTGCACGGAGTGGTGTTTGGCTGGTGGTGTGTGTGGAGTGGTGTTTGGCTGGCGGTGTGTGTGGAGTGGTACTTGGCTGGATGGTGTGCGTGGAGCGGTACTTGGCTGACGGTGAGTGGCGCTTGGCTTGCGGTGTGCGTGGAGTAGTGCTTGGCTGGCGGTGTGTGTGGAGTGGTACTTGGCTGTCGGTGTGCGCTGAGTGGTGTTTGGCTGGCGGTGTGCGTGGAGGGGTACTTGGCTATCTATGCACGGAGTGGTGCTTGGCTGGCGGTGTGTGTGGAGTGGCGCTTGGCTGGTGGTGTGTGTGGAGTGGTACTTGGCTGTCTGTGCACGGAGTGGTGCTTGGCTGGTGGTGTTTTTGGAGTGGCGCTTGGCAGGTGGTGTGCGTGGAGTGCTACTTTGCTGTCTGTGCACGGAGTGGTGCTTGGCTGGCGGTGTGTGTGGAGTGGCGCTTGGCTGGTGGTGTGCGTGGAGTGGTACTTTGCTGTCTGTGCACGGAGTGCTGCTTGGCTGGCGGTGTGTGTAGAGTGGCGCTTGGCTGGTGGTGTGCGTGGAGTGGTACTTGGTTGTCTGTGCACGGAGTGGTGTTTGGCTGGTGGTGTGTGTGGAGTGGTGTTTGGCTGGCGGTGTGTGTGGAGTGGTACTTGGCTGGATGGTGTGCGTGGAGCGGTGCTTGGCTGGCGGTGAGTGGCGCTTGGCTTGCGGTGTGCGTGGAGTAGTGCTTGGCTTGCGGTGTGTGTGGAGTGGTACTTGGCTGTCGGTGTGCGCTGAGTGGTGTTTGGCTGGCGGTGTGCATGGAGGGGTACTTGGCTATCTATGCACGGAGTGGTGCTTGGCTGGCGGTGTGTGTGGAGTGGCGCTTGGCTGGTGGTGTGTGTGGAGTGGTACTTGGCTGTCTGTGCATGGAGTGGTGCTTGGCTGGTGGTGTTTGTGGAGTGGCGCTTGGCTGGTGGTGTGCGTGGAGTGCTACTTTGCTGTCTGTGCACGGAGTGGTGCTTGGCTGGCGGTGTGTGTGGAGTGGTGCTTTGCTGGTTGTGTGCGTGGAGTGGTACTTTGCTGTCTGTGCACGGAGTGCTGCTTGGCTGGCGGTGTGTGTGGAGTGGCGCTTGGCTGGTGGTGTGCGTGAAGTGGTACTTGGTTGTCTGTGCATGGAGTGGTGTTTGGCTGGTGGTGTGTGTGGAGTGGTGTTTGACTGGCGGTGTGTGTGGAGTGGTACTTGGCTGGATGGTGTGCGTGGAGCGGTGCTTGGCTGGCGGTGAGTGGTGCTTGGTTTGCGGTGTGCGTGGAATGGTGCTTGGCTGGCAGTGTGTGTGGAGTGGTACTTGGCTGGCGGTGTGCGCTGAGTGGTGTTTGGCTGGCGGTGTGCATGGAGGGGTACTTGGCTATCTATGCACGGAGTGGTGCTTCGCTGGTGGTGTTTGTGGAGTGGCGCTTGGCTGGTGGTGTGTGTGGAGTGGTACTTTGCCGTCTGTGCACGGAGTGCTGCTTGGCTGGCGGTGTGTGTAGAGTGGCGCTTGGTTGGTGGTGTGCGTGGAGTGCTACTTTGCTGTCTGTGCACGGAGTGGTGCTTGGCTGGCGGTGTGCGTGGAGTGGCGCTTGGCTGGTGGTGTGCGTGGAGTGGTACTTGGCTGTCTGTGCACGGAGTGGTGCTTGGCTGGCGGTGTGTGTAGAGTGGCGCTTGGCTGGGTGGTGTACGTGGAGTGGTACTTGGTTGTCGGTGTGCGCTCAGTGGTGTTTGGCTGGCGGTGTGCATGGTCTGGTGCTTGGATGGTGGTGTGGGTGGACTGGCACTCGGCTGGCGGTGTTTGAGTAGTTACTTTCTGTTGGTCAGTCCATCATTTTCTGTAGTTGCTGTGTCAGATATGTGGGCGTGTGAAAGTGATGGGCCCTTGAATGGCGCTGGCGGCTGGCGGTGTGAATGTTTTGTATGTGTCACACGTATAAAAGGTGTATGAATGTCCTTACTGCCCCTGTGTGATGGGGTACTGATAGGAGCAAAAGACTGACTGGCACCAAAGGGGTCAGGCAGTAAAAAAAAAATCAAAAAATTAACCAGTGTCTTGATGTTAAACCTCATCTAATCCCAATTGGTCTAAGCCCTATTTGATGGCCCATCTGGCCAAATTTAAATTTGGGGGGCAAATTTGTGTGTTGTTGTTTTAATTGTTATATTGTTTGTGAAATGTGGAAGTAATTTTTTTTCTTCTCTATTTTTGTCTTGTTTCAGGCTTTTGCCGTTTGGATTGTTGTAGGTTGCGTGTCTGTTTGCAGCTTGTGTAGTTGCTTGTGCTTGTTAAGTGAATGTATTTTGTACTACTTTTCCTTGATGTTTGTCTTTTTGAAAAAGGTTGAACTTCTAGCAGTTTGTGTGGCTCTGTGTTTTTTTTTTTTTCAGCATTAGTGTTTGATGTGCACTTTGTTTTCTAATCTGTCATTTCTTTTTTTCTTTCTAGTGGGATATCATTTCTTTTTGCTGTGTCTCAACAGAGTAGGTGCTGGTGAGTGTAGCTATATTTGGTAAGAGTGAAATTGGTTTGGATTGTATTTATCTTTTTGTGAAACCTTACCTTGTTTACTTCTTACTTTGCACAGTGTAGGTTGTTGTTCACTTGTGTGTGCAGTCTTCTTGCTTTGTAAGGATAATGGCTAGTCGCATGATTACTGCTCAGCAGGTTCTTGGTTTGCTTTTTGAGTCTTCCTCTGACCATGGTTCAGAGACTGAGTCCGATTCGGACTCCCAGGTAGGGGCAGAAGATTCAGGCAGTGAGTTTTCTCTTCGCATGGAATCATCATCATCGGATGATGAATCTTCTTCTAGTTCTGATGAAGGGCCTATGATAGAGGAGGACATTGATGTGCCGGTAGTGGGCCAAGAGGCATCTGTGCAGCTGCCTAGGGCCGCAAGGTTTCCTTTCTTTTTACGTCGGCAAGAGGCATGTGGGCTGGAGCCTGCACCCAAAAGGCTTCACATTGCTGTGGTGCGCCAAGAGGCATCTGGTGCTTTCCATCTTCCTGCTGGTGTAGTACAGCAAGAGGCATCTGGGGCTGTTAGGCTTTCCATTGGTGTAGAGCGGCAAGAGGCATCTGGGCCTGCTTGGTTTCCCGGTGGTGTAGTGCAGCAAGAAGCATCTCAGGCTGCTGGGCTTCCCGTTGGTGTAGTGCAGGAAGAGCCCTCTGGGGATGCTATGTCTTCTGTTGGTGTGTGGAGTGGTACTTGGCTGTCTGTGCACGGAGTGGTGCTTGGCTGGCGGTGTGTGTGGAGTTGCGCTTGGCTGGTGGTGTTTGTGGAGTGGTCCTTGGCTGTCTGTGCACGGAGTGGTGCTTGGCTGGCGGTGTGTGTGGAGTGGCGCTTGGCTGGTGGTGTTTGTGGAGTGGTACTTGGCTGTCTGTGCATGGAGTGGTGCTTGGCTGGTGGTGTTCGTGGAGTGGTACTTGGCTGTCTGTGCATGGAGTGGTGTTTGGCTGGTGGTGTGTCTGGAGTGGTGTTTGGCTGGCGGTGTGTGTGGAGTGGTACTTGGCTGGATGGTGTGCGTGGAGCGGTGCTTGGCTGTCTGCGCACGGAGTGGTGCTTGGCTGGCGGTGTGTGTGGAGTGGCGCTTGGCTGGTGGTGTGTGTGGAGTGGTACTTGGCTGTCTGTGCACAGAGTTGTGCTTGGCTGTCGGTGTGCGCTGAGTGGTGTTTTGCTGGCGGTGTGCATGGTCTGGTGCTTGGATGGTGGTGTGGGTGGACTGGCGCTCGGCTGGTGGTGTGTGAGTAGTTACTTTCTGTTGGTCACTACACACACTGCTAGTTGAGTGACACTCCACGCAGTCCATCATTTTGTGTAGTTGCAGTGTCAGAAATGTGGGCGTGTGAAAGTGATGGGCCCTTGAATGGCGCTGTTTGCTGGTGTGAGTGTTGAAATGAGATGGGTCCGCGGCTGGCGGTTTGAATGTTTTGAATGTGTCACACGTACGAAAGGTGTATGAATGGCCTGTAAAGAGGTTGGTGCCTTGACGTGGCTTTACAGCTCACGAGCTGTGAGTCAGTGGTTCAGTTAATCATACTTTCAATTATACGCAGAGTATTTCATTTTTTGTGAAATTACTTGCGAATACAATTGTATGTACTGAATCATCACTTACCCTCGTGCCAAATCCAACCAGTATGTGTGTGTGCTTGCGGATTAGATGGCTGTGCAGTAATTATTTTTTTTTCTCTCTTTCTGCAGTAGGGTGTACCTTGTCCCTTATTGTGATTGTTGTAATGTGTTGTTTTTCCTTCCAGATGATGTTAGTGGTCTGGTTTGTATCAGGTATGAAAGGTGCGTGAATGGCCTGTAAAACGGTTGGTGCCTTGTCGTGGCTTTACAGCTCACGAGTTGCGAGTTACTGGTTCGGTTTTTATGCATTTATTTATTAACAGAGCATTTCATTTTTTTGAAATATCATGTTAATAAAATTTTATGTACTGAACCATCACTCGCCCTCATGCCAAATCCAACCTGTATGTGTGTGTCTTTGAGGAATAGATAGCCGTGCTTGATTCTTTGTCTTTTGAGTAACTCAGTTATGGTGTATATTATAGCTATAAATAACTTTCTAAATTTAGATATTATTGGTAATTCATGGTAGTATATGGTCATGTATTTCTGGTGAATTCTATTGTTGTTTTTTTTCCACAATCTCTTGCAAACTTGAAATTGTCTGTCACAATTTTCATGCGATATTGTCCCCTGAATCGCACGTTCTCCAACTGAAAACTTAATTCATTCAAAACAATTTGGTTTTGCACGGGGGTTCCCATGAGTTTTTGGCCCGGGGCTTGGCGGGCATCATTGGAAACTGCCAAACCCAAACAGTTCTGAGAACTAGACACCCGGGGGAGTCCAGACAGGTATGGCATGCGTGAGTCCCCCAATGTTTTCCTACCCAGAAACCCCTGCAGACCTTAAATTTAGGTTAAAAAACCCACTTTTCTTTAGGTTAAAAAACCCACTTTTCCATACATTTTTGGGTGGGATCTCCCTGCCGGCACAAATGTCCTACCACCCAGCGTTCCCCTTGTTCTCCCGAGTAAAATGATACCTCACTTGTGTGGGTGGGCCAAAGGCCTATGGCTAAGGTAGGGGGGCTTAATTTGTCAAACTTAAATAGGACTTTTTAAAAAATTCTTTTTTAGCCTGTTCTGCTTTGGGGCACCCACACAAGTGAGGTATCCTTTTACTTGGGAGAACAAGGGGAACGCTGGGTGGTAGGATATTTTTGCCGGCACGGAGATCCCACGCAAAAAAGTTTGGAAAAGTGATATTTTTACCTAATTTTAAGGTTTGCAAGGAATTCTGGGTAGGAAAACACTGGGGGGCCCACGCATGCCATACTTCCCTGGACTCCCCCGGGTGTAGAGTTTTTAGAACTGTTCGGGTATGGTAGTTTCCAAAGATGGCCACCGAGCCCCGGGCCAAAAACTCAGGTGCCCCCCCCAAAAAAATAAAGGTTATGTAGCCAAAGGGTATTTTATATTCACCACCGTATGATTTGGACCTTTTCCTGTAGCAGCCACTATGCCTACCCACGCAAGTGTGGTACCATTTTTATCGGGAGACCTTGAGGAACGCTGGGTGGGAGGAAATTTGTGTGAGCCCAGTAATGCCACGCTTTCCCACACAAAAATGTGTGAAAAATCTGATTTTTTAGCTATAATCGAGATTTGCAAGGGATTCTGGGTAAAGGAACGTTGGAGGATGCACGCAAGCCATACCTCCTTGGAAGCCCCCAGTGTCTACTTTTCAGAAATGTGTGGGTTTGGTAGGTTTCCCTAGATGGCCGTCTAGCACGGGGCCAAAAACCCAGGTAACCCCTCTTGCAAAAGCTGGTGGACTTGACATTGTCACATTGTCTAATCCACCAGCTTTTGCAAGAGGGGTTACCTGGGTTTTTGGCCCCGTGCTAGACGGCCATCTAGGGAAACCTACCAAACCCACACATTTCTGAAAAGTAGACACCCGGGGGCTTCCAAGGATGTATGGCTTGCGTGGATCCTCCAACGTTCCTTTACCCAGATCCCTTGTAAACCTCAATTTTGGCTGAAAAAAATCAGTTTTTTCACACTTTTTTGTGTGGGAAAGCGTGGCATCACTGTGCTCACACAAATTACCTCCCACCCAGCGTTCCCCCAGGTCTCCCGATAAAAATGGTACCTCACTTGCGTGGGTAGGCATAGTAGCTGCTACAGGAAAAGGCCCGATTCGTACTGTGGAGACCAAAAAATTACCTTTAGCAAAACAATCTTATTTTTTGAGGGGGTCACCTGAGCTTTTGGCCCGGGACTTGGCGGGCATCTTTGGAAACTACCAAACCCAAACAGTTTTGAAAACTAGACACCCGGGGGAGTCCAGGGAGGTATGGCATGCGTGGGTCCCCCAATGTTTTCCTACCCAGAAATCCCTGCAAACCCTAAATTTAGGTTAAAAACCCACTTTTCCATACATTTTTGGGTGGGATCTCGCTGCCGGCACAAATGTACTACCACCCAGCGTTCCCCTTGCTCTCCCGAGTAAAATGATACCTCACTTGTGTGGGTGGGCCAAAGGTCTGTGACTAAGGGAGGGGGGCTTAATTTGTCAAACTGAAATACTACTTTTTTAAAAATTCATTTTTAGCCTGTTCTGCTTTGGGGCACCCACACAAGTGAGGTATCCTTTTACTCGGGAGAACAAAGGAAACGCTGGGTGGTAGGACATTTTTGCAGGCACAGAGATGCTATGCAAAAAAGTTTGGAAAAGTGATATTTTTACCTAGTTTTAAGGTTTGCAAGGAATTCTGGGTAGGAAAACTTTGGGGGACCCACTCATGCCATACCTCTCTGGACTCCCACGGGTGTCTAGTTTTCAGAACTGTTCGGGTTTGGTAGTTTCCAAAGATGGCCACCGAGCCCCGGGCCAAAAACACAGGTGCCCCCCCCCACCGAAATCAAGGTTATGTAGCTATAGGTTATTTTAAATTCACCACCGTACAATTTGGACCTTTTCCTGTAGTAGCCACTATGCCTACCCACGCAAGTGAGGTACCATTTGTATCGGGAGACCTTGGGGAACGCTGGGTGGGAGGAAATTTGTGTGAGCCCAGTAATGCCACGCTTTCCCACACAAAAATGTGTGAAAAATCTGATCTTTTTGAGCTATAATCGAGATTTGCAAGGGATTCTGGCTAAAGGAACGTTGGAGGATCCACGCAAGCCATACCTCCTTGGAAGCCCCCGGGTGTCTACTTTTCAGAAATGTGTGGGTTTGGTAGGTTTCCCTAGATGGCCGTCTAGCACGGGGCCAAAAACCCAGGTAACCCCTCTTGCAAAAGCTGGTGGACTTGACATTGTCATCATTGTCTAATCCACCAGCTTTTGCAAGAGGGGTTACCTGGGTTTTTGGCCCCGTGCTAGACAGCCATCTAGGGAAACCTACCAAACCCACACATTTCTGAAAAGTAGACACCCGGGGGCTTCCAAGGACGTATGGCTTGCGTGGATCCTCCAACGTTCCTTTACCCAGAATCCCTTGTAAACCTCAATTTTAGCTGAAAAAAACAGTTTTTTCACACTTTTTTGTGTGGGAAAGCGTGGCATCACTGTGCTCACACAAATTACCTCCCACCCAGCGTTTCCCCAGGTCTCCCGATAAAAATGGTACCTCACTTGCGTGGGTAGGCATAGTGGCTGCTACAGGAAAAGGCCCAATTCGTACTGTGGAGACCAACAAATTACCTTTAGCAAAACAATCTTATTTTTTAAGGGGGTCACCTGAGCTTTTGGCTCGGTGCTTGGCGGGCATCTTTGGAAACTACCAAACCCGAACAGTTCTGAATACTAGACACCCGGGGGAGTCCAACTCAGGTGCCCCCCCAAAAATTCAAAGTAGTTTTGCAATAGGGTATTGTAAATTCACCACCGTACGATTTGAACCGTTTCCTGTTGCAGCCACTATGCCTACCCATGCAAGTGAGGTACCATTTTTTTCGGGAGACCTGGGGGAACGCTGTGTGGGTGGAAATGTGTTGATCCAAGCAGATTCCTGAACTTTCCACCACAGAAATGTGAGGAAAATGTGTTTTTTTGTCCAATTTTTAGGTTTGCAAGGGATTCTGGGTAACAAAACCTGGGGGTAGGCAGACGAGTCACCCCATCCTGAATTTCCCTTGGTGTCTAGTTTTCAAAAATGTTTAGGTTTGCTAGGTTTCCCTAGGTGCAGGCAGAGCTAGGGCTAAAAAACAAAAGGTAGTCTTTTGGTCCAAAAAGGGCAAGATTTCACTGGGAAATTGAGGTGCGACCATGTTGCGTTTTGCGCTGTTTCATGTCGCAGCCACTATGTCTACCCACGCAAGTGAGGTACCATTTTTTTGGGGAGACCTGGGGGAACGCTGGGTTGGTGGAAATTTGTTGATCCACGCAGATTCCAGAACTTTCCACCACAGAAATGTGAGGAAAATATGTTTTTTTTTGTCAAATTCTTAGCTTTGCAAGGTATTCTGGGTAACAAAACCTGGTGGTAGGCAGACGAGTCACCCCATCCTGAATTTCCCTGGGTGTCTAGTTTTCAAAAATGTATAGGTTTGCTAGGTTTCCCTAGTTGCAGGCAGAGCTAGGGCTCAAAAACAAAAGCTAGTCTTTTGGTCCAAAAAGCGCAAGATTTCACTGGGAAATTGAGGTGCAACCATGTTGCGTTTTCCGCTGTTTCATGTCGCAGCTACTATGCCTACCCACGCAAGTGAGGTACCATTTTTTTTTAGAGACCTGGGGAAACGCTGGGTGGGTGGAAATTTGTTGATCCACGCAGATTCCAGAACTTTCCACCACAGAAATGTGAGGAAAATTTGTTTTTTTTGTCAAATTTTTGGTTTGCAAGGGATTCTGGGTAACAAAACCTGGGGGTAGGCAGACGAGTCACCCCATCCTGAATTTCCCTTGGTGTCTAGTTTTCAAAAATGTACAGGTTTGCTAGGTTTCCCTAGGTGCAGGCAGAGCTAGGGCTCAAAAACAAAAGGTAGTCTTTTGGTCCAAAAAGGGCAAGATTTCACTGGGAAATTGAGGTGCGACCATGTTGCGTTTTGCGCTGTTTCATGTCGCAGCCTCTATGCCTACCCACGCAAGTGAGGTACCATTTTTTTGGGGAGACCTGGGGAAACGCTGGGTGGGTGGAAATTTGTTGATCCACGCAGATTCCAGAACTTTCCACCACAGAAATGTGAGGAAAATATGTTTTTTTTGTCAAATTCTTAGCTTTGCAAGGGATTCTTGGTAACAAAACCTGGGGGTAGGCAGACGAGTCACCCCATCCTGAATTCCCCTGGGTGTCTTATTTTCAAAAATGTATAGGTTTGCTAGCTTTCCCTAGGTGCTGGCAGAGCTTGGGCGCAAAAACAAAAGGTAGTCTTTTTGTCCAAAAAGGGCAAGATTTTACTGGGAAATTGAGGTGCGACCATGTTGCGTTTTGCACTGTTTCATGTCGCAGCCACTATGCCTACCCAGGCAAGTGAGGTACCATTTTTTTTGGGAGACCTTGGGAAACGCTGGGTGGGTAGAAATTTGTTGATCCACGCAGATTCCAGAACTTTCCACCACAGAAATATGAGGAAAATGTGTTTTTTTTGTCAAATTTTTAGGTTTGCAAGGGATTCTGGGTAACAAAATCTGGGGGTAGGCAGACGAGTCATCCCATCCTGAATTCCCCGGGGTGTCTAGTTTTAAAAAATGTATAGGTTTGCTAGGGTTCCCTAGGTGCAGGCAGAGCTAGGGATCAAAAACAAAAGGTAGTCTTTTGGTCCAAAAAGGGCAAGATTTCACTGGGAAATTGAGGTGCAACCATGTTGCGTTTTGCGCTGTTTCATGTCGCAGCCACTATGCCTACCCACGCAAGTGAGGTACCATTTTTTTCGGGAGACCTGGGGGAACGCTGTGTGGGTGGAAATGTGTTGATCCAAGCAGATTCCTGAACTTTCCACCACAGAAATGTGAGGAAAATGTGTTTTTTTGTCCAATTTTTAGGTTTGCAAGGGATTCTGGGTAACAAAACCTGGGGGTAGGCAGACGAGTCACCCCATCCTGAATTTCCCTTGGTGTCTAGTTTTCAAAAATGTTTAGGTTTGCTAGGTTTCCCTAGGTGCAGGCAGAGCTAGGGCTAAAAAACAAAAGGTAGTCTTTTGGTCCAAAAAGGGCAAGATTTCACTGGGAAATTGAGGTGCGACCATGTTGCGTTTTGCGCTGTTTCATGTCGCAGCCACTATGTCTACCCACG
Source organism: Lissotriton helveticus (assembly GCF_964261635.1). Classification (NCBI taxonomy): domain Eukaryota; kingdom Metazoa; phylum Chordata; class Amphibia; order Caudata; family Salamandridae; genus Lissotriton; species Lissotriton helveticus. Next base: position 1,573,335,663 of record NC_136067.1, read on the forward strand.
CAAGTGAGGTACCATTTTTTTGGGGAGACCTGGGGGAACGCTGGGTTGGTGGAAATTTGTTGATCCACGCAGATTCCAGAACTTTCCACCACAGAAATGTGAGGAAAATATGTTTTTTTTTGTCAAATTCTTAGCTTTGCAAGGTATTCTGGGTAACAAAACCTGGTGGTAGGCAGACGAGTCACCCCATCCTGAATTTCCCTGGGTGTCTAGTTTTCAAAAATGTATAGGTTTGCTAGGTTTCCCTAGTTGCAGGCAGAGCTAGGGCTCAAAAACAAAAGCTAGTCTTTTGGTCCAAAAAGCGCAAGATTTCACTGGGAAATTGAGGTGCAACCATGTTGCGTTTTCCGCTGTTTCATGTCGCAGCTACTATGCCTACCCACGCAAGTGAGGTACCATTTTTTTTTAGAGACCTGGGGAAACGCTGGGTGGGTGGAAATTTGTTGATCCACGCAGATTCCAGAACTTTCCACCACAGAAATGTGAGGAAAATTTGTTTTTTTTGTCAAATTTTTGGTTTGCAAGGGATTCTGGGTAACAAAACCTGGGGGTAGGCAGACGAGTCACCCCATCCTGAATTTCCCTTGGTGTCTAGTTTTCAAAAATGTACAGGTTTGCTAGGTTTCCCTAGGTGCAGGCAGAGCTAGGGCTCAAAAACAAAAGGTAGTCTTTTGGTCCAAAAAGGGCAAGATTTCACTGGGAAATTGAGGTGCGACCATGTTGCGTTTTGCGCTGTTTCATGTCGCAGCCTCTATGCCTACCCACGCAAGTGAGGTACCATTTTTTTGGGGAGACCTGGGGAAACGCTGGGTGGGTGGAAATTTGTTGATCCACGCAGATTCCAGAACTTTCCACCACAGAAATGTGAGGAAAATATGTTTTTTTTGTCAAATTCTTAGCTTTGCAAGGGATTCTTGGTAACAAAACCTGGGGGTAGGCAGACGAGTCACCCCATCCTGAATTCCCCTGGGTGTCTTATTTTCAAAAATGTATAGGTTTGCTAGCTTTCCCTAGGTGCTGGCAGAGCTTGGGCGCAAAAACAAAAGGTAGTCTTTTTGTCCAAAAAGGGCAAGATTTTACTGGGAAATTGAGGTGCGACCATGTTGCGTTTTGCACTGTTTCATGTCGCAGCCACTATGCCTACCCAGGCAAGTGAGGTACCATTTTTTTTGGGAGACCTTGGGAAACGCTGGGTGGGTAGAAATTTGTTGATCCACGCAGATTCCAGAACTTTCCACCACAGAAATATGAGGAAAATGTGTTTTTTTTGTCAAATTTTTAGGTTTGCAAGGGATTCTGGGTAACAAAATCTGGGGGTAGGCAGACGAGTCATCCCATCCTGAATTCCCCGGGGTGTCTAGTTTTAAAAAATGTATAGGTTTGCTAGGGTTCCCTAGGTGCAGGCAGAGCTAGGGATCAAAAACAAAAGGTAGTCTTTTGGTCCAAAAAGGGCAAGATTTCACTGGGAAATTGAGGTGCAACCATGTTGCGTTTTGCGCTGTTTCATGTCGCAGCCACTATGCCTACCCACGCAAGTGAGGTACCATTTTTTTCGGGAGACCTGGGGGAACGCTGCGTGGGTAGAAATTTGTTGATCCACGCAGATTCCAGAACTTTCCACCACAGAAATGTGAGGAAAATGTGTTTTTTTTGTAAAATGTTTTGGTTTGCAAGGGATTCTGGGTAACAAAACCTGGGGGTAGGCAGACGAGTCACCCCATCCTGAATTTCTCTGGGTGTCTAGTTTTCAAAAATGTATAGGTTTGCTAGGTTTCCCTAGGTGCTGGCAGAGCGAGGGCTCAAAAACAAAAGGTAGTCTCTTTGTCCAAAAAGCGCAAGATTTCACTGGGAAATTGAGGTGCGACCACGTTGCGTTTTGCGCTGTTTCATGTCGCAGCCACTATGCCTACCCAAGCAAGTGAGGTACCATTGTTTTTGGGAGACCTGCGGGAACGCTGGGTGGGTGGAAATTTGTTGATCCACGCAGATTTCAGTACTTTCCACCACAGAAATGTGAGGAAAATTTGTTTTTTTTGTCAAATTTGTAGGTTTGCAAGGGATTCTGGGTAACAAAACCTGGGGGTAGGCAGACGAGTCACCCCATCCTGAATTCCCCGGGGTGTCTAGTTTTAAAAAATGTATAGGTTTGCTAGGTTTCCCTAGGTGCAGGCAGAGCTAGGGCTCAAAAACAAAAGGTAGTCTTTTTGTCCAAAAAGGGCAAGATTTTACTGGGAAATTGAGGTGCGACCATGTTGCGTTTTGCGCTGTTTCATGTCGCAGCCACTATGCCTACCCACACAAGTGAGGTACCATTTTTTTTCGGGAGACCTTGGGGAACGCTGGGTGGGTAGAAATTTGTTGATCCACGCAGATTCCAGAACTTTCCACCACAGAAATGTGAGGAAAATGTGTGTTTTTTGTCAAATTTTTAGGTTTGCAAGGGATTCTGGGTAACAAAACCTGGGGGTAGGCAGACGAGTCACTCCATCCTAAATTCCCCGGGGTGTCTAGTTTTCAAAAATGTATAGGTTTGCTAGGTTTCCCTAGGTGCAGGCAGAGCTAGGGATCAAAAACCAAAGGTAGTCTTTTGGTCCAAAAAGGGCAAGATTTCACTGGGAAATTGAGGTGCAACCATGTTGCGTTTTGCGCTGTTTCATGTCGCAGCCACTATGCCTACCCATGCAAGTGAGGTACCATTTTTTTGGGGAGACCTGGGGAAACGCTGGGTGGGTAGAAATTTGTTGATCCACGCAGATTCCAGAACTTTCCACCACAGAAATATGAGGAAAATGTGTTTTTTTTGTCAAATTTTTAGGTTTGCAAGGGATTCTGGGTAACAAAATCTGGGGGTAGGCAGACGAGTCATCCCATCCTGAATTCCCCGGGGTGTCTAGTTTAAAAAAATGTATAGGTTTGCTAGGGTTCCCTAGGTGCAGGCAGAGCTAGGGATCAAAAACAAAAGGTAGTCTTTTGGTCCAAAAAGGGCAAGATTTCACTGGGAAATTGAGGTGCAACCATGTTGCGTTTTGCGCTGTTTCATGTCGCAGCCACTATGCCTACCCACGCAAGTGAGGTACCATTTTTTTTGGGAGACCTGGGGGAACGCTGCGTGGGTAGAAATTTGTTGATCCACGCAGATTCCAGAACTTTCCACCACAGAAATGTGAGGAAAATGTGTTTTTTTTGTAAAATGTTTTGGTTTGCAAGGGATTCTGGGTAACAAAACCTGGGGGTAGGCAGACGAGTCACCCCATCCTGAATTTCCCTGGGTGTCTAGTTTTCAAAAATGTATAGGTTTGCTAGGTTTCCCTAGGTGCTGGCAGAGCGAGGGCTCAAAAACAAAAGGTAGTCTCTTTGTCCAAAAAGCGCAAGATTTCACTGGGAAATTGAGGTGCGACCACGTTGCGTTTTGCGCTGTTTCATGTCGCAGCCACTATGCCTACCCAAGCAAGTGAGGTACCATTGTTTTTGGGAGACCTGCGGGAACGCTGGGTGGGTGGAAATTTGTTGATCCACGCAGATTTCAGTACTTTCCACCACAGAAATGTGAGGAAAATTTGTTTTTTTTGTCAAATTTGTAGGTTTGCAAGGGATTCTGGGTAACAAAACCTGGGGGTAGGCAGACGAGTCACCCCATCCTGAATTCCCCGGGGTGTCTAGTTTTAAAAAATGTATAGGTTTGCTAGGTTTCCCTAGGTGCAGGCAGAGCTAGGGCTCAAAAACAAAAGGTAGTCTTTTTGTCCAAAAAGGGCAAGATTTTACTGGGAAATTGAGGTGCGACCATGTTGCGTTTTGCGCTGTTTCATGTCGCAGCCACTATGCCTACCCACACAAGTGAGGTACCATTTTTTTTCGGGAGACCTTGGGGAACGCTGGGTGGGTAGAAATTTGTTGATCCACGCAGATTCCAGAACTTTCCACCACAGAAATGTGAGGAAAATGTGTGTTTTTTGTCAAATTTTTAGGTTTGCAAGGGATTCTGGGTAACAAAACCTGGGGGTAGGCAGACGAGTCACTCCATCCTAAATTCCCCGGGGTGTCTAGTTTTCAAAAATGTATAGGTTTGCTAGGTTTCCCTAGGTGCAGGCAGAGCTAGGGATCAAAAACCAAAGGTAGTCTTTTGGTCCAAAAAGGGCAAGATTTCACTGGGAAATTGAGGTGCAACCATGTTGCGTTTTGCGCTGTTTCATGTCGCAGCCACTATGCCTACCCATGCAAGTGAGGTACCATTTTTTTGGGGAGACCTGGGGAAACGCTGGGTGGGTAGAAATTTGTTGATCCACGCAGATTCCAGAACTTTCCACCACAGAAATGTGAGGAAAATGTGTTTTTTTTGTGAAATGTTTTGGTTTGCAAGGGATTCTGGGTAACAAAACCTGGGGGTAGGCAGACGAGTCACCTCATCCTGAATTTCCCTGGGTGTCTAGTTTTCAAAAATGTATAGGTTTGCTAGGTTTCCCTAGGTGCTGGCAGAGCTAGGGCTCAAAAACAAAAGGTAGTCTCTTTGTCCAAAAAGCGCAAGATTTCACTGGGAAATTGAGGTGCGACCACGTTGCGTTTTGCGCTGTTTCATGTCGCAGCCACTATGCCTACCCAAGCAAGTGAGGTACCATTGTTTTTGGGAGACCTGGGGAAACGCTGGGTGGGTGGAAATTTGTTGATCCACGCAGATTTCAGAACTTTCAACCACAGAAATGTGAGGAAAATTTGTTTTTTTTGTCAAATTTGTAGGTTTGCAAGGGATTCTGGGTAACAAAACCTGGGGGTAGGCAGACGAGTCACCCCATCCTGAATTCCCCTGGGTGTCTAATTTTCAAAAATGAATAGGTTTGCTAGCTTACCCTAGGTGCTGGCAGAGCTTGGGCGCAAAAAGAAAAGGTAGTCTTTTTGTCCAAAAAGGGCAAGATTTTACTGGGAAATTTAGGTGCGACCATGTTGCGTTTTGCGCTGTTTCATGTCGCAGCCACTATGCCTACCCACGCAAGTGAGGTACCATTTTTTTCGGGAGACTTTGGGGAACGCTGGGTGGGTAGAAATTTGTTGATCCACACAGATTCCAGAACTTTCCACCACAGAAATGTGAGGAAAATGTGTTTTTTTGGTCAAATTTTTAGGTTTGCAAGGGATTCTGGGTAACAAAACCTGGGGGTAGGCAGACGAGTCACCCCATCCTGAATTCCCCTGGATGTCTAATTTTCAAAAATGTATAGGTTTGCTAGCTTACCCTAGGTGCTGGCAGAGCTTGGGCGCAAAAAGAAAAGGTAGTCTTTTTGTCCAAAAAGGGCAAGATTTTACTGGGAAATTTAGGTGCGACCATGTTGCGTTTTGCGCTGTTTCATGTCGCAGCCACTATGCCTACCCACGCAAGTGAGGTACCATTTTTTTTCGGGAGACCTTGGGGAACGCTGGGTGGGTAGAAATTTGTTGATCCACGCAGATTCCAGAACTTTCCACCACAGAAATGTGAGGAAAATGTGTTTTTTTGGTCAAATTTTTAGGTTTGCAAGGGATTCTGGGTAACAAAATCTGGGGGTAGGCAGACGAGTCATCCCATCCTGAATTCCCCGGGGTGTCTAGTTTTAAAAAATGTATAGGTTTGCTAGGGTTCCCTAGGTGCAGGCAGAGCTAGGGATCAAAAACAAAAGGTAGTCTTTTGGTCCAAAAAGGGCAGGATTTCACTGGGAAATTGAGGTGCAACCATGTTGCGTTTTGCGCTGTTTCATGTCGCAGCCACTATGCCTACCCACGCAAGTGAGGTACCATTTTTTTTGGGAGACCTGGGGGAATGCTGCGTGGGTAGAAATTTGTTGATCCACGCAGATTCCAGAACTTTCCACCACAGAAATGTGAGGAAAATGTGTTTTTTTTGTAAAATGTTTTGGTTTGCAAGGGATTCTGGGTAACAAAACCTGGGGGTAGGCAGACGAGTCACCCCATCCTGAATTTCCCTGGGTGTCTAGTTTTCAAAAATGTATAGGTTTGCTAGGTTTCCCTAGGTGCTGGCAGAGCGAGGGCTCAAAAACAAAAGGTAGTCTCTTTGTCCAAAAAGCGCAAGATTTCACTGGGAAATTGAGGTGCGACCACGTTGCGTTTTGCGCTGTTTCATGTCGCAGCCACTATGCCTACCCAAGCAAGTGAGGTACCATTGTTTTTGGGAGACCTGCGGGAACGCTGGGTGGGTGGAAATTTGTTGATCCACGCAGATTTCAGTACTTTCCACCACAGAAATGTGAGGAAAATTTGTTTTTTTTGTCAAATTTGTAGGTTTGCAAGGGATTCTGGGTAACAAAACCTGGGGGTAGGCAGACGAGTCACCCCATCCTGAATTCCCCGGGGTGTCTAGTTTTAAAAAATGTATAGGTTTGCTAGGTTTCCCTAGGTGCAGGCAGAGCTAGGGCTCAAAAACAAAAGGTAGTCTTTTTGTCCAAAAAGGGCAAGATTTTACTGGGAAATTGAGGTGCGACCATGTTGCGTTTTGCGCTGTTTCATGTCGCAGCCACTATGCCTACCCACACAAGTGAGGTACCATTTTTTTTTGGGAGACCTTGGGGAACGCTGGGTGGGTAGAAATTTGTTGATCCACGCAGATTCCAGAACTTTCCACCACAGAAATGTGAGGAAAATGTGTGTTTTTTGTCAAATTTTTAGGTTTGCAAGGGATTCTGGGTAACAAAACCTGGGGGTAGGCAGACGAGTCACTCCATCCTAAATTCCCCGGGGTGTCTAGTTTTCAAAAATGTATAGGTTTGCTAGGTTTCCCTAGGTGCAGGCAGAGCTAGGGATCAAAAACCAAAGGTAGTCTTTTGGTCCAAAAAGGGCAAGATTTCACTGGGAAATTGAGGTGCAACCATGTTGCGTTTTGCGCTGTTTCATGTCGCAGCCACTATGCCTACCCATGCAAGTGAGGTACCATTTTTTTGGGGAGACCTGGGGAAACGCTGGGTGGGTAGAAATTTGTTGATCCACGCAGATTCCAGAACTTTCCACCACAGAAATGTGAGGAAAATGTGTTTTTTTCGTGAAATGTTTTGGTTTGCAAGGGATTCTGGGTAACAAAACCTGGGGGTAGGCAGACGAGTCACCTCATCCTGAATTTCCCTGGGTGTCTAGTTTTCAAAAATGTATAGGTTTGCTAGGTTTCCCTAGGTGCTGGCAGAGCTAGGGCTCAAAAACAAAAGGTAGTCTCTTTGTCCAAAAAGCGCAAGATTTCACTGGGAAATTGAGGTGCGACCACGTTGCGTTTTGCGCTGTTTCATGTCGCAGCCACTATGCCTACCCAAGCAAGTGAGGTACCATTGTTTTTGGGAGACCTGGGGAAACGCTGGGTGGGTGGAAATTTGTTGATCCACGCAGATTTCAGAACTTTCAACCACAGAAATGTGAGGAAAATGTGTTTTTTTTGTCAAATTTGTAGGTTTGCAAGGGATTCTGGGTAACAAAACCTGGGGGTAGGCAGACGAGTCACCCCATCCTGAATTCCCCTGGGTGTCTAATTTTCAAAAATGTATAGGTTTGCTAGCTTACCCTAGGTGCTGGCAGAGCTTGGGCGCAAAAAGAAAAGGTAGTCTTTTTGTCCAAAAAGGGCAAGATTTTACTGGGAAATTTAGGTGCGACCATGTTGCGTTTTGCCCTGTTTCATGTCGCAGCCACTATGCCTACCCACGCAAGTGAGGTACCATTTTTTGTTCGGGAGACCTTGGGGAACGCTGGGTGGGTAGAAATTTGTTGATCCACACAGATTCCAGAACTTTACACCACAGAAATGTGAGGAAAATGTGTTTTTTTGGTCAAATTTTTAGGTTTGCAAGGGATTCTGGGTAACAAAACCTGGGGGTAGGCAGACGAGTCACCCCATCCTGAATTCCCCGGGGTGTCTAGTTTTGAAAAATGTATAGGTTTGCTAGGTTTCCCTAGGTGCTGGCAGAGCTAGGGCTCAAAAACAAAAGGTAGTCTCTTTGTCCAAAAAGCGCAAGATTTCACTGGGAAATTGAGGTGCGACCACGTTGCGTTTTGCGCTGTTTCAGGTCGCAGCCACTATGCCTACCCAAGCAAGTGAGGTACCATTGTTTTTGGGAGACCTGGGGAAACGCTGGGTGTGTGGAAATTTGTTGATCCACGCAGATTTCAGAACTTTCCACCACAGAAATGTGGGGAAAATGTGTTTTTTTTGTCAAATTTGTAGGTTTGCAAGGGATTCTGGGTAACAAAACCTGGGGGTAGGCAGACGAGTCACCCCATCCTGAATTTCCCTGGGTGTCTAGTTTTCAAAAATGTATAGGTTTGCTAGGTTTCCCTAGGTGCTGGCAGAGCTAGGGCTCAAAAACAAAAGGTAGTCTCTTTGTCCAAAAAGCGCAAGATTTCACTGGAAAATTGAGGTATAACCACGTTGCGTTTTGCGCTGTTTCATGTTGCAGCCACTATGCCTAACAATGCAAGTGAGGTACCATTTTTTTCGGGAGACCTGGGGGAACGCTGGGTGGGTGGAAATTTTTTGACCCACGCAGGTTTCAGAACTTTCCACCACAGAAATGTGAGGAAAATGTGTTTTTTTTGTCAAATTCTTAGATTTGTAAGGGATTCTGGGTAACAAAACCTGGTGGTAGGCAGTCGAGGCACCCCATCCTAAATTCCCCTGGGTGTCTACTTTTAAAAAATGTATAGGTTTGCCAGGTTTCCCTAGGTGCTGGCAGAGCTAGGGCTCAAAAACAAAAGGTAGTCTCTTTGTCCAAAGAGCGCAAGATTTCACTGGGAAATTGAGTTGCTACCACATTGCGTTTTGCGCTGTTTCGTGTTGCAGCCACTATGCCTACCCATGCAAGTGAGGTACCATTGTTTTCGAGAGACCTGGGGGAATGCTGGATTGGTGGAAATTTGTTGATCCACGCAGATTCCAGAACTTTCCAACACAGAAATGTGAGGAAAATGTGTTTTCTTTTGTCAAATTCTTAGCTTTGCAAGGGATTCTGGGTAACAAAACCTGGTGGTAGGCAGTCGAGTCACCCCATCCTGAATTCCCCTGGGTGTCTACTTTTCAAAAATGTATAGGTTTGCTATGTTTCCCTAGGTGCTGGCAGAGCTAGGGCTCAAAAACAAAAGGTAGTCTCTTTGTCCAAAGAGCGCATGATTTCACTGGGAAATTGAGGTGCTACCACGTTGCATTTTGCGCCGTTTCCTGTCGCAGGCACAAGGCCGACCCCCACAAGTGAGGTACCGTTTTTATCGGGAGACTTGCGGTAATTCAGATTTGTAAATCAACTGTTATTACCAATTGATCTCTCATGCATTTCTCCCTTTCAATGAAAGACATTGTGTAAAAAAAAATCTTTTTGAAAAATGACCAATAATTCTCATGCTAGTATGAGTATTCCCAATTTTGAAAATGTGCAATTATATACTGTTTCCGAACTCTATAATTTGTACCCAATTCAGAAATACATAGGTGTCTTTCATACAGATTTTTCCATGTATACATTTTCCAAGACAAACAGCCTGATTCATGAAGCGAAATAGCGCCCGCAATGGCTGCGAAAAAGCAATTGCGGGTGCAAAACACGGAAACGGCATTCAAGTACGAAATAGCGAATTCGCAAAAAAATAATAGCGATTTAAATAGCGATTACGCTATAATAGTCGCAGACTCCGGGTAGTCGAGCATTAGCGATACGGAAATAGCGACCAACCACGGAATCTGCGAAATGAATAGCGAAACGCAATATTGTCTCAATCGGCATTCATGAAATAAATACATTAGCGAAAAAGCGCTAATTCGCACGTTTGCGCGGCGCAATTTAAGGACAACTCAAAGCAGGTGGTAACCATAAAAGCCATGATTAAGTAAAATTTGAAAAACTGTTGGCCAATCACCAACAGGTCCAGGCCTGACCAATCACACATAAGGACATTCAGCAGCAGCATTAGGCGTTCCACAATGCCTGGGATGTACATGGTGGTGAGGCGGCGAAGGCTACAGCGAGCAGCACGGAGGAGACGCATGAGGCAGGCAAGGATTTACCGGCAGCGGGTCACCTTGCTGGGCCAAACCAGAGAACAGATTTATGCTAAATACAGGCTGAATGGGGAAATGATCACCTGGCTGATACAAGAACTCGACCCCATCATGCAGCACCCAACAAGGCGAAACAATTCTGTGCCCACACATGTGCAGGTATTGTGCAGCCTGCACCTCCTGGCCCCCCAGCAGTTTCCAGGGCATAGTAGCCACTGCTGGGGGGATATCCCAGCCCACCATGTCACGCTGCCTCCACACTTTTGTTGACGCCATGCTCAGCCAGCTCCACCGGCACATCACATTTCCCACGAGCCAACAGGAATTGGACCTGACAAAACTACATTTTTATAATGTCGCCCATTTTCCCCATGTCCTCGGCTGCATAGACTGTACCCACGTCGCCATCTGCCCACCAGCTGCCACGGAGTATATGTACCGCAACAGGAAATCCTACCACTCCCTCAACATACAGATGGTCTGCAATGCCAAGACCATCATCACTGACATTGTGGCCCAGTACCCAGGGAGTACCCATGACTCCTTTATCTTCAGGCACAGCGGACTCCACACACGACTGATCAGGGGAGAGTTTGGGGAAGGACACCTACTTGGTAAGTACACTTTGTCGACAATGTCACATTGCTATGAAGTAACTGCGCTGCACAGGCAATCAACATCTGCTCCTCTCATTCAGGTGACAGTGGCTACGCCCTACGGGAATACCTCCTGACCCCTAACCTCAACCCTGCCACACCTCAGCAACGGCGCTACAATGTTGCGCACATCCGGACAAGGAACTGTATAGAAAGGACATTTGGCCTGCTCAAGAGCAGGTTCCGTATACTGCACAAGACAGATGGGGCCATGTATTACAGTCCTGCAGCGTGCTGCCGCATTGTGGCTGTCTGTGCAATGCTTCATAACATTGCAACCAAGCGCCGGATACCTGTTGACATCTCAGGCAGTGAATCTGAGGGGGACGACCGGCCACCAGCACATGCGCACCATGCACGCGGGGAGAACCCAGCTGAAGGCCACAGACGTCGCAACCACATCACAGCTAACAATTTCTAGCCCACCCCCTTCCCCCTTCCCCCACCCCACATATCACAATTGCATGCAAAATGTAATGATTACACAAGGCTAATGTGTGCAGTAAAATAAATGTATTTGTTTCATTCACAAGAAAAAGGTTATGGTTTCAACTATTTACAAATTACAGTATTCCTGCATACTGCATGTGAAGGTTCATGGCAGGCTTAGCGTCAGCCTGCGCCAGTGTCCCTCACACAGTGTCATTGGCGCCTCCGGCGCGTAATGCCCAGGCGCCGTTGAGGCTCATCCTCATCCTGGGCAGCTGTACCAGGCGTAGCCCTGGTGCTGCGCCTAGGTGGCGGGACCTGCGTGGCAGAGTGGCTGCTCACGCTGGAGGCACCCTCACTAGCATCGTCTCCCCCTACAATGGCCGGTAGCACAGGTGTATGAAGTGCCGTCACGGCGGTGGTCAGGTGCTCCAGCACCCTAGTGATGTCCTCGCAGCACTGGACCAGTTGGTGCTGCTGGGTGAGGGAGCGCCGCGACAGCTGGGTGGTGGCATTTGCTGCCACATAATTTGACCTACTATAGGCCGACAGCCGGCTCATCAGCTGGTGGTGGCGCCTGCTTGCAACACTGCGGTGTTTGAAGAGCACAGCAGTGTTCTCCTCCATGGCCGTCGTCATGCGGTCCATGGCCGCCGTCATGCGGTCCATCCGCTCTCCAACTCCCGCCACATTGCGGCCAATTTTATGCAGCTGGAGCTGGATGGCTCCTTGCTGCTGCGACTGGCGCTGGTGGATTCGGAGCATGCGCTGCTCCACGCTCATGCAGGCATGGAGATGCCCATTGCCCCTCCTGCTGTTCGGCCGCTGTGTTGCGGATGTGGCTGGCCCAGATCTGGTTGCACGAGCTGCAGGTGGTGTAGCAGCTGGTGTTGCTGGTGCGGCAGGAACTGGAGGCACATTGGTGGGGTGCCTGGCTCAGGCAGCCGGTTGGCCGGCAGATGTAGGAGCACGTACGGTGGGGGGCCTGGCCTTGGCAGCCGGTTGGCCGGAAGATGTAGGAGCAGGTACGGTGGGGGGCCTGGCTGCTGGTGTTGGTGCAGCGGCAGATGCAGGAGCAGGTACGGTGGGTGGCCTGGCTGCTGGTGTTGGTGCAGCGGCAGGGGCTGGTGGCTGGGTTTCGGGTACTGATTCCTCCTCCTGGGCCTCCTCATCAATCTGCAGCCTCTCGCTGTCACTGCTATCATCGCCACCTGTGAGGGTAAGTGGATACTCATTAGGTGCATGTGACTGTCAGACGTGCAGATGTTACATGCATGCTGGGTGTCATTCCCTGGATGGCTGTGGATTTGCGCACTTTGGAACCTTTCTGGCCGCATTGTGGTACTACTACATTGTGGACATACTACATCTCCCACAATGCTTCAGGGCATTTCCTGATGCACAACATAGGCATGACTAAGGGCCAATGAGTGAGCCTATTTGGTCAGGGACGGTCATAGGGGACAGGGTCGCAGTCGCATGCCACTTACCTTGGGTGTCTTGGGTGGGGCGGGAGGAGTCCAGAGGGGTCACGCCAACACACGCCTCCCTCTCCAAGGTGTTCTCAACCTGGTCCTCCAGGGGTGTGTTGGGTGGGACAGTCGGTCCGCCACCTCCAGTGTCCGATGCCTCACCAAGGTGCTCCGCCACCCTCTCCTTGGCACGCCCTCGGAGGTCGTACCAGCGCTTCTTCAGCTCCTCCAACGACCTGTCCGCCACGCCCACCGAGTTTACGCTGGAGGCTATCCCCAGCCAGATCCTCCGCTTGTCCTGCTCTGGGACCTTTCTGGAGTTGGTACCAAACAGCCTGTCGTGGTTGGCCACCACCCCTTCAATCAGGTTCTCCAGCTCCTGCTCGGAGAACTTGAGCTTGCGCTTTCGTCCAGCGCTGTTGCTGGGGCCAGGGACAGGTTCCTCGGACATGGCGGTCGCTATTTCTGCCGTTTCTGGAGTCGCTAACGGTGCTTTTGCGTCTGCTTTCCGTCGTGCACACTCGAAGGATAGCGTCACTGTGGTGTTTGGGGGTGGGAACTGGCTGCTTCCTGGTTGTGATGTCATCACGGTGCTCGGAATGCGTCTTCCCGTTTTCCCGATCGCGCGAGAATGCGACTAGCATTCCCGATCGCACGGGATTGCGACTCGCAATCCCGTGCGATCGGGATTGCGAGTCGCAATCCCGTGCGATCGGGATTGCGAGTCGCAATCCCGATCGCAGGTAGCCGGGAATAGCGATTTTTCTGCGTTTTTTGTAGGTCGCTAACGCCTTTAGCGCCCGCGTGCGAGTCGCTATTTTTTCCCCGAAAAGTACATGAATGCCGTTTTGCGTTTCCTCAATAGCGAGTCGCTATTAATCGCTATTAGGGACACGCAAAACGGCCCGTACATGAATCAGGCTGAAAGTGCTCTATTCCCAGTAAATGAAAAAATACCATTGCAAGTTGCTGCTCAGTTCTTGGATCTGGGTTCGTCGGGTTCTTGGTGAAACTACAAGTCCTATATATCCACACAACCAGGAAGGTCTAACGGATGTAACGGTATATTGCTTTCCAAGAGCTGTCAAAATTAGAAAAAGTTATAGGTGAAAACGTTGAGACAAAAGGCTGTTTTTTTCAACAAATTTTCAATTATTCCAATATTTAACTGTTAGTTTCTATAAAGAAACCTACATCGTATCGTAAGGGGTGCTTATAAAGCGCACTGACACCATGGGTTTCCTGGCGCTGGTTGGAAATAGAGGGGACAGAGAGACTAACCAGATTGGGGGAAAAGCCAACTTTTTAGAGATTTACGAAAAAGGGTCAAAGAGTTGGAGATTTTAAGAGGGAGAGGGAAAGAGTTCCAGAGCTTGGGGGCCAGGTATGCAAATCTCCGGCCTCCAGATCTGCAGAGCTTATAAGAGGGAACAGTCAAGAAATGGAGATAGGAAGATCTCAGATTGCGGGACGGGCAGTAGGGTCGGATGAGCGATTTTACAAAGATGGGGCAGGAGCCAGCCAAAGATTTGAAAATGAGGCAGCCGATCTTAAAGGCTGCCCTAGAAGCAACAGGGAGCCAGTGGAGTTTAACGAGAAGGGGCCTGGCAGATTGCCACTTCGGAATCCCTAAGGCCATGGATGTAGATAAATGACCCCTTTCTGGATTTAGAATTTTGTCTACTTTTCGGAAATGTACAGATTTCCAGGATCCATTATTGCTTTCAAACTCATTTCTACCATTAACTGGAAGGAGGTGGAAAGCTCTAAAAATAGCGGAAAAATGCTAAAACTGTGTGAAAAATGTCGGTTCTCTGACAAAAGACTATCATTCCCTAAAAGCTGAGAAAATGGAGATTTCAGCCCCACAAACTCTTTTTTGATAACATTTTCAGGGAAAAACCCAGAGGTTTTCATTTGCAGCCCGTTTTTCCCATTTTTCTGAAAAAAACAAAAATTTCACTATATTTTGGTTAATTTCTGGGGCCCCTCCAAGGGAATCCACAAACCCTGGGTGCCTTAAGAATCCACATGATGTTGGAAGAAAAGGACGAAAATTTGGCGTGGATACCTTATGTGGTCAAAAAGTTACAAGGGCCTAAGAGCGCACTACCTCAAAACACCAAAAAAAGCCTTAGCACAGGAGGGGAAAAGGCCTAGCAGCGAAGGGGTTAATCTATAATTTTCTTCCTGACTTGTTCATATTTTCTAAATCTTTGCCATTAAATTCTGCTCTGTAAGGTTTTGCAGTACTTTGGCTCTCCCTATTTCAATTCCCATCTCTGAAGCAAGCTCCATTAATTTCTCATGAAACATTTTACATTTCTAGTTATGCTTCTACATATGAATAATAATTCCTCTTCACAGTACGTATTTAATTTGTCTATTCCCACATTCCCAGGAAACATTCCTTCCAAATCTAACTTTAATTCATAAATGTCTAAAATCTTTGGTTGTAAAACTTACTTTGTCTATTCCCTGTGCCCTTCTTTCTAATTCTTCTGGTGACACACTGGTAGCACTTTTAATTCCTGTGAAGTTTACATTCGTATTTATTTTGAACAATTAGGTGTAACTCTTCTTGGGGTCTTATTTATCTGTTCTCTTATTGGAAATCCATTAGTGGTATTACGGACTCACATTCGCTATTTTGATCCTCCATTCTTATGTTCTCTTTTATTGGTTCTAATACAGGAGTAGCCATAACTGGTGGATTTGAACAGCTTCTTTTATCCCCATATAATGGGACTACAGGAGCTATAGTCACTGGTATGGTTAATGCTTCAGGATGTACACTCAATTGGGTATTTTCTGTATTAATTCTTCTTTATTTTTATTTATTGCTTTTTTTCTTTTTCCTGTAATATTCTTTCATTTAATGAATCATGCGAAATTTGAGGAACTAATGGGGTTTCTAAGGCTGGATCACTCAGTTGATTTCTATTGGGTCCTTTCTGACTTGGAAGAGTATTCTTTGTTAGAATGTTTTTCATAAACTAAACTTCAGATTCTTCTCAACCTGTCATTTTTTAGTGTTCCTATTACACTTTCCTCCAGACTGCTCATCTGACATTAATGCAGTATACAGTCCTTCTGCAACCAATGCTTGTCTCCATTGTTTCATCTGATCTTCATGTTTTATATGCAACGTTTTAGGATAAAATCCTCTATGACCCCTAGTACTTCTTGATCTGCCTCGATCAAATGCCTCTATTTACCATTCTTCTAAAGCTTCATACTTGGTCAACCTAGGTCTGGGCTCTAATACATTCATTCTATTCCTTAAATTCTGAAGGATCCTTCCATTGAATGTACTATGTTCTGGAAAAGCCAATATTCCATCACCTTTTGTATATTCAATCCAATTTTCTAACCATACACAGGTACGATATCCCTTTTCCATCATCATAAATGAGGCAGGAGTTTTAGGTAACTATGGGTGAATTTTGCGGATTCGCGGTCTACGAATTCGCGCGAAATGGCAAAAAAATCCCCAAGTTCGTGGATTTTTCCACTAACTCAAGGATTTTTTTTGCCATTTGTGACATGTGTGTCTGTAACTTTGCCACAGCGCCGAAAGGCGCCGAGGTCCCTCGAGTGAGCTATCCATCATAGTGAGAAAAGGGCGGGAAGACGTTGCATACCCTAGTGTGTCTGGCAGGCCAAACGGGCAGGGCTTCTATGCGAGTTCACATGCCTCTTTTTTATAAAGGGTCAGAGACCGATCAGAGGAGAGCACGAGATGAGGAGAAAGCAGCCTCCTGTTCACAGGAAGTACAAGGGGATTGCGCTCGAGAAACTAGTGGATGCAAAGACCTCCATCAAGGATTACATCTAATTGTAGGTGGTAGATATGGGGAGGAAGCACACCTGCCTAGCCTCGACCATGCTCACTAGTTGTTTGGGCGCCGAGGTCCCTTGAGTGAGCTGTCACTCATGGTGAGGAAAGGGCGGGAAGACGTTGCATACCCTAGTGTTTGTGTGGCGGGGCCAAACGGGCAGGGATTCTGTGCGAGTTCACATGCCTCTTGTTTATAAAGGGTCAGAGACCGATCAGAGAGCACCAGATGAGGAGAAAGCAGCCTCCTGTTCACAGGAAGTACAAGGGGATTGCGCTCGAGAAACTCATGGATGCAAAGACCTCCATCAAGGATTACATCTAATTGTAGGCGGTAGATATGGGGAGGAAGCACACCTGCTGTCCATCTTTATGAGGAAAGGGAGCGAAGACGTTGCAAACCCTAGTGTGTGTGTGGTGTGGTCAAACGGGCGGGGCTTCCATGCGAGTTCACATGCCTCTTTAAGGGTCAGCGACCGATCAGAACAGAGATGAGAAGGAAGCAGCCTCCTGGTCACAGGAAGTACACGGGGATTGCGTTGAAGATACTCGTGGATGCAAAGACCTCCATCAAGGATTACATCTAATTGTAGGCGGTAGATATGGGAAGGAAGCACACCTGCCTAGCCTCGACCGTGCTCACTAGTTGTTTGGGCGCCGAGGTCCCTTCAGTGAGCTGTCCATCTTTGTGAGGAAAGGGCGCGAAGACGTTGCAAACCTTAGTGTGTGTGTGGCGTGGTCAAATGGGCGGGGCTTCCATGTGAGTTCACATTCCTCTTTAAGGGTCAGAGACCTATCAGAGCAGAGATGAGAAGGAAGCAGCCTCCTGGTCACAGGAAGTACACGGGGATTGCGTTCAAGAAACTCATGGATGCAAAGACCTCCATCAAGGATTACATCTAATTGTAGGCAGTAGAGATATGGGGAGAAAGCACACCTGCCTAGCCTCGACCGTGCTCACTAGTTGTTTGGGCTGATTATAATGCGTGACTGAATTTGAGCTTCAACTCGGGCACCTGCTTTATTTATATCATTCTGTAAGTGCTTCCTGTTGAGGTTTAATTTTTGTGACAGGAGCATCGTGCCAGAATGAATCCTGCCTGCATTATCCATGAAGATGCTACAAAAAAACCAAAAAATCCGCCCGCAAACAAATTGGCGAATTTTTGGCAATTTCGCGAGATTCGCGGATCGCAAAATTGCCAAAAATTTGCACATCTCGCAAGCAGAACGGATTTTGCGCCCATACTTAGTTTTAGGAGGTGGGATAAGAATTCCTTCCCTAGTCTTAATAGGTTTATCCTTTTCGAAATAATTTTGGATTTTCTGCATAAATGACAATTTTCTTTTCTCTCCGTACATTCTATAAGTTGTTCTCCTTATGTATTCGTGTCTAGCAAAACCTAAATATCTTCTATCTGGGCTGTTCCCTATTAAAGTTGGATCGTGTTTCCACATACAGATTCCACCTTACTTTTCAAATATTTTGTCCTTTGTTTACACATTGTTTCTTCAATCTTATTACCGCCTTCATTCTTTTATCCAATTAGGTTTACATTTACAAAATTCTCTTATCCAATACTAGCACAGCTCTAGTGTGACGTCAGTATTAACTCCTCACTACTGACCCCTCCTTTACAATCCTCCATAAATCACATGCCTGCTGTTTCGACCAATCCCACTGTGGCACCTGATGAGGTCAGTGCGACAACTGACCCCTCCTTTACCATTCACTGTCTTGTCACACACATACCCGCTGACTCAACCAATCCCAGCCCGGCACTTTGTGACGTCAGTGCAACTCAGGCAGGTGACCCTTCCTTCACAAGGTAATACGAAAACGTATTTTCTTTTAATCTTTCACCAACATTTTCATTAATAACAACATAAAAACATTCTCTACCTAATCAGTTTCACAAACCCAATGGTTAAAATATTTTACTATGTGTAAAACCTTCTGCTTACTCTTCATGTACTGCAAGTAAAAACCTTTCTGTTTACTCTTCACATAAGCTCAGAAGAACCGGCTACTTTTCCAGTGTTATCCTTTCTAGGTGATATAACACCAACATTTCACCAGGGAACTGTCACTCTCACTTTCTCACAACTCAATTTCTAAAACCGACGGGTAACCTCACTGCAGTGTGATTTCCATTCATCACCCGCTATAAACCTCCTGCGAATTAACAAACAACATGAAACAAAATACAAACTGGTTTGTTAATACATCTATAATCAATAATCACCAAACTAATCAATAAAAACCATAACACTGCTACCAGCAAACTGATCCAGTGGGACCCAACCTACGGACAATATTGACTAAATACTCATTCAGGCCCATAAACCACACTCACTCATTATATGGTCAATGAACCTCCGCTGGGGATCAACTTTAGGGCTCATTCTATTTGTCCGTTTTGCCTTTCTTTACAAAAGGATCTATTTTAGTTGATTATATTTGGAAATTCATGACCATAAAACATTTACCTGTTTACTCATTAAATAACCACAGACTCAGGTACATTTTAAAAGTGTATCTGAATTTTACCATAAGAAGCAAGGACAAATTACAGTGTGAACTCCATCATTCTGAAGAGGGAAGATTCGACTTCTTTAAATAAAACAATATATATATATTTTTTTAAATTAATCTTTTTATTGAAAAATACATCGGTAAACAATACAATGAGGAGGGTCGTGCAGGTTATACATTACAGTACACAAGGGTGGATGGATACATTGACTTCACCATAGAGAGGAACATTATGGGGATATAGGGTCATCATTTTCAACATTTCGAGGCGGTATATAGATCTCTCCTCTATTCCAGATACGGGACCATTTCCTAGGACACCCCCTTGCCAAATATACAGTTTTTTCTCTAAACATACACCAATCAAGGTTCTTCCCCCAGGATTCCAGAGTGGGAAGGTGTGCTGCCCCCACAGTTGGGCAATGTTTTGATTGGCCAACATGAACCCCAGTGTGACCCACTGCATCTGGGAAGTGTTCGCATCTGTGGGCTCCCAAATATTTTAAATACATTGGCTTGCCTCCAGGTGGAGAGAGACACGTAAAACCTCATTGGTTGTGTTGTGGGTTTGGAGCCAGTAAGAACTAATATGTGTGCATTCCCAAATGGTGTGCATGAATGTTCCAGTGAGGCTACAACCCCTTTTGCATTTTCCTGTATCAGACCACCCCATGTGCACTAACCGGGGCCCTGGTATGTAGATCCTATGGAGGATTTTGAGCTGAACCATTCTCAAGCGTGCCGGAATAGCAACCTCTTTAGGGGAGGATACAGTAGCTTGCCAATCCTCATCGCCAAGTTCTATCCCATCCTGTGTCCACTTATCCCACAGAGTCCGCAGAGGGTCTGCCATGTGATTGATTAACTTTTTACATATTAATGAGATTGTTTTGTCAGGAAGGTGACCATCTAAAACTCTTCCAGGGGAGAAGCCTCTGGGGGATCGGAACGCTTAGGCAATAAAGATTGGAGTGAGTGTGAAACCTGTGCATAACAAAAATATTTGGTGTCTGCAAGCTCATATACGCTCTGAAGCATACTGTAGGATTTGACTCCTCCTCCTCCTCAGAAGTCCTTCATTTTCCACAGATCACCCAACTTCTCCGAGTCCCAAAGAGGGATGGCCAAAGTCAATTTATGTCTTCAACCAAGTGTGTCGGTGGCGTTATGCCAAATTTGAATGGAGTGTTTCGTGGGGCCCATCAAGCCAAATCGTTTAGATTGGGAATACAAATCTCGACCATTATTGCCCCCTGGAAGGAGCCACCTGTCCATGGCGATGCCCGGGTCATCCGCACGCCCATACGTGCAATGATTAATGACAGCCAGTTGGGATGCCCAGAAATATTTCTTGATATCTGGGAGGCAAATGCCTCCATCGTACCAGTTTAGCGTTGGTTTGTTCAGGGCAATTCAGGGTCGGCCATCCCATAATAAGTCCCTCTGCAGGCCCGTGATCTCCCAGAAGAAATGTGCTATAACTAAATCTAAGGTGTTTAGTAGGGCATAGAGGAATCGTGGTAAGGACATCATTTTGAATAGGGCGGCCCTGCCCACGAATGAGATGGGGAGTGTCTTCCAACTAGCAATGTCACTTTTGAGTCTTCGAAGATGGGGTAGAAGATTTTAGGCATAGCGGACCGAGGGGTCAAGTGAGATGAAAATTCCCAGATATTTAAATCCGGCCGTGTTGATTTGTATTTGACAGTGCCGGGATGGAACAGGGGCATCCCCACTCAATACAAATAGTAGGGATTTTCCCCAATTGACGGAGAGCCCAGAGAATCTGCCAAAGATTGTACGGATGTCTAGCACTACTGTAAGGGATTTCTTAGGAGAGGCCAAGTAGAGTAGTATGTCATCTGCGTATAAAGATATTTGGTCTTCTGAACCGAGGGACCACCGCAGTCCCATTATCATCGGGTCCCAACGGATCCAGGCAGCAAGGCCAAGGAGAAAAGGAGGGGGGACAGTGAAAAACCCTGATGAGTTCCCCGACTAAGCAAAAAAGTGGCCAAAACTTTCTTATTTACCACCACTTGAGCCAGTGGTTTGGAATATAAAAGACGCACCCAGTGGATGTATTTCGGACCGAATCCCAACTTCGTCAAGTCTGCCCATAAATAGGCCCACTCAATTGTATCAAAGGCCATGGTCGCGTCCAGTGACTCGATCACAGCTGGCTATCGAAGGGTGTGGTCTCTATCCACTACTCCATGAACTCTGCGCAGGTTGAGGGTGTTGTTTCTATGGGGCATGAAACCAGATAGCTCTGGATGCACTAGGTCACTGATTACTTTCACCAGCCAGTTAGTAACAGTTTGGCAAATATCTTAGGTTCTGCGTTCAGAAGAGAGATGGGCCTATATGAGGCACAGTCCGTTTTGACCTTCCCTTCCTTATGGATAGTGACGATGGTAGCTATTCCCTGCTCCCGGGTGTGGAGGGAAGCACCCAGAGTGGTTGTCTCAGTCATGGTGGATGGTATTTGGGGAGATGATTCATCACACCCTGGATAGTTGTGGGCGCATATGGGGACTGGTGTGTGCACGGGGTAGCAAGCATGATTGCGGTGTACAAGTGGTACGTGAGAATATCATATTGTGAGTCAATGAGGCTGGTGTAAAGATACAACAAAATAACAACAATGGGACAGTGTTCCCATCCCCTCCCTCTCCACCCTCCCCCCACCCTATACTTCGAAAACTGAAGCATCTGTCATCCCAACTACAACAAATAGGAACCAAACTAAAACGCTCGAGTTGGGTTGCGTAGAGGACCCCTCCTTATACATGGATGAACAGTGTCTTGGCAGAAAACAAACTAAGTGGTGCAATAACTATGTAGTGGCACTTTGCCAGTGAGTCAGGGAGGACATGTTCCTTAAAGGAGCCGCCGATTTCCAAGTTCCTCAGGATGTTTCCGGAGGGGGTCTATTGAAGCTCTTGGTACAGTTCTGTGTGGCTCAGGGAATGGATCTTCAAGGGGCACAGGTGGTGATCCCTGGCACAGTGTTTCATAACACTGGCAGAACCTCTGCCCTCTGGGGCCCTAGTAGGCATCCACCCACACCTCCAATCTGCTGTGTGAGGTTCACCTACTATACCTCAAGCGGAGAGTTGGTGCTGAACCTCTAGACCAGGAAGGTGTCTCCATGAGTTTCAGAGTGTTGGGCTACAGGACAAGTCAGAGTCCGTGGCATCCAGTTCCCGATGACCCAGCGAGCGAGGTCCCCTGAATGAGCCACCAGTCAAGTGATGC
This sequence comes from Lissotriton helveticus, assembly GCF_964261635.1. NCBI lineage: Eukaryota > Metazoa > Chordata > Amphibia > Caudata > Salamandridae > Lissotriton > Lissotriton helveticus. The sequence goes on from NC_136067.1 coordinate 1,573,357,861, forward strand.
CTGTGGTGAGATGGAGAGCCCGAAGGGCTGGGAGAACCACTGATCCTGTGGGAAGCCAGGTTTGATGATCTAGGCGCCTCTCTGTGGGACTGACGCCTCCTATAGGACTGTGTATATCTCCGGGACTGATGCTTGGGGGACCGAGGTCACTCAGGTTGGATGTCCGAAGACATGGGAAACAGGTTCAGCTGGGACCCAAGGGGACGCTCCTCCATCAGCCATGTCCAGGCCGTTTGGGGTGATTCAAAGAATTGTGCCCTGTCATGAAAAATGACCTCAAGGCCCGCAATTTCTTTTAGACTTACAGATAAGAGTGGCACTAAACTTGTATTTCCCTAGTGTAATCATGGAATATCATGATGGTGTGGTTTAGGAACTTGAGGGGTCCCAGAGAGCACACCTCACGAAGGATTGCATCCCAATCTTTAAATTTGAGGATCCGAGCTATGATTGGATGATGTGTGGCCCCAGGTAGCGGTTTGGGCGCGAGGGACCGATGGGCTCTCTCTACTGCGAACCATGCAGACAGTGCATCCGTGGGCATCCAGGAGGAGAACCAGGATTCAATGAAGTTGGACACCTGCTCTGTCGCAGCCCCTTCAGGGAAGCCCACCAGGTGGAGGTTGTCACACTCCGATGGAGCTCCTTGGTGCGTGATTGCAGGTGTGTTACATGTTCTTTTAATTGGCAGATTTCATCTTCTGCAGTGGAGAGGTGAGACTCAGCCTCCGTGATACAAGCAGTGGCATTTCGTCGGTTCTGCTGAACAAGGGAAATGCCCAACCTGACCTCCCTAATCTTTCCCTCCACTGAAGCCTGTGATGTGCTGGTCGCCTGCAGGATCGCGGTAAGGTCTTTACCTTGAAAAGGGGGGCCGCTATCACCTTGTCCTGCAGGCTCATTATCCACAGTGGTGTATTGATCAATTTTTGTTTGTGTATGGGTGGCCGCTGATTTGGAGGTCCGATATTTACCTATGGCGGATAAGGAGCAGTATACTGTTGAAGGTTCAGGGTCAGGTCGAGATTGGTGGAGCACTTTAGATGATATAGCTCGAACCCGCCAGAGTCTGAGATCCAGGAGCAGCAGGAGAAGTCAGGTGGCAAGCGGCTGGCACGGTTTGGAGGGGGTACTGCCAGGAAGATGAGAAAGGAACAGTGGAGGAGGCCCTCCCGTGGGACCTCCGTTGCCCGGTGAATGAAGCCGTTTCCACCCCCTCTGCTGATGGCCCAACTTGTACAAGGGGTGCCGCCCCCACCTGACTCGCCATCCACCACCGCTGCCCCGGCAAATGCCAGACACCAGGAGCTGCGGGGTGCCCGCTGACCACCAGAGTTGCACCTAGTAGGATGGGGCGCTCCCACTGGACAACTGTGCCCTATAGCTGGTTGGGTCTGCAGAAATGGGGCCGGAGCATTAGAAAGGCATGGGTCTTCTTGCCCCCTGCCGCCTGGAATTATGGCCGAAAATGGGTCCCAGACACATCCACCCGTGGGCCCAGGGGCGGAGTGCTGGTCAGGCCACAGGAAGTTATCTAGGACTGGTGCCTTGGGCCCATTGCTCTGCGGCCCACTGGATTCAGATGGGCACCACAGGTGCAGGACAAGAGGACATGATGGAGGGGGCCCATGCCCTGGGCCCCACACTGCTTGGTAGCCGATTCCACCCCCCCCGCCCCCATCGGGTGGCCCAGATTGGTGGAAATTACTGCTGGGGACGGGAAGTCTATTCTGGTGCAGGCCTGAGTGAGCAAGGCTAGCGCTGGGTGCCGTGGAATCAGGAAAAAGGGGGGAGGTGGAGGGGGCCCACAGCCAAGACCCCACGCTATCCAGTTCCATCCTCAGATGGCTGCTCGCGAAGCAGGAGGAGTGCCACGCGAACTGGGCCTTAGTGCCCCCTGCCAGCCCCTCTGCACTCAGCGCTTGGCTCTGGAGCCCAAACCCTACACAGGAATCCCGCCAGGTAGAGGGTCACCCCTGATCAGCCACCTTGCCTGACTCTGGCAAGATGGAGCGAAAGGGATCCCGGCAGCTCCTCAGGTAAAAGTATTCTCCGCCACGCGCCGTGGCGGCCGAAATCACGGCCTCCCCACAAAACGGCCCACCCCTCAAGTGCAGCAGCGCCGGTGCACGGAGGCTCTACCAGTGCTTCACAGCAGTCTCCAATCAATGGACCGTCAGACCCCACCATGGATCCCACCCACCGGGCTAGGAGCAGGGCTTGGCGGCTGAACAGACCAGGCGGGCAGATGGTCTCAGGTTCCTGGACCTCCTGGTTCCACACAGGAATCTCGCCTGACTGGTTGACTTGCAGAAAGGCAGACGCTTCACCTGGAGCTGGTAGGTGGCGCAGAGTGATGCCTGCTGCGTTACCAGTGAGAATAATCTCTGACGCCTGATGTGGCACCCGAAATCGCTGCTTCGCCGCAGTGCAGCCCACTGCACAGTTTTGTCAGTGCCAGAGCATGGAGGCGCCACCGGCGCCTCCATGATCACCAATGGAACCAATGCAACCAATGGCCTTCAGCAGCCTGATCACGGATCTCGCCCCCCCAATGTGGTATGGCAAGCTGTCGCAGGTCAGAGCATGCATGACTGGGCCGCCATCTTGCGGAGCAGCGGCTCAATATCAGCTCGGCTGGCACAGGAGTAGGAGGCTCAGGAGAAAGAGAAGCAGCCATAGATACGTACCTCGAATTGTGACAGGGTGATGCTGGCTGAAATATAGATTGGATTTCAGCCGGTGACAGTGGATCGTGGCGCGGACGATGGAGGACTCTGAGTGCGACCGCCATATTGATGCGCCAAGCAACGCCCCACAAATTTATGATTAATTCATTATTAATTAATTGGCTGCTAATTTTTAATAATTAATTAATTGGCAATTATTTCAATTGTCTAATTTTTTTAGGAGCCGGTTGTTGGTTTATAGAGGAATAGGGTGGGAAGTAATTTAATTATATAAAATGTATTGATAAGTAAAAAGTACCTAATGAATAAATGTTTGGTAATTAATGCTAATTAATTATTTAAAATTAAAATATTGCAATTGTGTAATACATTTTTGGGGTTTTTAGTGGTAAAGTGTGGGAAGTAAATTCTTTTAAATTAATTAATAAGTTGTTAATTGATATTAATGTAATAATGTAAAATTAGTTCTGGAAATTATGTAATGATTTTTAGCTGTGGGTTATGGTTTTTATTGGGGTAGTGGGTGGAAAGAAATGAATGGTTAATGCATTCATAATTAGTTGATTATTAATATTAATTTATGAATTGACAAATATTTATCTTAAGTGTTTATTGTTATTTTGTGTGTGTGTTTTAGTTTTATACAGGTAATGTTTGGGAAGTAAATACACTTTTTATTTGTTTAAAAAGAAATTAATCATATTTGTTTAATTGATAATTATTTATGTTAATTATGGAGGTACATTTAAAAAAGAAAATTCAATGTGGGTTATGAATTGAGTGGTGTTATATGGTAGGAAATAAAAAATATTTATGTAATGATTAATATTTTAGTTTACAAACATTTTCTAGTAACCCCTTGCACCCTGCGTGAATTTTCGCTCTGTGTGGGCGAATCAAAGAGTGAGCGGGGTTTGGACAGGCTCTGGCCGTCCTCCGCACATGCCCACCATGATGTCAGATGGCCGGGGGCCATCCGCAGCACGCAAGGGGTTAAAAAATAGATTTTTGTTTTTAAATTGTTTTAGAATTTTTTTAAATATGCTTTCTATGTATTTATTAGATCTTTTTAACATTCTAATCTATTTCTATCTTTTGTAATATCTAAAACTTTTATATATGTTTTATCTTTTAGTTTTTTATAATCTTTTTCGTTGTGGTTAATTTGTTTGTTTTTAATTTTTAACTGTCTCCATTGGAAGTATTAATTTTTACCCCTCTGCTACCCAACACTTTCCCTACTGTTGCACTCTCTGGAGTGGGAATAGTATTTTTTTTACCCCTTCTCTATCCAACTCTTTCCCTACTGTTGCACTCACTGGAGTGAGCATAGTAATGTTTACCCCTCCACTATCCAACACTTTCCCTACTGCTGCACCCACTGTAGTGGGAATAGTGATTTTTACTCATCCTCTATCCCACACTTTCCCTCCTGTTGCACCCACTGGAGTGGGAATAGTGATTTTTACCCCTCCACTATACAACATTTTTCCTACTGTTGCACTCACTGGAGTGGGAATATTAAGTTGTACCCCTCCGCTATCCAACATTTTCCCTACTCTTGCACTCATTAGAGTGGGACTATTAAGTTTTACCCCTCCTCTATCCAACACTTTCCCTACTGTTGCACTCATTGGAGTCGGAATAGTAAATGATACCCCTCCCTTATCCAACATGTTCTTTACTATTGTACTTACTGGAGTGGGAATATTAAGTTTTACCCCTCCACTACCTAACACTTTCCCTACTGTTGCACTCACTGGAGTAGGATTAGTAAGTTGTACCCCTCCGCTACCCAACACTTTCCCTACTGTTACACCCACTGGAGTGGGAATGGTAATTTTTACCCCTCTGCTATCCAGCACCTTCCCTACTGTTGCACTCATAGGAGTCGGAATAGTAATGTTTAACCCTATGCTATCAAACACTTTCTCTACTGTTGCACTCAATGGAGTGCAACATTTTATTTTAGAGCATTTTAAATATTTTAATGTTTTAATATATAATATAATGTTTTGTTTTAGATGTTATGATATAAGTGTATGTAAATATATATATATATATATATATAATATATTTATTTGTAAATTTGCATGTATTTATAAAATCATAAAATAAGGTCAAATGAATCATTTATTAATTGTTTTGAACTAAAAAAAGTATATATATATTACATTGTATCTATGTATGTTTATTTTTTTAATAACATATATTTTATTATATGTGTTAGAAAGTTTATTAAATCTAAATAATTGTTTTAATGTTAATTTTATCATTTAATATATTTAACAATAATTTTTATTTCAATAAATAAAACTATTTTGTACATCTATATTTTTTACATCGATATTTTTGTACTTGCAATTTTAAATATAGGATGTAGGTATCTTTGACATCAATATTTTTGCATCAATGTTTGTGCATGGTGCTATTTTGGGCATCGATATTCTGTCAGAGAACCTTATGCATCAATTATGTTAGTTTTCAGAAAGTCTATGCTTTCAGGATCAAATTCAGCAAGCTACTGTGTTGCTGGAAAATATTTTTGTTTATTTTGACTACTACCAAGGTCTAGGCTTACCCACACAATTCATCTTGACTTAAAGAACAAACTAGCCAAGTTCAACCTGTCCAAGCATTCATAAGAACCTATTTCTCTGTGGGAAAGTATTTTCAAGCTGAAGCTGTTACACTTGTTTGTAGACTCTTCCTGCAGAAATCTCCTCCCACATCTCTGTCTCTTCTGATTTTGCTATATAGCAAGTCAAGTAGTGGGCAACAGCAATGGAATTGTCTTCAACAAATTGTAGATCCATATTTCCATTCCATAGCTTCAGAATCGCAGGGTTGTAATCATTGATATACTTGGAAGCGTCTGTACTTCTAAGGTTGCATGTATTTTTTGGTGCCCGGGTATGTCTGACTGCAGACAAAAAGCTGTTGACTTCAGAGATGACAGTTCTTGGGAACCCAAAATGACATCTCATGTACAATTTTCCTTTGCATCTGTATTTTTATCAGCAGTACTTCCCACATTTATGATATTGTAACTGTAGAACTTGCTGTCTCAGGCTCTTGTCACCACAATATTTTTGAATGGTGCATGTCACATATTGTGGTATCAAAGACAATACAGATTCATCACTTTCTGTACAAAATTTTGGGGCAACATTTACCTCTAAAATCATGTGCATAGTTCTCCTGGTGTCTTCAGCTTGTTGTCTTTTTTATTTGGATTTGCTTCTCACAGAAGTACATGGAGGTCATCCTATGCATAGAACCAAGTAGGTGCTCCTAGTTTTCTCAACATGAATTTCAGCTCACTGTGACAACAATACTTATATTCATTGGTGCCACTTTGACTAAGTATGGGCGAAATTTGCGAATTTGCGGTACGCAAATTCACACAAAAGTGAATTTGCGGTCCGTGAAATCCGCAAATTTGCGAATTATTATTTTTGTGTGTGTTTGCGGGGCTTTTTGCGTGTTCGCGGGGCTTTGTGTGTGTTCGCGGGATTTTTTCAGCGCGGCTACCGCGAGGTTACCCATGCGGTCGTACATGGGCTAGTTGCATGCTCGCGTTGTGCAATTGCGTGTTCGTGTCGGTTTTTGCATGCTCGCGGACAAAAAATCTCACGACCAAGCAAAGAAGTCCGCAAGCTTGAGAATTGCGAATTTTTTGACAAATTCACGCAATTTGTGGAACGCGAATTTGTCAAAAATGTGCATATTCCGCGAGCGGAACGGATTTTACGCCCATGCTTAACTTTGATGTGTCAATAAATTAATCAAATTGTATTCCAGATGTTCATCTTTTCCTTGAACTTTGTCAACAAATTCCCTTGCCGTTAGGTTTTGCATAATATAGACCTGTCAAGTATATAAGGAATACACTGACAAAATCTAGGATCCTCTAAGTATAGTCTAGGTGATCTGTATTCAGCTCCTAATATCTGTACAGGCCAATCATCACACTTACCTCCAATTCCTGGGGAGAAAAGATGTAGTAATGATCAAGATTCTAAACATTTCCTTCAGACACTCAAGGAAGTTACTTATGCTTCTTTCATTTGAAAGAGATCAATTACATCACCAATAATCTCTTTAGAATGCAGACGGTGGAAACGGTAGTGTTAATAAATATCTTCGGATTAAGATTGATCCACCTTTTCAATCTGGCCTCTTAATAATGATATGTCACCCTCCATATGTGTTACGTCATGAAGGGTAGCTATATTTTACTGATAAATATTGTTTTGTACCACATATAATGTTGCTTTGTTTCTTTTACTAACATCCACAAATGTTTTACTCTTGGTAGTGTCAATATTCTTTTTGAAGTCTAATGACAAGTACACAACTCGACCTTTAAGACCTTTCTGGAGCTCAGTAGAGGTAACTTTACTGTTTTTGGCTCCAGACGGACTATAGCTTGGAATGGATGAATACACTTTATTAGAATTGATCCATAAACATTTACATTTTGAAGTTCTGCAGGGATTCCAACTAAGTCTAACTTACTGAAAGCTACTCTAGCTGGCATTATATTATCCTTCAACTTATCAGACCATTACTCACACATTATTCTCCGTGTGGCATAATCAAAGCGTTCCAATACAACTAAGTAAGCTGGAAATTCTTGCCATTTATCTTTGTTATCTTGTCAGTTTTTGAAAAAACAACAACATAATGAATTTGATTCTTGTAGTGAGTGTGTCTTCAACATACCCACATACAGGTTGGTTTCTTGGAAAAGATTGTCTTAATCTTTCCAATCTCTTCTGGGCAGTTATTAACAGAAATACCTGTCGCATGTTTTGGTAAACCTCCAGATACAAAGTCCACATTTTTCCTACACTCCTTTCCAGGACCAACGAAATTAAACTGGAGATCATCACAGATATTATCTACCTCTGCTACTGTACCCTGCAGAAATTACTCTATTGATGTTTCCTAAACATAAGGCAGGAGTTTTTAAATAGTAAAGCCTCCTAGCTAATGTTCTCATTTCTAAATGGTGTACAGCTAACATTCTGAAATGATGAAATGTGCTTTGGCACACCTTGCTTGACAGACAAGCTAGTAAATGTCTCTGAAAATTAGTATACTTCTTTACTTTGCATGGATCTAATCCTTTCAGCATGGCTATTTTCTGTTTCAGACTTATGAAAGAAAACATGAGTAGGACATTTCTCAAAGTATCAATAGATTCCTGCAGAACTGTACAAAAACTGCTTCAGTTCAACTTATATACAGGGGCCTGTCTACACCTTCCCTATGTCTCTTAAGCTATCACTTCCTCTACATTTCTAGGTACCATTACCTCTTTTGGAATAGTACTACCATCCTTCATTTCATAATGTCATCCAGAATCATCAACTGCATGAATTAATGTGTTCTCTTGGAAGTAGCTTGTTCATTAAAGAAAGGCTCAGTACTAGAAGTATGTCTCCATTCACCGCTTATAATATAGCCACTCTTTCCTTTTGGCTTCTTTTCCTCCTCTACAACACTATTTTATCCAGTGTTTTTATTCTGTTTAGAATCAAAGTAAATTATTTATTTTATAGAGCAAAATACCTTATCCACTACAATCTCAACATGTTCCTTTTGTCTGAGTACTTCTCTTCTTTTTTACTTGTTGTTAGATTTTTTCTTACTCTACTACGGAACATTCTAACTCTGATTTCCTTAAACTGCCTCTGTCTAAACTGTGTGCTTTTCTGTATAATTTATTTCTATTCAAATCATTTGTTTTTTTTCTATTTTTTCAGTTGCTCTTAAAGTTTGTTTTTCGTTGACTTGATTTTGCTCTCTTTTCAAGCTATGCAACCACAACTGTAGGAAAAGCCTTTGTCCTCTTTCTAGAAGCTTTTTTCTCTTTCACCACTTTTTCCACATCTTGCCCCTTTTGTGTCTAAGTTGTGAGGACCTAGTATCCTTATCTCAGATTCTACCTTTTCTCACTTTTGCATAGCATTGCAATTGTGTGTAGTTAACTAGAAATTAATATCTGAAAAAATATATATATTTTTAGTTTTACATATTATAATGTAAAATAGTGATGTATCAACATGAACAATTATATGATCTTAATATTACGAACATTTCTCTATTAATTTTGTGTCTGTCTTTCTCTATATAAATGAGTGTATTAGTCTCTTACAGTATATTCTATCATATCCACTACTGTGTTCTAGTAGCTATACCCATCTTTAAATGGATACTTGTCTTCATACATGACTAGAGTGTGTCAATACTTTAGTACACATCTCAGTGTCTCCATCAGACAAGTTAAAAGAGTGTCATAAGATATATATACAGAAATGTGCCACTACCCGACTTTCTGTATATCTGGTATCTAGATGGCACCTGTGCAGGCTTAATTAATCACAAACCAGTAATTCAAAGGCCAGGTGGATTGTACATGATTGTACGTTTTTATACAGATTGTTCACTTGGCTGATTTTTTTTTTCTTGTTATACTTCATCTTCTTGAACAATATATATGAACTATTTTTAAAACACAAAGTCAGCCATATTGACTCCCTACCTATGGTTCGATGTGAGTTTCCTTTAATTTTGCTTAACTTATAACATCGCCACTATTTGAAACATCTGCAGTACACTATTCATTCGAATAATGAAACTAGCCACGTTTTGGGATGTCAAGTTTCATAAAGATCTGTTTGGACGGTCGCTTACATAATGAGTGCTCCCCATATAAATTCCCAAAGTAACTTTTGCTCTCTACTAGATTAAATCTAGTGAATGGAATTACCACAAATATAGCATGAATGACGATATCCTTCTGATTGATTTGGTGTAAATCCGTTTAGTAGTTTTTGAGAAATTAGCATTGAAAAATAGTGTTGGGCAGCTTTGAAATGGTCATTTATTTTTATATCTTAACAGTTGAGATGGTGTTGGACTTAATTGCACTATGACAAATTTACACACCATTTGGCAGCCCGTTGATGTCTTTTGTTAATGCTTGGCATTATCTTATTCCTGCAGTTCCACCACATGTTGAACACAGTTAAAGAGGGGAAGGGGGCACAGTATTGATTTAGAAATCAATATTACATATATTGATTAACCTGCATTACATTTGGCAAAGTCTTAGTATATTTTGTTTTGCTGTGTCAAGTTATGGGCAGCTCCATCAATGGAGGGCAAAGTTGGGCAGAGCGGAAATGCCTGGTGGGTGTGTGGAAGGGGAGGCGGTTGTTAAGGAGCTTTCACCTGTGGACTGCTTCCTCTGTTCCATATCCCAGGTTGCCTATTCAAAGTGGAATACTCTGCTAAAACAGTTTCCATTGATTTAAGGCTGAAAATGAATGATCATGAGCAAAATAAAGGGCCGCAAAAATGCTGCTAAATTTCCATATTTGTGCCGCTAAATTTCCATATCTGTGCTGCTAAATTTCCTAATCCATGCCGCTATATCCTGGGGGTCTGCATAAAGGAACTCAAACAACCAATCAATCACCCGTACAGCCACTCACATATCCACTCACACAAGCATACACCACTTAGACACCAACTGACAGACTAATACACACATTCACAAAACCAGCCACTCAACCATACATTCACAGAGACACCTAATCACTCACCTATACAGCCAGTAATGGACCCACTGTGTAATGCATTGAGGCATGCATGCACCTAGTGGTTCACCAATGCACCTTTGTATATATATTTTACACTCATAAACCTTTTTAAACATTCTCAGTCATTGTCACAGGATGAAAGCTGTGGTTGAGGTGACTTGCATATACAATTTTCCTTATCTATACTTAGATAATGATGATGTTGCTACACTTTTGGGCATTTTTATTGATGCTTTTGTAGCAGGTAATTAATACAGCTGCAGGGGTTATTCAATTCTACCTGCACCTACCGGCTGTTTGAGTTAGCCACTTGTGTCTACTCCTCCCCGGTCCACTACAGCACTAGCATACTGATTGAGTGGAGGAAGGGCTAGTAGGTTCACTCTTTTCCATTTTCCAACTATAGACACCATCTTGGGAGATAGACAGTATAGTTTATTTCTCAAGCTCAGTTTCTCCTAGGATAAAACTGGAGGATGATGCTGACGTGTAGTATGAACAAGCAGTGGGCGCGCAGGCGGGATGCCGAAAGGCATGCCACAGGCAAGCCTGTCTGCGCCCGTCTGCATCCTGAATGTACCTAGCGCCCATACCCCTAGTCAAACAACCTCAGAATCATTGTGGAATATTAGTTATTCACTAGAAACCCTTCTAGCACTAAGATCCCCCGCATACTATGCCTAATATCTCTTACTGAATTTCACCTCACCATATAGGACCTAATCACACACATTATAGACACTTGAGATCCAAACCGGTAACAAATTTAGAACAAACTGCTACACCTGATCAGCAGAGTAGTAAAAAAGACGGCTTTACATACCTGAATATCAAAGGAATGCTTTTAAATACTAGGGGGCAGATTTACAAGTACCTTGGAACTGATGTTGCGTCACTTGTGTGATGCAGCAGGGGCATAACAGATTTGGCCAATTTAGAATGTGATGCATCTATGGAGTTGCGTCACGTTGTAAAGCCCTCCCTCACATTGTACGTGCATCAGTTATAATGTATGCAGGTTAGGCATCCCCAAGTAAGAATGCCTCGTAAAAGGGACTCAGGGAATTCTTTTGACATCACTGCATCAAAACCTTATGCCTGCTTGAAGAAGGCATAAGCCGCCTGATTCATCAAGCTAAATTGCACTCGCAAAGGGCAAGATTCTCAGAATCTTGCCTTTTGCGAGTGCAATTTTTGCATTTGGGATTCATCATCCCAAATGCAAAATTCGCTATTTAAGAATTCGCACATTTGCGAAGAATTGAATTTAAGGAATCTTTATTTGAGATTCCTTAAATGCAATCCATGAAGCATTTTAAAATTGCGAAATTGCAATTTTGGGCCGCTATTTACCGAGAGGTCAGACCTCTCGGTAAATAGCAAAAACTTAGAAAAATGCATTTAAATGCATTTTTCTAAGTTGCATGTTACATACACACATGTCCTTTGGACATGTGTGTGCGCAACACCTGTTTCAATTTGCATTTAAGGGGTGCTACAGGGTGTCCTTTGGACACCCCTGGCACCCTTTAAATCGCTATCTTATTTGCGATTAGCTAATTGATATTCGCAAATAAGGAATACTCCCCAATCATTCCTATGGGCCTTTTGGCCCATAGGAATGTATGGGGAGTTATTCTTTATTTGCGATTAGCAATATGCTACTCACAAATAAGGAATGTGTAGGAATCGCTATTTATTTAGCAATTCCTACATGAATCCCGTTTTGCAAGTCCTTAATAGCGATTCGTTATGAATCGCTATTAGGGGCTCGCAAAACGGGAGATTGATGAATCAGGCTGAAGGAGTCTTGCTGTACAATAGGTTTAGGCCTCAACATGCATTGCTGGAGTTGTGTCGTGCTTGTGACACTACTCCCACAATTCGTGACTTTTAGGCCAACAGATGCATCAGAATTTCTGACACATCTGCCAATCCATGCGCCATGGTGAGCCATATTGTAAATACAGCTCATCCGTGGTGGCGCAGGAGTAACACGGGCTCCCTTAGGGAAACTGATGCATCTGTACAGATACGTCCTTTTCTTGTAAATCTGCCTCATGGACTTTAGTGAAGCATCATTTAGATGTTTATGATTCAGTTCAGTCGCAGCATGCAGATATTGTGTTCAGTACTGAAACATGGGCAGAGTCGAACTCGGTCCAGAAATTACCATCACTCCTCCCCCAGGACATGCTATCTATAGGCTTCACAGGCTTAAAAAAAGGAAGGTGGGTTGGCAGTTTTTAATCTAAATCATTTTAAAGTCAACTTTAAGCCTTCATCATCACCTGACTTTGAAGCCTAAGTATTTTCTGTGCAATTGTCCAACATGCAGCCCTTTAAGGGTATGTTAATTTACTGCCCACCAGGACCCAGATGCAGCTTTGTGGATATGCTCAGTGCAATCCTTTAATCATCCATCCTCAATTCCAACTTCTCAGTGATGGGTGACTTTAATTTTCATCTGGAAAATGAGACTAATTTGGACTCCACAAAGCTGACTGATACTATAAACGGTCTTGGAATATCTCTAAATCCAGAGGACTGACGCACAGGGCTGGACATATATTAGACTGGGTCCATCTATTAACATATTACTGTCTCTTCCACTAACGTGATCCGACTACTGGGCAGTCAATTCAATTCAAATTACTTTATTCAGATACTTGATAAAGTATACCATGAAAGCACAGGTCATGATTGATACAATTTAAAAAGCAATTTATAACACAATTATATTATATCACAATTGATTTTTGCAATTTGAAAAACATTTTTTTAAAAGACAATAATAGAGGCAATTATAAAATCACTGTTCAGGAATTGGAGCGCCAAGTATGCGGTGCGACATTGCCTCAATCCTAGTCTTTTAAGCACTGGTACAATCCATCTTTTTCTAGGAATAAGATCAAATTTGCCAAAAAACAATATGTGTATAGAGGATTGTGCAGAGAAATCATCACATGGGCATTTACATGGTGTTCCCGACCAGTCATTCAATTCTGGGAAACTTAGTGACCTAAATATGATATTTAACCTAAAGCGCATTAGTAAAAATCTATCGTAGTCCCTAGTGACCATCAAGATATATGGCTGGATGTACTCAAAGCCAAGAGTGAGATGGTGGGACTGAACAGTGGTATATCCATTTCGATCAAGATTCTCTTTTCACTCAGATATCGCATGCAGCCAGACTTTAAGTCCTTTCTAGACACATCGCAAAAGGTATGGGGATCGTTATAATATTGGTGGTAGCCTAATTGGCCTAAGAATGTTTTAACATATTCTATCCATCTCTTACTTTTTACTATGTCGAGCCCCATGGCGTCTTTTAATATGTGGTGATTAAAATCCGACTCATCTGTGGTCCAGACCCTGTGCCAAAGGAGGACAGGCTGGATCTTGATCACGTCCTTCAAATAGGGTAAGCCGAGTTCGGCATGAAAGATGAAATTAGACGTACTGTCAGGTACAGACAAGAGGTATTTAAGGAACATATTTTCTGTTGTTTGCAATGAGTTAACGTTGGGAAAACCCCAAATTCCTGCCCCATAGGTGGCAATCGCAACACATTTTGCCTTGTACATGTGCAGTAATTCCCCTGGAGGGCTTTTCCTAGTTTTCTGCTAAAATTGGCTAGAGCCATCAGTGACTTCCTAAACAAAAGCTTTCTCGATTTAACAGCTCTGGTCCAAGTTCCTGATTGGTCAAATACAATCCCTAGGTGGGAAAAGGTTTTAATACGTTCTATTGCCTTGTTATTAATAAAGATTGTGTTACTCTTTTTATTGGATCCATTGCCATAGTTCATAACAAATGTTTTTGAGAAGTTAATAGTAAGGCCCAGTTTAGACATCAAATTTGTAAAAGAGATAACTACCCTTTGAAGGCCGAGTGGAGTGTGCGACATGAGAACCGCATCATTTTTGTAAAGGAGCGCAGGCATAGGGTGGGTTGCTGATGATGGTAAATCCCTGCACTCCTTTACCAGGGTGGTCACTAAGGGGCATATCACCAAGAACTGGCGATAATTATCGCTTAGCGCACTTAGCACTAGGATAATTATCGCCGGCCATCGCTGGTTTCTATCACTGAGATAGCGCACTGTCAGCGACACTTATCTCAAAAGCAATAGAAATTTCAGCGATAGTTACATATTGTGCAATTATCGCTGGAAATCCAGCGATAATCGCACAATGATTGGCGAAACGTTGGTGATAGGGCAGGGCATCCTTAACCAACCATGATATCCACCTTCCATTGGATATCATGGTTAAGTCAAACGACAGGCAAACATAAGGAAAGTTGGGATAACCACGGTTAGCACTACTTTTCTTATCGCTATGCTTGTTAGCATGCCCATTGGTAATTGGAGAAATGTCGGTTAGCGACATTTCTCCAGTTATTCTGGGAAGGCAAGCCCACTTTGCATCTCATTAGAGATGCAAAGGGAGGCGTAGGAAAAAAGGGTGCTAACATACAATTATTCATGTTAGCACCCTCTTGGTGATAGGGCAAAAACATTATCTCTGATTTCGGGCTTTTAAAGCCAGAAAAGAGAAGATAAGGCCCTTGATGATATGCCCCTAATTTGTTTATGTACATAGTGAATAAAAATGGAGCAAGGATGCAGCCTTGCCTAGCGCCTTTTCTTACTCCAAAACTTGTTGTAAATTCCCCAAGGCGCCCTTGCCCTAGCGCCATTTAAAGCTGCCCTAAAAAGGAAATTAAAAAAGGGTCTGCCCCCTGCTCCCTAAGATTGACCATAGCTTTTCATGGACAACGCAATCAAATGCAGCAGGTAAATCAACGTACGTTAAAGACAACTTTTCTCCTTTATCTTATGTGTATTTTTCCAGTAAAATATGTAAGTTAATCTCTGATCGATGGTCCCCAGGCTCTTACGAAAACCATATTGTAGACCACTTATGATTCTGTGTTCATCCGCCCAAGCCTGCAATCTGTCTAAAATCACCCGTCCCAAAATCTTCACTGTAGAATCCAGTAATGAATTTGGGCGATAACAGGCTGGGCTCGACCTGTCTCCCTTTTTAAAAATAGGTACAATTATGGAATCGTACCAAGTCATTAAAAATCCCTGTGAGTAGAAAACATTAAAAACTTGCTTTAAAATTGGTCCCCACAGAGCCAGATTAGATTTAAATAGGTCCACCGGGATACCATCCAGCCCGGCGCCTTACCGCCCACACTGGCTCTTATAGCGGTATTAACCTCACTCAGAGTAAAAACCAAAGGTAACTTTAAAAATGGAGGGGAGAACTCAGGATCAACCCCGTTTACCGGGTTCTCTTGATCGTCGCTATTTACAATATTGTACAAGTTGGAATAGTGTGAGATCCACTCCAATTCTGTTATGGCAATTTCTATACTTGCTTTATTACTTTCAACCAAGAAAGGGTATTTACTGCTTTCCAGAAAGCTATGGAATCTTGGTCAGTTGATGCCTCATGCAAAGCGTTCCAGGCTTCCTCTTTTGAGGTTTTTTTCCTAGCATTTACAACACTCCTGTAATTCCTTCTGGTTTCCCTGATGTTGTCCTGCTTCCTTTCCCCCTCATTCATGGCATGTTTATGTTAAGTATAAGCTTTGGTGCAATGGGAGTCGAACCATCCTTCACTGCGTGCATTCTTCCCTCTTGTTTTTACGTGCAGTGTATTTTAATGTAAACAGCTATATTTAAGAAACTCCTAATGATTTCTTGGTGTGAGGACTTCTCATCGAGGCAGTAATAAAACATGTTTTTACATTTTGTGACAATATTTGTGACAAATACCTCTGGGTCCAGTTTCTCCCATCTTAGTGCATACCCATGTTGTCTATTTAATGTAATGTTCTTCAAGAGCTGATTAGAATTGCATTTCATATAAAAATATTGTTTACACACTAAAATATCGAAACTTTGTGTGTAATAGTCACTTAAAGCAATCTCATGGGTGGTGAACATGTGTGGAATGCCTACATGTTATCAATATATATAGAAGACAGAATCTCCAGAGGCGGAAGCCGGGAGCTTGACTAGCGATTTCTTTTAACATTTGAGAGTCACTATTTGTGTGTGTTGTTCTTAAAAACTAACCTTACCTGCATTTCACGCTACAGACTAAGCCCGCGCAGCGGAGCCTAGCGCTGCCGCGGGAACACCAACAAACCGCATTTGCCGCCATTACCGGCGCACCCTATGGCCACGCCCCTTTTTTGAGGACACGCCCACCACCCAGCCTATTTAAAGACGCTGAATGTTTGCGCCAGCCAGAAGACAGAATCTCCTGAGGCGGAAGCCGGGAGATTGACTAGCGATTTCTTTTAACATTTGAGAGTCACTATTTGTGTGTGTTGTTCTTAAAAACTAACCTTACCTACATTTCACGCTCCAGACTAAGCCCGCGCAGCGGAGCCTAGCGCTGCCGCGGGAACACCAACAAACCGCATTTGCCGCCATTACCGGCGCACCCTATGGTCATGCCCCTTTTTTGAGGCCACGCCCACCGCCCAGCTTATTTAAAGACGCTGAATGCTAGCGCCAGCCAGAATACAGAATCTCCTGAGGCGGAAGCCGGGAGCTTGACTAGCGATTTCTTTTAACATTTGAGAGTCACTATTTGTGTGTGTTGTTCTTAAAAACTAACCTTACTTGCATTTCACGCTCCAGACTAAGCCCACGCAGCGGAGCCTAGCGCTGCCGCGGGAACACCAACAAACCGCATTTGCCGCCATTACCGGCGCACCCTATGGCCACGCCCCTTTTTTGAGGCCACGCCCTTCCTGCTGTCTCCCATCTCTACAAATTATGTGCATCTACCGAACGCGCAGCGGGCGAGCGCAGCGGGCACGCCTAAGGCAAGCCCGTCTGCACCCATCCGCGCCCTACCGGGCCCCGGGGCGAGGCACGCTGCCCGGCTCTGCCCTTATTCTCGTTCTGCCCTTTATTTATTTTATTTTATGGAGTTTGTAGAGCGCGCAGCTACCCCCTAGGGGGTGTCCCGGCGCTAAAATCCAGGGGTACCCAAGTGAAAAAGGGGAAGTGAAAAAGAAGGAGATGAAGGGGAAACTAGAGTCCGGAGAAAAGCCAGGTTTTAAGTTTGGCTCGGAAGATGGTTTCAGAGGGACAAAACCTCAGCTCAAGCGGAAGGGAATTCCAGAGTCTGGCAGCAATGACACCAAAACCTCTGCCACCAGTTCTGGACAGTCTGAAACGGGGCGAGATCAGGAGGCGGAGGTCATTGGATCTCAGGGATCTGGTGGAGCGAGATATCGAGACCCGATTTTGCAGGTAAGTAGGACCGAGGTTGTTGACGGCTCGATAGGTAAGAGTGAGGACCTTAAACTGGATGCGGCTAGCCACAGGGAGCCAGTGGAGTTTCCTCCGGTATGCAGAGACAGATTGACGGTACGGGATATTACCGATCAGTCTGGCTGCAGCATTCTGGACGATCTGCAGCCGACCAATCAGGTACTGGGGGGCCCCTGCATAGAGGCTATTGGCATAGTCCAGGTGGGACGTGATAAGGGCCTGGGTAACTGTGCGGCGGGAATCCATGGGGAGGTACGGAAGGATCTTTCTTATCATGCGTAGTTTCATGAAGCAGGCGGAAGTAACTTTGTTGATCTGAGTTTTACATGACAAGGAGTCATCAAATTGGAAGCCAAGGTTCCGTGCCGAGTGAACCGGGGATGGGGCAGGATCAAGAGCCGTAGGCCACCACCAAGAAGAGGGGATAGAGGTTTTCTGATTAAAAAACAGAACCTCTGTTTTGTCTGCGTTCAATCTAAGGTGGTTCGTAGTCATCCAGCCACTGATGTTAAGGAGGCATTGGCGGAAGTTGAGAAATGCGGAGTCCGAGTGGTCCCGAAAGGAAAACACCAGCTGTGTGTCGTCAGCGTAAGAGACCACCCTGACTCCGTAAGATTCCACCACGTCCGCCAAGGGGGCCAGATAGATGTTGAAGAACAGGGGGCTTAGGGCGGAGCCCTGCGGCACCCCGCAAGACAGAGGTTTTTTCTCTGACTTAAAAGGGCGTAGCAGTACCCTTTGACTTCTGGATGAGAGGAAGGACTCGATCCAGCCGAGGGCAGTGCCACCAATGCCTATCTGCTTGAGACGATCCAGGAGGATGGGGTGCGAAACCGTGTCGAATGCCGCGGACAGGTCGAGGAGAACCAACATGGCCTCCTCGCCCCTGTCCACGCACTCCCGGATGGTCTCAGACACCTCCAGCAGGGCCGTCTCGGTACTGAATCCTGCTCTGAAACCGGATTGGGATCCATGAAGCAGAGAGTGGTCTTCTCGATAGTCCGTAAGTTGGAGCTGTACGGCTTTCTCCAGGACCTTGGCGGGTTTAGGAAGAAGGGAAATGGGACGGTAGTTGGAAAAGACAGCGGGGTCTGCGTCTGCCTTTTTCAGAATGGGAATCACCAATGCCTCCTTCCAGGTGGTTGGGAAGAAGCCATGGTGAAGGGAAGCATTCCAGACGGAGAGGAAAGGGCAGGCCAGTGAGGGCGCCAATTCTCCCATGATTTTAGCGGGGATCGGATCGGAGGGGGCACCAGATTTACAGCCAATGAGTAGTCTGATAGCCTCGTCCTGTTTGAGTTTATTGAATGCAAGGAAGGATGGAGACTCAGGGGGACTGATAGGGGAAGATGGAGTGACAGACTCTGTGGGAAAGGAAACACAGAGTTTGTTAATTTTATCCTTCTATCCCACAACAACGGACATGGTCACGTTTCAAGAGTCACCCACATTAAAGCTAACAAATTACGGATCTTGGTGGACTGTGCATGCCCTGGTGAAATGCTCTCCACACAGAACAATGTCCGTCTCATTCGGCCCAAGCCTACTCCCCAACCTCATTACCTGACCTGTTTTTATTTAAATACCCGCTCTCTTGTTAAACATCAACAGGATATCTTCCTTTTTCTGATTACAGAGCACCCTGATGTCCTTTTATTAACGGAGACCTGGCTTACTCCAGACTCTGCCCCAGATATTTTAGCTGCACTCCCCCCAAACTATTACATCATTCATGGTGATCGTGCCGAGGGCAGGTCTGGTGAGGGGGTGGCAGCAATTATCCACTCTTCCTTAAAGACTACCACTCTTCCCTCCATCAACTTACCAGACATTGACAATCTTGTCTTAAAGTTTGAAACCCCTAACACTACTATGTTGTGTGTTCTTCTGTACAGACCTCCTAAATCTATGCCATCCTTCCCTTTTTTGTTTAGTGAACAAATCGCCAACTTAGCCAGGGAACACTCTCAAATCCTTTTGGCTGGTGATTTTAATTACTGGTTTAATGACACCTCGGAAGGTCCTCAATCTTGTGAGCTCACTGAGCTCCTCACAAATTTGAACCTTTCCCAACAAGTTCTCTTGCCTACCCACTGTAAAGGTCATATTCTAGACCACATTTGGTCCAACTTTCCACGCAACACATCCCCACTCACCTTTCCCTGCCTCTGGTCAGACCATTTCCTTCTCAAATTCGAACTTACTTGGTCTGCGATTAAATCACCTACTGCTCTAACTTGTTGCAGGGCAAGGAAATGGAAAACACTTGATAAACCAGAATTTATAAAAACACTAAACAATACGATTCCTTTACCACATTCTGATATTAATTCCACCGAGTCCAACCTAGCGGGCTGGCTCCAAAACGCTAGCGACATCCATGCACCCTTCAAAGACATTTAACTGGCCCGTCGAGCTGACACTCAGCGTTGGTTCTCCCAAGACCTAAAAGCTAAAAAACTATCTTTGTGCCAACTTGAGCGCAAGTGGCGCCCCTGTTATTCCCCAGACCTAAAATCTGAGTTCATCACTGCCAGGAAGGATTACATGAAGGCCATTCTGGTCGCTAAATCTGCTCATTTTTCCTCCCGTATTATCAACTCAACTGACAAACCCAAGGATACCTTTTCAATCTTAAATGAGCTGACTGACTTAGATAGCGTACGTCCTAAGGTAGCTCCAACCCAGACTTTCTGTGATGCTCTCAACACATATTTCATTGATAAATTTGTGGCCATCAAAGCGAGCATTCACAGCTCCTCTAGCGTCACCCCCTCTGTTTACCATCCCCCCACCATCGAGGTCACACTAAATAGGTTTCCTACCATGACCTCAGAGCAATTCTCTGAGTTATTGACAAGAGTCAAGTCCGGGGCACCCTCTGATAAATGCCCCCCTACATTCTTAAGGAATGTCTGTCCGCCGTTCCCACGCCGGCCCACACCTTATTGAACACTTCTCTCACTTCCAGCATAGTACCCCTGGCATTCAAGGAGGCAACAGTAAATGTAAATGTAAATGTATTGCGACTTATATAGCGCACGTATCACCCGAAGGCATCAAGGCGCTTGCTTAGGGAACCCGTCCTGGTATTCCCCTGTGAGATACCCCGGCAGGGTATCCACAAGGTGAAAGCCAGGCATCCCGCCGCGAGGGGCCGTAGTGGAGATTAAGCAAGCTATTGCCCAGAGTCGCAGAGTGTGACCCCGTGAGTCGAGTAGGCACCGGAGCGAGAATTGTCGAGTCCGTGGAATTGTTCCGCCCGAGACCCGCCGAGGCGGGGAATCGAACCCTGGTCCACGGCCGATCTCAGTTTCCGGGTCTGCCGCCTCTAACCACTGAGCCACGCTTCTCCACAGTCATCCCACTTCTGAAGAAATCTGGGGCGGACCCCTCCTGTATGGCAAACTACCGGCCAATTTCCTTGCTCCCTTTTTTGGCTAAAGTTCTAGAAGCCCATGTGGCGAAACATCTATCCAACTTCCTGGAGAGCTCAAACCGTCTCGATTCCCACCAGGCAGGTTTTTGCCCTGCCCACTCAACAGAGGCTGTGGTAGTTGCGGTCCTTGACTCGCTCCGCGACTGCGCTGATAGACACTCCCCTCAGGCCCTGGTGCTCCTAGATCTGTCGGCCGCTTTTGACACGGTCAACCATGACATATTGATCGACCATGTCAACCAGGCTGGCATCAGGGGCCTAGCCGCTGACTGGCTGAAGTCCTTTTTGGAGAATCGTTCCCAGTCGGTCCGTCTGGGTACCCTGGTTGGCCCTAAACGGTCCATCACCTGTGGAGTCCCTCAGGGCTCATCACTGTCACCCCACCTGTTTAACATCTATATTCTCCAGTTAATCCAGGCCTTAAGAGATATGCAGGTATCTGTATTTAATTACGCAGACGACCTGGAATTGATCTTCACGGTCGACAATTCCACACTCTCCATCTCTCATTTTCAGTCTACCATGCAGTTCATCCAAACCTGGATGAACCAAAATCGCTTAAAATTAAACCCTGGAAAAACCAAGCTGGTGCTCACAGGGGACAGCGCCAAATTCTGGGGCCCTCACTAATGGCCATCCGATATGGGCAAAGCCCCTACCCCTACCCCTGCCGCAAAGACGCTTGGAGTGTCCCTGAACAGCGACCTCTCTTTAAAAACTCAAGTGGGTCAAGTGGTCTCCAAGTGTTTCTTCCAGCGCAGGAAAATCCGGAAGGTGCGACGCTTCTTCACTCCTGCAGCCATGATCCAGGTGGTGACTGCCACGGTCCTGTCCCACCTGGATTATGCTAATTCCATATACCTAGGCCTACCCCTTTATCTCCTAAAGCGTCTCCAGATGGTCCACAATTATGCAGCCAGGTTGATCACTGCGCAACCCAGATGGCACTCAGCCTCTCCTCTGCTTAAGGACCTCCACTGGCTACCCCTGGCCCAACGCTGCTCGTTTAAAACTGGTTGCATGATCTTTAAATCTCTCCATTGCAAAAGCCCTAAATTCATAGACAATCTCCTTACCAGGTACACCCCCTCCCGCAATCTGTGCTCTGCGCATCAAGCTCTCCTCCAGACACCTGCCTACAAACGCAAATGTTCTGGTGGCTGCAGATATGCTGTTCTTGCATCTCGCCTTTGGAACACTTTCCCCTTGGAGATCAGATCTTGCCCGGATCTTATGTCCTTTAGGAAAGCCTTAAAAACATGGCTTTTTAAACAAGCGTATCACTGATTGCCCTCCCTTTTGCCTCAGGATGCGTTCTCTGTCTACTCTAGCGCCAGGAAACCAACCGGTGGCAGTGCGCTAAATAAATACTTTTTAACATAACATAACAATATAAAATAGATATTGGAAAAAGAACCTCGTCCAGTAAATGTTGAAGAAAAAGGGACCACCGGTGAATATAGATTGTTTGCAAAGCCCATGTTGTGCGAAAACATGATCTCACTTAGGAGCTCTCCAAAGGTGTATGTGGAAAGTGAGGAAGGTTGATATCTTTTTCAGGTGTTATTCCACATGCCCCCTTAGCATCCCTTTGACATATCGAGGAGTTGAAGTCACCACCCCATATAACTATAACTTGATTAGTTGAAATAAAGAGTAGATTATTCAACCCGCAATTTAGTTTGTACAGTATGCCCTCGAACAAATCTGTTGGGATGTTGTTATAAAAATTTAGTAGAACCACACGCAGACCCAAATCAACTTGTAGGTTTATAAATTGATAATACCTGTTGGATACAATTAATTCAACTTTTCTCAGTTTTAGATTGTTAGAGCTATAAGTACATAGCCCCCCTTTGGCTCTACCATAGTGTGATCTTATTGCTGGGGTGTGAAACGTTTTAAACCCATTTATATGAATTGGTTCCACTACCCAGGTTTCTTGGAGACTTATAACCTCAAATTAACACACAAAATCCATCCATACATTAATAGACATCTTGCTTTTTAGGCCTGCCACGTTCCAGAACAGGAACTGACATTTATCTCGCCTGTCTGTAACCCTACTCCTTCCCTGCCCATCCTCCCCCTGCAAGGTAGTGGGCCACGTTTGTAAAGGGGGAGATTGAATTGGTTCTGCCAAAATATCTGGGGCTATGCCCATGCTTGCCTGTATGTATCCCATTGTGTCTTTTCCTTGTGTGTCACTCGATTCAGTTGTAAGAACAGATGTTAACGGTCCCAAAGTGGTGCCGTTGACCATGCTTCTAAATTTTCTTGCCTGGGTGGGCTCCTCTTGTCTCAGCCAGTCAACTGCCTCGAGATTATTAAATGCATCGAAGTAGTTATATGTTTAAATATTAATATGATTACTATTAGCGCTCTAGTCTTTTCAGGAGTCATCCGAGCGCCCGGTTCCCCCCACATCACTTCCGGTTGTGCATTTAAACCGGGTAGAGGGAACCGCGCAGATCGTAGCGTGAGTGCTGGTTTGTTTCTGTTGGCACCTTTATCTGCAGCTTAGTGTCGTCTGATTTACTGGGGCCATAGTCCTTTTAACTTTTTTAAATAAATAAAATGGGGAAATGCTTTTAAAATTGTAATCTTGCCTAGTTTGCACAGGAACTCTTGCACACATTTACCTGCTGCTTTTTTCACGTGAACTGGAGCGCTAACGCGGTGTCTGGAATTACTTTTTCCGACCCGCTTGAAGATTAGCTCGCTAGACTTTTCAGGAGTCATACGAGCACCGGACTCCCCCCACATCACTTTTGGTTGTGCATTTAAACCGGGTGGAGGGGACCGCGCGGATCGTAGCGTGAGTGCTGGTTTGTTTCTGTTGGCACCTTTATCTGCAGCTTAGTGTCGTCTGATTTACTGGGGCCATAGTCCTTTTAACTTTTTAAAATAAATAAAACAGGGAAATGCTTTTTAAATTGTAATCTTGCTGCAGCAACTCAGTCGTACCAAATGTTTCATATTTCAAATATTCGTATTGTTCATGACTATTTCTGCATTTTTGGTAGGTGCAGTGTATTACACAATGTTTCACTTCTTGCCTTCTATCACACCTACTCCTACCCCTGATTTTAACTTCATCTCCACTGTTTCTCCTCATTCTTTGTACATTTAAGCCAGGAAGCAACGAACGCGCAGCAAAGGAAAGCCCGTCTGCGCCCGTCCGCACCACGACCGCGACAGGCGCAGGTCACTCTGGACTAAATTCTCGCATTATACCATGTTCATTTAATGCACTCAGGGGGGTTAAATTACACCCCTAGGTGTAATTGCTATATCCCTATGGATGATCTATGGGGCACTATCTCATGCCACACATGGGCATGGACCATGCCAGGGCCGATCTCTGAGGTACAAGTGATCTCCCCCATTGTATCAAACAGCTTAAAAGGAGGGCTTATAAACACCCGCTCCATCTGCAGGCATAATCAGGACATCAAAGACCTGATCTTGAACCATCACTTCGATTTTCTCTGTGTCACAGAGACTTGGCTCAAGGATTGGAGCGCCCCTGATTTATCGATGGCCCTACCTCCCGATTATGTTATATTTAGAGCAGATAGGTTGATTGATAGGGGAGGAGGGGTAGCCATAATCGTGAGAAATTCCCTGAACTGCCACATGTTTAACCTAGACCTTATTGAAAGCGCCGAAAGTATAGGTTTCTCTATTGCCATCCATGCCTCATCTTCCTTCACATGAGGCTTAATATATCGCCCCCCGGGCAGCCCCACGGGATTTCTGGAATCCTTGAGTGAATCTTTAAGTCACTATACTCTTCGCTATCCCCATTTTACACTTCTAGGGGATTTTAACTTACATTTGGAATTAAAAACTGGGACGCAGGTCAACAGTTTTCATCATACCTTGGAAATTTTGGGACTTTCCCAAAATATAGGCAGAGGAACCTACCTAGCAGGACATACACTGGATGGGATATGTTCCAATTTTCCTGCTTTAACTATCAATGCCCCTATGCCCCAAATTTGGACAGATCATTGCTTTATTCCTTTCAGCATAAAGCTATATCATCCCCTAAAAAAGGTAATAAAGGGCTGTATATCCCCCACAACCTCACCAAACTGGACAGGGATAGCACCACCAAAAGGACAACATTCAAAGAATGACTGGAAAACAACACCCACAACAGCAAGGAACTCTTCAGCATCGTCAAAGAGTTCTCCAAACCCAGCGACGGAAACAACGACTTCACTCCCTCGCAAGACCTCTGCGACTCACTAGCCTCATTCTTCCACCGCAAGATCGCCGATATACACAATAGCTTCGGCACGCCGACCACTCACCCAACCACCGAACCAATGCCCCCCACCACCACCCTCTGCACCTGGACCCCAGTCAGCTCCGAAGACACCACCCGCACGATGAACACCATCCACTCCGGATCCCCAACCGACCCCTGCCCCTACCACGTCTTCAACAAGGCCTACTCCATCATCGCACCCCAACTCCGCCCTCCTGAAGAAACCAACAGCGGACCCCACCGACCTCAAATACTTCTACCCCATCTCGCTCCTCCCTTTCCCTGCCAAAGTCATCGAGAAGAGCATCAACAGACAGCTCGCCGCCTTCCTCGAGACGAACGAATCCCTCGACCCCTCGACCCCTCGCAGTCCGGTTTCCGAGCCAACCACAGCACCGAGACCGCCCTGATCGCAGCCACCGATGACATCAGATCCCTGCTCGACAACGGGGAAACAGCGGCCCTCATCCTCCTGAACCTCTCTGCGCCGTTCGACACCGTCTGCCAACGCACCCTAGTACAGCACCTCAGAAACATCGGAATCCAAGAGAAGGCACTGAAGTGGATCATCTTGTTTCTCGCCAGAAGAACCCAGAGAGTCCGCCTCCCCGCGTTCAGATCCGAGGCCACCGAAGTCATCTGTGGCGTACCACAAGGATCATCACTCAGCCCAACCCTCTTCAACGTCTACATGAGCCCTCTCGCAGCCATCGCACGCCAGCACAACCTAAACATCATCTCCTATGCTGATGACACCCAGCTGATCCTCTCCCTCACCAACGACCCCGCCACCGCCAGAGCCAGCCTACATGAAGGGATGAAAGACGTCGCTGAGTGGATGAAGAACAGCTGCCTAAAACTGAACTCTGACAAGACGGAAGTCCTCATCCTGGGATTATCACCCTCCGCCTGGTACGACTCCTGGTGGCCCCCTGCCCTTAGCACCACTCCCAAGCCAAAGGACCACGCACGTAACCTGGGCTTCATCCTGGACTCCTCCCTCTCAATGACCAGACAAGTCAACGCCGTCTCATCATCGTGCTTCAACACCCTGCGCATGCTCCGTAAGATCTTCCGATGGATCCCCCCCGAAACCAGGAAGACGGTCACCCAGGCACTCGTCACCAGCTGTCCGGACTACGGAAACACCCTCTACGCCGGAACCACAGACAAAGTACAGAAAAGACTCCAGCGCATACAGAACACCTCCGCACGACTCGTCCTGGACATCCCCCGACACAACCACATCTCCGGCCACCTGAGAGACCTGCACAGGCTCCCCGTCAGCAAGAGGATCAGGTTCAGACACCACACCCACGCACACAAGGCTCTCCACGACCTGGGCCCCAAATACCTCAACAACCGCCTGACTTTCTACACGCCCACCCGCCAGCTACGATCGACCAGCCTCGCCCTCGCCGCCGTACCACGCATTCGCAGAGCCACCGCCGGAGGAAGATCCTTCTCCTACCTGGCAGCCAAGACATGGAACTTTCTCCCCATCCACCTTCGGCTGACCCAGGACCATCTCTCCTTCAGGAAGCAACTCAAGACCTGGCTTTCCGAGCAGTAACGGACCCCTCCCCCCAGCGCCTTGAGACCCTACTGGGTAAGCAGTGCGCTAGATAAATTATGTGATTGATTGATTGATTGAAGAACAGCAGTCTTAGGCAAACCGTCCAGTCAAGAGCTCCTACCCCGTCCGGAGAGGTTGAGCAAGATTCCAAAACCTTCCACTCTTGGTTACAGACGGCCATGCGAGAATTAGCCCCCCCGAAGCGTCCCGATAAGATGAATAACACATTTAGGAAGATAAGGGCTCCATGGTATACTCAGGCCTTGATGGAAGCCCACCTCCAGTGCAGGAAATGTGAACGGAATGGAGGAGGGACTATGATCCTGTAGCAAAAGATCTTTATATTAAAAAAAGGCAGGACTACCTCGAGTGCATTAAAACATCAAACAGAAGTCACTATACAAAAATGATTCTCGAAGCTCAACATAGACAAAAGACTGTCTTTTCCATAGTGAAAATATTCACGCATCCGAAAACCCTGCAGCCAGAAATTCCACCTTCACAAGACCTCGGCGATCGGATTGCTGACTATTTCGAAGACAAAATAAAATCGATTCAGGTAGAATTCTCTCAAGCAGTATCGCCAATAGTTATTGAATGGAAAAGTCCTACAACCGAGGCACCTAGTACCTTTAGCACCTTCACGCCTGTCACTTTACCTCAATCTAGGGATGCCATAATGTCCTGTCAATCAGGGTCACCCCTGGACTCATGCCCCCCTCCTATTCTCCATCAATTAGTGGATATAGTGAATCCTATTATCAACAGTATAGTCAATGGCTCTCTCTGTAATGGAATTGTGCCAAGAGACTGGAAAAAAGCCACAGTGAAACCTCTAATGAAAAAACCTAATAAAGACCCCTCTGAGCTCCCGAACCTGCGTCATATTTCCCTATTGCCAGTATTTGGGAAAATAACAGAATCTATGGTCCACCTGGAACTTTCAAACTTTATTGAAATACATAATCTTCTGCACCAACAACAATCAGGTTTCGGTGTTAAACATTCTACGGAAACCGCCCTTATGGAAGTAACTGACACTATAAAATCTATTCAAGACGAAGGAAAAAATGCCGTCTTGATACTGCTTGATTTGTCGGCGGCGTTCGACACCATATCCCATGATATCCTCGTAAAAAGATTGAGAGGGAATGGTGTAACGGACAAAGTTCTTGACTGGATTGTCTTGTTCCTTTCAGATGAAATTCAGAAGATATCTCTAGGACCTTTCTTCTCAAAGGAAAAACAAATTAATGCAGGGGTGCCTCTGGGATCAATATTGAGCCCTCTTCTTTTTAATATTTATATGGCTCCCCTTATCACTCTCATTGAATCGTTCGGCATATGTGTTACCTCATATGCCGATGATACACAACTCATTCTATCCCTGGATAAAACTACCACTAGAGCTGAGAACATTTTTCAAAATTGCTTAACGGAGGTCTTCCAGTGGATGAAAATCAACCATCTTAAATGCAATTCAAAACAAAAGAGAATTTCTGCCTATGGGGAAAAATAACAACTTCTGCCCCGACGAAAGGTGGCCCGAGGGCACCACTCCACCCCCTGAGGTGGTTGAGTCAGCAAGAAAACTTGGGATTCTTTTTGACTCCTCCCTTTCCTTTGATCACCATGTGAGAAACTTAGCAGGCAGCTGTTTCAATTTAATAAAATCTCTGAAGAAGTTCTTTGATATCCTCCCCATTGAAGCAAGAAAGTCTGTGGCAGTGTCGAATCTATGACATAATATCGACAGACAGAATATCTACATACAAAAATATCGACACAAAAATATCGAAATCAAAAATATCGGAGTCCTATCTTCATAAAGGTAAGTACAAAAATATTGAAAAATTAATATCGTAGTACAAAAATAACGAAAATAAAAATATCGTTTTTTTAAATATATTAATAATAATGTAAAAATAATTTTAAAATACATATAAATTTACAAATATTAAATAAAAACATTAAAACATAATTAAAAAATTAAAACTAATACATATACATTTAAAATAAATTAAAAACGTAATAATTTAATGTAATTTTATTTTTTTAATTTCATTTAATTGATTTAATTTAAATATAAATTTATTTTATTTTTACCCTGCACGCCTGTACCTCAAAAACCCAAAACTGACCCTGAACCCTAAAAATACCCCTTTACCCAAAAACCCAAAACTGACCCTGAACCCTAAAAATACCCTTTTACCCAAAAACCCAAAACTGACCCTGAACCCTAAAAATACCCCTTTACCCAAAAACCCAAAACTGACCCTGAACCCTAAAAATACCCCTTTACCCAAAAACCCAAAACTGACCCTGAACCCTAAAAATACCCTTTTACCCAAAACTGACCCTGAACCCTAAAAATACCCCTTTACCTAAAACCCCAAAACTGACCCTGAACCCTAAAAATACCCCTTTACCCAAGAACTAAAAACTGACCCTGAACCCTAAAAATACCCCTTTACCCAAAAATTGAAAACTGACCCTGAACCCTAAAAATACCCCTTTACCCAAGAACTAAAAACTGACCCTGAACCCTAAAAATACCCCTTTACCCAAAAACTGAAAACTGACCCTGAACCCTAAAAATACCCCTATACCCAAAAACTGAAAACTGACCCTGAACCCAAAAAATACCCCTTTACCCAAAAACTGAAAACTGACCCTGAACCCTAAAAATACCCCTTTACCCAAAAACTGAAAACTGACCCTGAACCCTAAAAATACCCCTTTACCCAAAAACTGAAAACTGACCCTGAACCCAAAAAATACCCCTTTACCCAAAAACTGAAAACTGACCCTGAACCCTAAAAATACCCCTTTACCCAAAAACTGAAAACTGACCCTGAACCCAAAAAATACCCCTTTACCCAAGAACTGAAAACTGACCCTGAACCCTAAAAATACTCCTTTACCCAAAAACTGAAAACTGACCCTGAACCCTAAAAATACCCCTTTACCCAAAAACTGAAAACTGACCCTGAACACTAAAAATACCCTTTTACCCAAAAACTGAAAACTGACCCTGAACCCTAAAAATACCCCTTAAAAAAACTAAAACATATAAAATTTAAAATAATATTATATACTTACCTATACTTACGTTGTAATGGTATGTGTTGTAAAGGTACCTGCGTTGTAAAAACATGCGTTGTAAACACATGCGTTGTAATGGTTTTTGCGTTGTAAAAATTTCGTTGTAATGGTAGTGCGTTGTAAAAGTTGCGTTGTAAAGGTTGTTTCCCCGGTGGATAGCGTAGGGGTAAAAATTACTATTCACACTCCAGAGGGTGCAACAGTAGGGAAAGCGTTGGATAGCATGGGGGTAAAAATTAATTCCCACACTACTCCCACTTTAACACAAAACACACTACACATATAAAAAAGACAATTAATATAAATTTCAATTAATCAATTAATAATAATTAATATTACTAAATTGATGTAATTATAAATGAACTAATTAACACCTATTAATTACTAATTAATTAACAATAAATACCAACAAATAAATACAATCGCTTTAATTTATTAAATTTAATTATATCACACCCTATCCACCTATAAACACACAACCCACTACACATAAATAAATCACATCATTTAATCACTTAATAATTATTAATTACCAAATAATTATTAATGAACAATAACAAAAACATTAAATATATTAGCACATTAACTCTAATTAATTAAATTAAATAATTAATAATATTTAATTACCAATTAATTATTAATTAACAATAACAATAAATTAAATATATTAGCACATTAACTCTAATTAATTTATTGTACTAATTAATATTATTTAATTACCAATTAATTAATTAACAATAACAAAAATGTATATATATTAAAACATTAACTCTAATTAATGTAATTCACTAATTAATATACATTAATTACCAATTAATTATTAATTATTAATATTTACAAAAATATATTAATTAATTAATTATTATTAAATTACTTCCCACCCTATTCCCCTATAAACCCGCTCTGATACTAAAACGCAAAATGTAAACAAATTTACTAATTTTCAAACATACATTACAAAACATATTTAACAAACATATAAACAAAATAATAAAATACATAACACTAAACAAATTTTAGATATTACTAAATTTCGATATTTTCGATATTATTAACATACATACCTTAAAAAAACGATATTCTGTCTGTCGATATTTTGGACATCGATATTCTATACCATCGAAATTAAAACATCGATATTATTGTATATCGATATTTTAATTTCGATATTTTGTCTCACTACCGGCAGTGTCACTAATACTCTCCCGCCTAGACTATTGCAATGGCCTGATGGCCGGAATCAAGAAACAAACATTAAAGAAGCTGCAAAGTGTCCAATATGCGGCAGCACGGCTAGTCCTAAAACTTCCTAGAAGATCTTCTGCATCGGCAGCCCTTAGAACTCTACATTGGCTCCCGATGCATAAAAGAATTTTTTGTTAAGGTCTTACTAACCTCTTTTAGAGCCTTAAATGACATCGGACCAAAGTATTTGGCGAGAAGGCTATGTCGTTATAACCCTTCTAGAGTTTTGAGGTCAGGGGGACTCAATCCTGCCAATGTTCCTAAATTTTATCCTAAAACAAAAGGAGGCAAATCATTCAGCGTCCTTGCCCCTAAAGCTTGGAACGCCATGCCAAACGATCTCAGAATGCAACATACTAAAGCAGCTTTTAGAAAGAAACTTAAAACTTGGTTATACAATCTACCTTATTCATATGTGCTAGCCGCCATCTAGCGCTTTGTCTGCCACTCTATTTTTAAGCTACATTCCTTAGCGCCAGGATGCTCCTTCCGGAGCGACAGTTTGCACTCTATAAATACACACTTACATTACATTGCATTACATTACTGTGAGTTGACGTGTAAATTTCCCAATTTAGCCTTGCACAACTGCTATATAAGAGTTGGAAATAATAACCTAAAGGAAGTACATTAACGCCTTGTGCAAATGTAGGATGATTTCCTGTTCTGCTCATAATCAGTTTTACTAGGCGGGGAGTCCTAAATGTCAAAACGACACAGTCCCCTGGGAGAGTTTTCAGTCCTCTGCCATCCCATCCTATTCTCCTTGCCATTTTAAATTCATCAAATAACTCCCCCGCAAGGCCCGTCCTAGCACCAAGTCAATGCAGCGACCTATTTTTTAACGTTTCCCACTATTCCTCTGACCCATGGTCAAAGTTTGGAACATTTGCCAACACCACAACGTAGGGCATGGCGGCTGGGGGTAGGTCCAAGTATGTCATATCTTGTTCCTCCTTTCTCTCATATGGGATATTGGGGTTTTTAATGGTAGCAGTGTTTGTGGGTAGAATAGTAACTGTTAATATAGCTGGCGGGGGGTCCATATGTTCACAGTGGGGGGCTGGGACAGTGTGTTGGGTAGACCATGTCCTGTATCATTATGGGTACCTGGGGCAGAAATATTTGTGTTAGATCTTAATCTATTTGCTTCACTGCCGAATGAGCTCACTTGAGTAGAAACGCACCCCTGTCCAAAGGACTCAAGTTTATCCAAATATTTAGTCAAGCTTACTTCCATTTGGCTGAATGTCGACATCAGGTTTCTTAAGCTATCTCTAAAGTATGTTTCTAGGGCCTCCAACTTAGCTTTTAACTTGCTAACCTCGCTCTGTATGCGCGCATTAGAGCTGAGTAGTGATTTTTCCCAATTTTCGGTTTTCTGAGGCTTAACTTTTATGGAGGCCTATTTACATAATTTAGATGGGGGTTTACTTGACTTTGAACATGGTGTGCCAAGGATGGGGGGCACGTGTCGGGATTTCAGTGGCGCTTGGTCGGTGGTTGTGTTTCGTGTTCGTATTCACTATTGTGTTCGCAACCAGATATATGTTTGGAGATGTTTACCACGCAGCTGTTTAAAATCGGGTCACTTCCATGAGCATCAGTTGGATTGAAAGAACTAACATCCCCTAATACACCCCCCTCCATAAATGGGTTTAAAGCCTCTTTGACAGTTGTAATCTGTCGTTCAATGTCCCCCACAGCACCCCTTAAGTAGTTTAATAGGGATTGGCGAGAATGCTCTCCTGACTTAACTGATTTTTTGTTCTTGTTGGTCACTAGTTTTCTGTAACCCCATATTCAATTGAGTAAATGGCAGAGCAAAACAGAAAAAAGAGAAGAATTAAACAAGAAATAAATAAGTTGAGTGCACCCCTGATATGAATATACTTTGTCCAATGGTCGTAAGATTAAGATTGGTCAATAAGCAGTACCTTGCTTCAAAACTTTCCCTTCTTACTCAGGGAAGGATGGCACGTGATGACACAAGCTCAATGATATGCTGAGTCAATATCAGCTCTGCCGTATGGTTCCAATATGGTCCCAATTCAAAAGTACTCTAATCGAACCCTAGTCACAGTACCTTGCATGCGGAGGGGGAAAGAGTTGTGGACCAGCCCGGCCTATGTCGGTCCAGGACGAGCTAAGACGGGCCCGTCTCGGCCCGGTATATGCCCGGGCCGAGCCCGGGCACGCCCAGCGCGCATCCCGCGTGGTGGGACCACCACCGGTGATTTCAAGCCCCTCCAGGGACCGGATTCAAAGTTCCAGGTGCATTCAGGGCGAGGCAGGGACTCGAGCAAAAGTGCTCAGTGCAAGTTCCTCAGTTATGGTCTCCCTGGGCAGTCAATTGGCAGCTAGAAATTCATGAGATATCATCACACAGACCTGTAGATCACAAACTCCAGCTACAGCCTGGCATAAAATTCAGCCAGTCAAGCTGTAAGCCATTCTTACAATTTCACCTTGACAACTAGCCTGAAACCTAGAGCGGAGTGTTGAAAACCTTTCGATTTGGTTAGGTTCAGCCGCAGTCAAACTAATCACTATGACAAAGAAAGTCTCTCAGCCATGATATAATGAGGCTCTTAAGACATCAAAACCAGAATGCTGCCGGCAAGAACAGAAGTGGAGGAAAAACTATAAGTCTGAAGAAAGAACAACCTACAAGCTTAAATTAGCCGAACATAAGAAAAGTATTCTAGCTGATAAAACACTCTACTACTCTGAGCAGATAAAACTAGCATGTGATGTGAATAAAAACCTTTTTCCAGTCAATCTCAACTCAGCAGTAATTAGTAAATTTTGTGATGCTCTTGTCTGCTTTTTTCAAGAGAAAGTAGCAAATATGTTTAACAAATTCTCTGCAAACAGGACATTGATACAGTCAGAGGTTCAAATCCGAATGTAGCAACAGGTCAATCTAGGTTTTCAGCTTTTAAGGTACCATCTGAAGAGCAGCTCAGGAGTCTAATCCCATTAATTAAATCTGGTGCTCAGCAAGACTCTTGTCCACCCAAAATAATACATATCATAACAGTGCAAGAGGCACAACATCCAGGGAAAATATTCAACAGGAACTCTGCCTCTGTTCTGCCTCTTCTTAAAAAGGACAAACTTAACGCTCTGTACTTGAATAACTATCGTCCTACTTCCAGACTTCCTTTTGCTCCTAAATTTATGGAGACAGTAATGAATGAATGGCTATCTGAATATATTGAGGAAAACTGTTTGTTGGGTGACATCTAGGCCTGGGAGTTAAATTCCATTCCACTTGCGGAATTTGGGTAATTTTGCGTTTCCCGTAGAAAGCAAAATTGTCCAAAATTCTGCGTTCCACAACTTCGCAACATTTTTTGCTTGTTCGCGTTCACAAAATGTGTGTTCGCGGGATATTTCCCCTCGAGCATGCAAACAGCGATTTCGCACTGTAAAAAAGCATTGCGAACAAGCAATTCTGCGTGTTCGCCGAACTTATGCCTGTTTGCGGAGATTTTTTACCGTTTTGCGGAGATTTGCGTAACGCGACTACGCAAATTCCGCCCACCCCTAGTGACACCCAAAGTAGGTTCAGGAAAAATCATAGTACAGACTCAGCCTTGGTGGTAGCCACTGAGGAAGTTCGAGAATCTCTCGATAGTGGAGGGACTGCGGCTTTGATTTTGTTAGACTTCTCCACGGCATTTGATACAGTCAACCATGATATTTAGGTTGACCGTATGCTGAAACTGGGGATGGAGGTTACTGCACTTAATCTCCTTCAATCCTTCCTAGCAAACAGGCAAAAAAGAGTGATGCTGGATAAGTTTATCTCCAAACCCTTCTTCCTGCCTTGCGGAGTCCCATAGGGCTCCACATTGAGCCGACATTGTTCAATCTATATGTCACGCTGCTAGCTAAACGTATTAAAAAATCTGGCCTTTCCTTATCCTCCTACACAGATGACACACACATTGTGGTTCACAGGAAAAACATGAGAATAACTCAGGCATGCTTTTAGAACCTGCATGTGCAATGTTAGTAAATAGATAGACAATAATTGCCTGAAGCTAAACTGAGCGAAAACTGAGTTTTCCTTTTTGGCAATAATCCATCATTTTGGATGTCTGAATGGTGGCCTCCTGAATTGGGCGCCGTCCCAGAACCAGTAACTAAAGTAAAAAACGTAGGATTTTTGCTTGATGAAGAACTGAAGCTCAAAGATCAATTGAATTAAGTTACACCTGTCTCTTTTTGTTCTCTGATGCTTGTAAAAAAAGAATTGAAAATATTTTGTCATCAGATCTTCTGAAAAAATTAATCATCTTGCTTGTACTTTCAAGGCTTGATTACTGTATAGTCTATATCTCAATCTCTCAGCAGGATATTTGGAGAAGCTCCAGACATTGCAGAATGCGGCAGCTCAATTTCTTTTTTAAAATCCCTAAATTTGAATCAGCCAAAGAGCCATCAAGAAACTCCACTGGCTCGCAGTCAAACAACGTGTTAGGTTTAGGGTACTTTGTTTGGCCTACAAAGCATTGCAGAGACTAGGGCTATCTTGTTTTAAGGATAACATTTCTGACTATAATGTCCCTGTAACCTATGGATTTTTCAGTGAATATATATATATATATATATATATATATATTACCTACTGGCGGTCGCCAGTAGGTATATATAGTTAGGATTTTTTCCCTATGGGATTTTTGAAAATTCTATGTCTAATAACTTTGGCGTTTGTGGACGGAATTGGCTGAAATTTTCTGGAAAATGGAACATTTTGTTTCTGAGCAGCCCCTGAAAATTTGGGGGGGGGTTCGTCCAGGGGGGGCCGAGAAAAAAGGGGGGTCCCAAAACGTGTTTTTAACATTGATTTTTCCATAGGGCGGTTAGCCTCACTTTTAGCCCGAACGGCTGAATGGATTTGCACGAAACTTGGCAAAATTGTAGGGACTGGTAGCCCGATGTGCCTTTTGTAGGTCTCAATATATGTGCTGCAGTGGATTTTGAGAAATTAACGTTTAAAAAAAGATATATATCTGTAAGCGCGGACCAGGCAGCGCCCCGGTTCGCGGACCTTACGCGTATCGGAACTTCGCGTAGCGAAGCTGATTGGCTCTCCGGTGTCTGTCAACATTCTAAACAGTCCGGAGCGGCCGCCATCTTGTCTCTCGGTAGGATCGAGAGACAAGAGGAGGCCAAAACAAAGGGGAAATAACCATAAGGGGGCATAGTAGATCCTCGCTGACCCCCTAGGTTTAATGTGGAGGCTTTAAAAAGGCCCCGCGGGGCAAAAAAAATAATATTTTTTTTTTGTTTTTTTGCGTGGGTAGCGCCCGGTCCGCGAACCGGGAAGCGTTCTGGGGAGCGTACTACAATGAAAAATTGAATGATAGACTTTTCAAATGCTGTATGTTAATTGATTGTTGGTTTTGTTGATTATTTTTTATTTCCTTTATCTTCCCAGGGAGCGACCCGGTACGCGAACCGTTGAGCGCCTCGGTTCGCGGACTTTAAGCGTTCCGGGAGTCCACCATTTTGTGTTTCGGTCGAATTAAGATACAAGATGGAGGGCAAATAATGTTCAGAATGGGTAGAAGGGGGCACGGTAGAGTTATCTTGACCCCCTAGGTTTTCTGAGGGTGGCTGAGGAGGCTTATATGTGCGAAAAAAAACATTTTTTTAAAAAAATTTCGCGAGGTTAGCTCCCGGTACGCGTACCGGGTAGCGCCCCAGGGAGCGTACTTTGTTGAAAATTAGTGAAAAAAGTTAGAGTAAAATAATAATTGTGAGTGATTAGATGTAGGGTAGCTCTGAGAAGAGCTTTTGGGTTTATGGTACATTTAGGTACTTATAAGTAGGTACCAATGCACATTCTTAAATTCAGAGTGAAAACTCTGTTGCCCTCATCTGAGAAGTGAACTCCATCTCCTCTGTAGATATCTTGCATGTAGTAACGCAAGTTATTGTTGTACAGGGAGCCCATTCCATGGTCTCTCATGTAAGCTGAAACAGATTTGTTTACATGCTTCCTCGACTTCTCAATTTGTGGACAAAATTGGTTTGACCACCTCCATTTCTGTCTTTGGCATATATTTGAATATACCAAGGCAGTCTGAGGAAAAAGTGCCATTAATTGCTCAAAGGTGTCCTTTAAAAGCATTTCCAGACCTACACCAGTCAAAGTGCCCAAGTCATTACCTCCACAGTGCACAATTAACAGGTCAGGTTTTGGCAAATGCATAAAGGTTTTCACCAATGGTATCAATTGGTGACATTTTAATCCTCTGTGGCCAAACCACTTAATTTCCACATCTTGTAAATTGAGGTTAGGTAAATTCCTGCTTTCAACGTACCTTTGAGCCCAGTGAATATAACTATGACCAACAATCCAGACAGAAAACATGGTGAGAGAAGGTTCTCCTGCAGTCAGATGAAGTGTGGCAATGAAATGGCAGTTGAAAAAATGAGAGTGTAAAATGAAAAAAAAACTGTGGAGTTTCTGTGTTCATGAAGCAGTAACAGTGATTGGTGGATTTTGATTGATGAAAACAGAAAGTTAGGGTGCACAGATGTGTTCTTTGAAAGATGTATTTTGAGTGGTCAATAAAAAATCATTAAATGAAAGAATGCACTGGATATGCAGGTGCACTGAGAGTTCAGAGTTCAATTGCAACATTGTTGTGTGAACTTGCAAACACCAGAAGTCTTCCAAGAGGTGGTTGCTATGGAAAATAGGCAGAAAGGGCAGAGGGGGAAGGGTTTTCATTTGAAAAAAAGTGAGGGAAGAGTTTTGATTGGGTGACATGAGAAATATGTGTGAAGAATTACAGCATTTCTGTGCTTTTGATAGCTGCAGACTCTGGAGTGCATACCTTTTGCTCTGCTGAAGACAAATTGGTGTGTTTCTGAGACTGTTTTCAAACTCAAAGTATTTGCTAAGGTGAGAAAATATTTCTTTAATTTAGATAGAGAATAGTGTGCTTTAAGGAGAAAATTATGATTTATGTGGCGCAAATTGCTTGTAAATATGCTCTCACATGTGTATGGAAAATTTTGATTTTGAATGTTTGTGTTACATAGCCATGTTAAAAGTGACCCAACCATGCTGGAAAGGCAATCAAAAAATGTTTTCATGTGTTTTAATGACATTTTAAGTCATTTTCCCATGTGCAGTGTTTTGAAATTATGATTTGAAAATCGTTTTTGGGGAAAAGGAATTGTTTTTAAATTCATGACAAGGACATAATGGTGTATGCTTCTTTATAAGGCAATT
Organism: Lissotriton helveticus; assembly: GCF_964261635.1. Classification (NCBI taxonomy): domain Eukaryota; kingdom Metazoa; phylum Chordata; class Amphibia; order Caudata; family Salamandridae; genus Lissotriton; species Lissotriton helveticus. The sequence goes on from NC_136067.1 coordinate 1,573,396,387, forward strand.
GACTGTCCCTGATGTTATTTTTCTCATTTCAGTGTAAGACCTTTCTCTGTGGCGCAAATTGCTTGTAAATATGCTTCCACATGTGCATGGAAAATTTTGATTTTGAATGTTTGTGTTACATAGCCATGTTAAAAGTGACCCAACCATGCTCGAAAGGCAATCAAAAAACGCTTTCATGTGTTTTAATGACATTTTAAGTCATTTTCTCATGTGCAGTGTTTTGAAATTATGATTTGAAAATCGTTTTTGGGGAAAAGGAATTGTTTTTAAATTAATGACAAGGACATAATGGTGTATGGTTCTTTATAAGGCAATTGACTGTCCCTGATGTTATTTTTCTCATTTTAGTGTAAGACATTTCTCTGTGGCGCAAATTGCTTGTAAATATGCTCCCACATGTGCATGGAAAATTTAGATTTTGAATGTTTGTGTTACATAGCCATGTTAAAAGTGACCCTACCATGCAGGAAAGCCAATCAAAAAACGCTTTTATGTGTCTTAAGGACAATTTAAGTAATTTTCCCATGTGTAGTGTTTTGAAGTTATGATTTGAAAATCGTTGTTGAGGTAAAGGAATGTTGTTAAAATTTATGTGCGCCATATGCCCCCAAATTTCTTTTTTAGGGGTGCAGCAGGGTGTTCTTGAGACACCCCTGCACCTTTGGAATAAATTCCTAATTTGTGATGAGCAAATTGTTAATCGCAAATTGCACCTTCATTTATATGAGCCTCCTAGCCCATGGAAATGAATGGGTAAAATAGCAATTAGCAATTTTCTCATCGCAAATTTGGAATGGTAAAAAATCGCTATTTATTCCTTAAAATTCGCTTTTTTGGAAATGCAAAATAGTTATATGATACATATGGCGGTTGATGTCTAACAAGATAAGAAGCTTATGGATTCATTTATGCTGACTGGCGCAATGAAGTAGACATCACTTACTTCATTGGTAGAGCTTTACATGTATTATCTCCTCTGTATTCTTCATCAAGCGTAACTTTAATCTGCAATCCTGAGTAGGTCTCACTTTAAACAAACCTCTGGATAGGCTACATCTTATTGTTATCCTGTATTAATCATTTAAAATGCTAGGGACAGATTTATGATAGGTGTATGCCTCTTTTGCGCCACTTAGAAAACATTGTCCATGGGGAAATGACTTAAAATGTCCTTAAGACACATGAATGTGTTATTTTAAAACGTTTGCAATTTTTTTGGGTCACTTTTAACATGGCTATGTGACTCAAACAGTCAAAATCTAAATTCGCAATGCACAGGTGGGAGCATATTTACAAGGAATGTGCTCCATGGGGAAAGGTCTTATAATGTAATATGGGAAAAATGACATCAGAGACACTGAAATGCCTTATAGAGAAGCATACACCATTATGTCCTTGTCATAAATTTGCAAACCATTACTTTTCCCCAAAAACGATTTTCAAATCATATTTTGAAAACACTGCACATGTGGAAATGACTTAAAATGTCAATAATTCAAAATTTGCGATTCCTTAAATGCAATGTATCAAACAAAAAATATGTAAAAAATGATATTAAGGATTTGGAAACTACCACCAACTTCTAGTTTGTGGTAATTTGCGAATTCTTTTCAAAAAGCATTTTTTTCTAAAAAACAAAAGGTCCCATATGACGCCCATACATGCCCTTAGGGCATGTAGGTGTGCCATATGCTCCCAAATTTCTTTTTCAGGGGTGCAGCAGGGTGTTCTTGAGATACCCCTGCACGCTTGAAAAAAATCCTATTTTGTGATGAGCTAATTGCTAATCACAAATTGCAACCTTCATTCCTATGAGCCTCCTAGCCCATGGAAATGAATGGGTAATTTGCAATTAGCAATTTGCTCATTGCAAATTAGGAATAGTAAAGAATTGCTATTTATTTCTTAAAATTTGCTATTTAGGAAATGCAAAATAGTTTGATGGTACATATGGTGGTTCATCTGTAACAAGATAAGAAGCTTAGGGATACATTTATGATGACTGGCGCAATAAAGTGCACATTACTTACTTCATTGGTAGGCCTTTACATGTATTATCTCCTCTGTATTCTTCATCAAGCGTAACTTTAATCTGCAATCCTGAGTAGGCCTCACCTTAAACAAACCTCTGGATAGGACACACTTTATTGTCATCCTGGATTAATCATTTAAAATGCTAGGGACAGATTTATGATAGGTGTATGCCTCTTTTGTGCCACTGTGCGTCACTTTTATGATGCAGCGGTGGTGCAAAAGATTTGCTATGAGGCAACAACATTACAAATTGATGCATTTAGGCAGATATGTCATGGTGTAAAAAAAACGTACCACATAAAACCCAAGCAGCAGTGATGCAAAAGATGCAACATGTCGCAAGACAGGCCTCACTTGGGGCCATATGTATCAAGCTAATTAGCATTTGCAAAGATCAAAATTCTACGAATTTCGGCCTTTGCGAATGTTAATTAGACAAATGGTATGTATCAAACAAGTTTGATGCAAAATAAGGAGTTGCAAAATTTGCTATTCCTTATTTTGCAATTGCACTGGAGGATTTGCAAATTTTGTGACTACTTAAATGCAATGTATCAAACAAAAACTATGTAAAAAATGACATTAAGGATTTGTAAACTATTGTGGTAAATTGGTGGTAATTTGTGAATTCTTTTCAAAAAGCTTTTTTTCAAAAAAACAAAAGGTGCCATATGACGCCAACACATGCCCTTAGGGCATGTATGTGTGCCATATGCCCCCAAATTTGTTTTTCAGGGGTGCAGCAGGGTGTTCTTGAGACACCCCTGCACCCTTGGAAAAATTCCTATTTTGTGATGAGCAAATTGCTAATCGCAAATTAAACCTTCATTCCTATGAGCCTCCTAGCCCATGGAAATGAATGGGTAACTTGCAATTAGCAATTTGCTCATCGCAAATTAGGAATGGTAAAGAATCGCTATTTATTCCTTAAAATTCGCTATTTAGAAAATGTAAAATATTTTGATGATACATATGGCAGTTCATCTGTAACAAGATAAGAAGCTTAGGGATAGATTTATGATGACTGGTGCATCACCAGGGATGTGACAGTCATCCTGCGCCGCTGTTCCGCCACCCATGGTGTGCTGCATTTACAATGCGGCGCAGCATGGGGCAAAAACGGCACAGATGCGTGACGCATCTGTGCCGTAAAGGTGGCGCATTGCTGGAGTTGTATCGCAAGTGCGATGCAGCTCCAGCAAGGCTCAGGGGTGCCCCATCTCCACAATGCTGCGTCAAGACCTATGCCAGCTTCAAGCAGGTGCAGGGTTTTGACGCAGCTTTCTCCTATCTGATTGTAAATGCGGCACACCATGGGTGGCAGAGCAGTGGTGCACGTTAACTGGTGCATGCCTGGGGATGTGCCATTTAATATAAATCTGCCCCTTTACATTTAAGTATGTGCAGGGGACACAGAGTCGGTGAGGCTTATTCAAGGTTAAGAAGAGATGAGTCCTGTTCAGTGAAAAATTAGACATAGGCTTCACCTGCTCAGCATTGCTGGACATGGCTAAATAATAGCTGCAAAATGTTAATCTTGTTAAACAATTTTACTATTATAATCTCTGAGATTTGTCTCTTACTCTGCAACATCTCATTGTTGTTATCTTTCTTTAAAGATAAAGACAACCTCAACATGAGCGACAATCTGCAATCAGTTGATTTTGACCTCATCATTGAACTTGTAATTGAAACATCAGTGGATGTTGATCCTTTGGATGATTTAAATCCTGAGGATGAAGAAGAGCGTGATGAGGATGCAGATTTGTCCGAATTATATGATATAGGATGGGAAGCTGACCTGCTTGAGCCTTTGGAAATATAAACATTTATTTTTAAAATTTATAATTAATAAAAAGTAAAAAGGTAAACCGTTTAATTTAAAAATAAAGACACCTTCAAAAACAGGTTATGTGTAGTGTCTTCAATAAAATATTAAAATATGCTCATAAAATTAGATCAGATTCACATATAAAATAGCATAGGTAACATAAATATAAATGTCATTTCTTTTCTGGTATTTCTGTATTGTAAAATTGCCAATGACTAAAAAATCTTCAAATTAAAATGTCAAGTAGTGTGTTAAGTTTTTGATCACTGTTACTGATTTCCTGTTTGGTAATAATGTTTAATAACATTTTTTATTATATTTTTCCACAGATTCAACTGCAGATCATTTCAAGATTTCACCATGCCTACAATAGAAAGACAGATAAAGGCTGCAAAACGTCAAAGACAGCAGGTGAAAAAAAAAACGCAGCAGTCCTCTAACAAAAAGATTTCTCTAGCCACGAAGAAAGCACCGGGTAAGAGCTCTAAATATTTCATAAGAAATATTTGTATTAAAAAAAATATTACTACAGAAAATGTTTCAGTCCATAAAACGAGAAGGAAATCAAATGGAAAGAAAAGGACAATGAAAAATGTTACTGCTAGAGCAAGAGATAAATCTGTGCATGATAGTAGAAGGAAACAACAGTTTAGGGAGATTCGTAAACGAATGTTCCGCAACAGGATAATTGGCAATTTGTTAAAAAATATTAAGAAAGGTCAACAGAAACTAGTTTTTTATAAGAGAAAAAAAAAAGTTGAGAAAGTTATTGATCAGGCATTTGAAATTAAACGTAAGTTATTTATTTTGATAATCAATAGAATTAGGAAGCTAAACAAGGCAATTTTTGATTTCAAAAGAAATAGTAGATGGAAGAGAATAGTTAATCGTAGTAATTTTTGTGAAGTTTTTTCTGGAGAATGGATGCATAGTTCAAGCTGTGAGGCATTTTTTAATGAGGAGAGTTATTTCCAGGATAATGATTTGGTGCATGCAGTTGACACCAGTGGTCGTGCTTATGAAGTGAAAGATGGTTGTCCAGTTGAAAAAGAAAAACTTGGGACAACAGAGGCAGAAGAGGTGTTAGGTAATGAGGTTTTAGGAAGACGTGCTAAGGGTCCTGTGTACACCTGGAAGTGTAGTAGTATTTGCAGTGTGCGACAGGATTCCATCAATTTGCTTTGTGATTTTGTACGGTCATTTAACAAAAAAAGTTTGAAGCAGAAAATGATGTTGTTGCAAGAATTAGATCCTTGCAGAGTAAGAGAAGTGACAGGTTTGCATGGTCATTCACTGGCTTGTCTTTCCAGGAGAGTATGCCAGAGTGTTTTTCATCATTTCAGGATGCTAGCAGTGCATCATAACAAAGTGAGGAAATTAGTTAGAATGTTGTATTATGCTAAGAGTCCAGCAATTATGCTGAAACAATTATGCGCTGCTCTTTTGCATGGTTCTGAAATAGATGTGAAGAATATATGTGAAGAAATTGAGTTTTGTTACTTTGGAAGTAAAGAGGAGAATGTTGAAATTGAGCAAGAAGTAGAGGGTCATGTGGAAGATAGTGTACAGGTTTCCAGTACAGATAATTTCCAGAGGGAAATTGCGACGTTTGACGTGAAATCAAGTGAGAGGCCTAATTTCACTTGTGTGTGTTGTCGACGCACTTATTATAAGAATCAGACTAAGTTAGTGGATTTATATGCAAAAAGTGAAAGGGAAAATAATAGTGAATGGAAGGATTTTGCAACATACTTGATGGTAGAAAATTGTTTTGATTTGGGATTGGATCAACGTGTGTGTACTTATTGTTGTAACAAATTAAAACAAAACCAGATGCCTGCTAGAGCAGTTCATAATAATCTGGAATTGGTTGAGATTCCTTCTGAATTGAAGGACTTAAATACTTATGAATCTATTTTGATTCAAAGTATCCATCCCTTTCAGGCTATTGTAAGAATGGAGCCAAAGACAGGGAAATTGCCTCCATCTGATTTACAGAGAGGATTAAAGGGAAGAGTTGTTTATTTGCCTCTAGATTTCAAGAAAAACATTAACACAATTGGAGTAGAAAAAGTGGAAGAGGAACCTCTGGTTATCTTAGTTAATGGGGTTCCGACAAAGAATAAGAAAATATGGCAAGATTTAGTAGATGTTAGGAAAGTTAAAAAGGCAACATTGTATTTGAAAAAAAATAATAAATACTATAAGAATGTATATGTTGCAGAAGAGGAAGTAAGTGAGGAAGAGGATAGCGATTTGTGTGCTGGTCAAATTGAGAAAGTAGAACCCTCTACTAGTGAAGAAATATATGAACATTATAGTGTTCATCCTTTGCATTCCAAGGAAGTCATGGGGAATGCTATTGAGTTGTTTCAAATGAAACAAGCCAAAGGGAGTCCCATTAGTGTTTGGGAGGAAAGTTTGGAAGCTCGGTGTTTCCCACAGCTTTTTCCAACAGGTCAGGGAGGAAGATATGATGAGCGACCTCATCAAATTCCTGCTTCTGAATACCGGACTTTGCGATTGTATGCAGGAGATGCTAGGTTTCGACAATGCATTCCTTATTTGTTTCATCTCCTGTTTGAAAGCGATCTGTCTGGACTGTCATATGCAGTGAACCACATCTTGAAAAGTGGTATACACATGCAAAACATCTCGGCAAGTGACTTTATGGATAAAGTCAATGTCCAAGATAGTATTTTGGATTCTCACCTGATTAATCTCATGGCGTGTCAGCGTGGTACTAATGAGTACTGGTACCGTCGTCATGGTGATTTAAAATGTATGCTGAGGAACTTAGGTACTCCCACATGGTTCCTCACTCTGAGCTGTGCCGAGTATGGCTGGGAAGACTTACTTGAATTTCTACGAGAGGCAAATGCTAACGTAGATAACATCGAATTCAAGACGCCTGGAGAACTGTGCTCTTTGGATCCAGTCAATGTATGTAGGTACTTCAATCATAGATTTGAAGCTATGATGTCTTTCATCATGAATAAGAAGAATCCACCTCTTGGAGAGGTGTTGGATTTCTTCTGGAGAAAGGAGTACCAAGCAAGAGGTGCTCCTCATATACATATGTTGCTGTGGATCAAGGATGCACCTAAATTTGGAACGGATCCAGAAGACTCAGTGATGAGTTTCATCCAACAGTATTCTACGTGTGCTGTTCCAAACGCAAAGGAGAAGAAAAGCCTAAGAGAAAAAGTTCTGCGTTTCCAAAGCCATCGATGTGGAAAGTACTGCCGTCGTAAATTCCGAAACAAAGACAAGTTCTACACTAAATGTCGTTTCGGCTTTCCACGACCGGTGATTTCTAAAGGAAGAGTAAACAGTTTGATGTCTTCGTTGCGACACAATGTCATGAAGAAATCACCTAAAAACACTTACAATTTGAAGAGGAACGAAGAGTCCAAGTACATCAACGACTACAACCCGGTGATTTTGTCCATGTGGAATGCTAACATGGATATACAGTTTGTGGCTGATAACTGTATGGCTGTGGCTCGGTATGTGACGTCTTACATCACCAAAAAAGAGAAGACAGAATTGAAGGATATGTGGGAGGACATTTCCCATGAAAAGAGCCTCAGCAAGAAGTTGTACAGTTTCAGTCTGAAGATGTTGTCGCATCGAGAAATCGGAGCGTACGAATGTTCTGACCGGTTGTCTTCAGCAAGTCTCTATGCCAAGTCCAGGAGTATCGTTTGGGCGAGTCTTGGTCTTGCTGCAACGCGTAATCGAGTTCTCAAACCTGTGCGGGAAATTAAGTATTTGGCGGAAAAGGAGCCAAACAGTACCGACATTTTGAAGACAAACATGTTGGATACATATTATCCAAATCGAAGCAGTCACCTCGAGAATGTTTGTCTGTATGAGGTTCTGCAAAATTACATATTCAAGAGGAACATCAAAGAAGATACTGAGAAAGGAGTGTATGCTGTAATAGGAAGTGAGGGATGTCTGGTCAAGCAAAGAAAATGCCACTTGGTAAACCATCGAAAATTGAGTGGCGAATCTCCTGAAAAAAAGGAGTTTTTCTATTTAGCACTTTTGCAACTTTTCAAGCCTTGGCGTGCAGAAGAGGAACTGCTTGGAGATTTTCTCTGTTACGAAGACTCTTTCAATGCCGCCAAGGAGACCATAGAATGTCCTGCTTTTCCCAAATATGTAGAAATGTTGAATGCGGAAATTGAGCAGGAAGCAACGATTGCAGCCGAGATTGCCAGAGACAGTTCTCAGGACAGTCAGAGTTCTGCTTCATTGAGTCAGGATCCACTAGGAGGACCTGTTATCGAAAATGAAGCTGCCACTGCTATGAATGAAGTGGAAAGAGCCATGGCACATGCTCAAGAGGATGCGGTTAACTTAGAAGAGTTGGAAAGGCAACTCAACGTTGAGCAGAGGAAAATATATGACGAAGTTACCATGCAAATTGATCATGGATTAAGTCATGATAAGAAAGAGTGCTCATGTACGTCGTTGAAGCCTGTCCGACTGTACGTGAGTGGAGAAGCGGGAACTGGAAAAAGTTTCCTCATTAAAGCAATTTCATGCTATTTTCAGGAAAGGACAGAGTCATCGCTGTCTTGTGTTGTCACTGCTCCAACTGGACTGGCAGCACATAATATTAAAGGGATTACTTTACATCGTTTACTGATGCTGCCAGTGGAGCATGACAACAAATTAGAATATCACAAGCTATCTGGAGATGCTTGTTTTGAAGTTTCAAGAATCTTGAGGAAAATGAAACTTCTCATCATTGACGAAGTAAGCATGGTTTCCAATGTCATGCTTGCCTTTGTGCATTTGAGGATGCAAGAAGTTCTCAAAACAGAGTATGATGTGTTATTTGGTGGCAAACACATCATTGTTTTCGGAGATCTTCTGCAGCTGACACCAGTGAAAGGGCAACCTGTGTTCAAAATGCTCACGCATGAAGATACCAGGAAGTGCCTAGGCAGCATTGGCAACGTCAATATATGGTTAAACTTCAATTATGCTGAACTGCATGAAAATATGCGTCAGGCGAAGGATGAAGTTTACAAGACTATTCTACAAGATGTTAGAATTGGAAAAGTGACCGAGCATGGGAAAGAAGTTTTACATGCACGATTACTGTCAAATTTATATCCAGAACAAGATGTTGTGCCTGAGAATATTTTTCAGAAAATTACTGAAAAGAAATCTGGAATATGTTTGATGCCAACTCTTGCAGAATGTGCCTAATTTAACAACAAAATGTTGCATTTAGAAAAGCAAGAGATTGTGAAACTGGAAGCTATTGATAGAGTAGAGCATATGGGATCAACAATTATTTTGTCTGAGAATCTGAAAACAAAATTGGATTCATTAGAGAAGAGTATATCTAAAACTGCAGGTTTTGAAAAGACTCTGAATGTGTGCTTGAACTGCCGTATAATTTTAAGAAGGAATTTACATGTTGAAAGAGGTCTGGTAAATGGATCAATGGGTAATGTTGTTGATTTTGTGAAATACAGAAATAGAGATGGAATTGAATTTTTAAAAATTAAATTTGATGGCATTGAGAAAGTACAACTAATTGCTCATTGTTCTGCTAGATTTTTGCTTGTAAAAGACTTATATGTTCGCCGTAAGCAGTTTCCTGTTTGCTTGGCATATGCGGTGACAATCCATAAATCGCAAGGTTTAAGTGTAGACAGTGCATTGGTGAATATTGGCAGTTCTGTGTTCAAGGAGGGTATGGCATATGTGGCATTGTCACGAGTTAGAACTTTATCGGGATTGTACTTGATTGAGTGTGATGTCACAAACATTTGTGCAGATCTAGATTGTGTTAAGGAATACAATAGGTTAAGAAGAGAGTATGCGCCACATTTGCCTCAGTTTCCTTTGTTTGAGAAACGTGTGGTAGGCCGGAAACGAAGAAATGAGAACAATACTGGGGAGGTTGTAGCAAAAAGACAAAAAGTCAATGAACCTAAAATTACAAGCAGAAACAAAAAGGATTCTGTTGAAGATGTTGTTGGTTTTCAGTTTGAAAACAGTTCTGGTGTCAACTGCTATGCTAATGTAGTAATTAATGTTTTGTTTTCTCTAAAAAATGTAAAAGAAGAGATTGTGGTCAATTCTGATCAAAGATTTTGCAGTTTGTTAAATTCTGTGTTAGAGAAATGTACCACTGATAGAAGAAACATAGAAAGTGTGTCTGAAATTCGAAATCTGTTAGACAGATGTTCAGGCCAAACACAATTCTCTCAAAATATTCAGCAAGATTGTCAGGAGTTTTTAATGTATATGCTTGATGTATTACATGCTGAAGGTGTAGATGTAGATCAGCTGTTTGGGCTTTCTTATCAATGGCAGCATGACTGCGAGAACTGTATGGTATCAAGTACTACTAGTGTAGACTCAGAAAGATTTATATATTTAACTTTGCCAGACAGTAAATCAGTCTCCTTTAATAAGCTAGTAAAAGCTGCTAATCACAACATGGAGTGTAGCCAATGTAAATCTGAAATGATGTCCACATTATTTATACGAACATATGGCCAGTACGTCATTTTAATGTTCCAACGATGTAGGCCTGATGGAACAAAATTGACAACTTTAATAAAAAATTTTGTAGCTTCGCAGTTGTCAATATCAGGAAGGACTTTTGTAACTACAGCAATTATATATCATGACGGCCCTTCAATAACATCAGGACATTACACAGCTTATTTAAAGTCTAGAAATGGCTGGTCATTCTGCAATGATTCTGTTTTAATTTTCAAAAAAAAATTGCCGTATGACCTTAAAAACTCTTACCTGGTGTTTTTAAAACCAAAATTTTAGGGAAATAATCTCGGGATGTGCTCTGTGGAATTTCAAGAAGTTCTAATGGCTCCTACACAATTTGGCCTTGAGGATAAGTGTAGTTCAGAGACATAACTTCTAATCATAGGACTGGACATCATGGAGATATATGTGCACTTTGAATGAGTTCAGAAAAACTGTTTCTTTTTATAAGCTAATTGAAGCAGCCAATCAAAACATGGAGTAGAGGGAATGTAAGTCTGCAATGCTGTCTACTGTTTTACATTGCTTTGTGATTAAAAGTGATGTAGAGAATTAAATAATTGTAGTAGTCATAGAGGTAGTGTAAGTCTGCTTCATATTAAGCAGTATCAGTGTCATAGGAAATGTAGAACATGACTGAGCAAGAAGGGGAAGATATTACTATTCCAAGATTGTGAAAATGATCTTCAACATTTTAATTCTGAAAGTTGCGGAAATGCCAAATGATGGGATTGGCTTACAAGAAATCCAAGAGTAATAAATGGCTCTGACTAGATTTGGCCTTGTGGAAAATTGTGGTAGAGAGCAAGAAGTCATTTATTGCATGTAACGTGTTTTTAAAAACGATGGAGGTTTTCTTTCAGAAAGTGGCGGGCTGAAAGTAATAACAGCACAAAAGAGTGTAAGCTGTTCATAGGACATCCTTGGACGTCATGGAAAGTAAGTTAACTTTAAGGAGTTCTGAATTTTGATTTCTGATGTTGTATGGGTTTTTTAAACACAATCATTTTGATTGTGTTTTTTTTTCCCCGCTGTTACATGATGAATACCTTCAAGTCACTGTTTTTAGTGAATTTTGATACATTCTGAGAACAGCAAAAATAAACCATTTAACATGTATAATTAATTCTGTACTGTTTGCATTTATGATGTATATGTAGAACTGTGTAGGAGGCATGGAGAAGGTGAGGCTTCTGTAAGTGTCAAAGTTGTTGCATGCAGTGCTGCACTTCTACGTATTCTTTCATATGCTGGACTACATCTGCACAATGAGATACCTAAGCAAAGGAAACACAAGTGATGTGATTGTGAAATGAGCAAAATAAATTGCACATATTTCAATTACATCACCTGTGTTTCCTATCATTATGAATCACATTGTGCAGATCAAGTTTAGGTCTGTCCAGGGAAACATAGGAGGTTTCTACTTTGTTGAAGAGTGCAGTGGACATGACTCACTTCATTGGTAGACTTTCACAGATATTATCTCCTCTGTACACTTCAACAAGTGTAAATCTTATCTTGAACTCTGAGTAGGCCTCACCTCAAACAAATCTCTGGATAGGAGACATGTTATTGGCATCCTGAAGCGACACTTTTCTGAAACAAGAGCAATGCAAAAGATGCACCATGTTGTAAGATAGGCCTCACTTCATCTGCATCAAGATACTGTTAGTTTAAAATGTATATCTTTAGGACTGTGTAGGGGACCTGGAGAAGCAGAAGCTTCTGTCAGTGTCAAAGTTGTTGAAAAACTATTTGTCCTTCAATCTTTTCCCTTGTCTTTTGTAATTTTTAAATACATGTTTTAATATTTTTCAAATGTTGGTTCTCTCTTTCACAGATTGAAAGTATAAAAATAAAAAGTGATTAATTTAACGGCAATTATAAGGTAAATAGTTGTACTCTTTTCGTTACATTTCTATCACATTCACCTACTATTAGATCCACTGCTTCACTTCTTTAACCCTCAGTTTCCTGCCTTTGCTACTTTCCTCATTCCTTTCTCTATTACCTACTTACTCAACTCCT